>NW_017306415.1:1150057-1156658 GCF_000935625.1 Nanorana parkeri | reverse complement strand
CCAGCACCACGACACAGAGCAGCAGCCGATGACAGGAGGAAGTGACGTGACGGCCCGCAAGCAGCAGCGGCGCTGTGTGCTAGATGCCGGCTGCTGCTCTGTGTCGTGGTGCTGGCGCTGGGGGCGAGATCGCACTATACAGAGGTGGGTGATGCCATCTACAGGAATCGGCGAGTCAGTCCGGGGGGGGAGGGGATGTGCAGCTTTGCCCTAGGCAAGGCAGCATCGCCGCCCTCCGCGAATCTCCCGCTCCAGGCAAACGCCTTGTTTGCCTCGCGGCAGATACGCCCCTGAATGCATCCCCATAAAAAGGAAAACAACTCCAGTAAAACATAGAGCTGAATGTTTCCAGCACATAATGCTGGCCATGAATACACAAGCTAAGAAGATTGGAGCAATACTGTGACCTAAAACAATTTTTATTTAATTTCAAACTGACATGTTTGTGAATGACATCAGAGGAGCAAGGTGGAGTATGGATGGAGATAGGTCACATTAAACTGGACTTGCTCTGTAATGTTGAAGACATTTTTCTCTCATCCAAGTGGTTTCCTGCGTTCACATGAGTGTCGGGATACATTTCATGACACCATGGTGATTGGATTTAAGTCACCGAGTTATCTGTGTGGTTATGAATGCTGGTGTATGTTCTGGACACTCATTTAACCTAAGGATGCCAGTTGGATGACCGGTGAAGTGTCTTCAACATTACAGAATAGACCCAGGTAAATGTGACTATTTACTAATAGCTAAACCATGTCCTGGATAAAGGAAAGACTTCAAAGACAAAGTGAAGCATGAACCCTTCTCATCACTAAGCAGGAGATCCATTGTAATATTTGCATAAAGTCTATTCTCCAGAAACTTAAACAAACCCCACTTTAATAAGGAATTATGTCTAATACAGGATATACCCCACATTGGACCCAAACCAACAGAAGCTCAGTCTGGCAGCCCATGATAAGGAAGATGTAGCTGGCATTCTTTAGCTGCATATCAACTAAAATGAAGCTTATATAGTTATTTAATATAATGATGTTACATAAAACATCTACAATAAGAAAAGGAATGCAAAAATAATTAAAAAACAAAACAAATACTCTACTTTCCAAAGTAGTAATACATACCGCCTGATTTTCCATACGTGCAAATATCACATTGAGCATCTGTGTCAAGGTAGCCTTGGCGGTGGTTTGATTGACAAGGTTTTTGCTGGCTAAATAGATATTGTAACATGTTCTAACAGCTTGTAGTACTGTCCCTTCATGAATTTCTATATGTTGGGAAGTGACTGCAGTAAGCAGAGCCTAAAATAAAAAGGTTAAAACAAAATGAGAGGTTAGAAAAAGATAAATTGATATATAAAACCGAAAGTGACATAGCAGACATAGCATAACATTTGTGAAACAGCTTAGTTTTGATAAACAAAACTCTGTGGAGTTAACAACGGATAAATCTTACTGCCAAATTTAACACTACAGCAGTATTGTTTTCAGATTCATTACTTACCTGACGCCCAAGAGGTGGTCAGTACTACTTAATACTAATCGCAAAAGCCAAGCACAAAATGCAGCAAAAAATACATAGGACAGACAGTATCTACCTACTTACGGCTTTTGTACTCCTTGTTACTTGCATGATGTGCAAAATGTTCTAATCACCTAGATTGGCAGGCCAGCACTTTGCACCACCACCTTTAGGGGGCTCCCTGCCATCTATACACACACTGATCTTTCCATACAAAATGAATAATGCTTCTCTTTCACCTCAAAGCAAACCCCAAGCAAGCATCAACTGTAGGTCAAGGTTGGCTGCAGTCCTGTGCACTGTGAAAGCCATGCACAATGTGGCTGCATGGGATCACAGGGTAATTTATATCTCTTGATTAAGGTAATCTGAGTGGACTTTGTGTCTCAAAGCAGAACTACAGTCCATGAACCCATTACACTCAAAACCGCTTTTCCATATAAAAGATGGGTGCTGCGGCAGTCGACGGATGGCAACCATCTATAATCACAGAATAACAGACACCGGCACTCCAAGTAATGAATCAATGTCGTCTGTTTATTGACGCATGAGACATAGCACAAAGCATCAAAAAGCAACTTTTAATGTCCTATAAACATATAAACCCAGGCACTCAGATATGCAAAACTAACTTTCCCCATACTACTGGATCTTGGAAATAACGAGCAGGATCAGTAACTAATAGTTAGATATGGGAGGACAGGGCAGCCAAACTCTATTGAGTACTTTGAGGTTTAATTTTCAGGCCTCCATGCTCCGCAGAGTAGAGGAAATGAGGTGGCCGCTTTCAAGCAGAAGCAAATGATTACATTTCAGAGCTGCAATTCTCACAACACATTGGGTTCCTCAGAACATTAGCTTCACAGATTTAAGTTACCTTTATGATTTGTAACTGGACATCCTCGTCAGTCTGGGGTCCCTGGAAGCAGCCACATATAGTTTCAATAATTCTGTCAATTAGTTTTTTTCCAGGTGTTGTGCTATCTGGCGCATTGCCAGTCAAGTGCCCATAAGCAATAAGTTTCTAAAAAAAAAAAAAGGGGAAAAAAAAGGAAATTGTTAATTCTATGTATTTTGAACCAAAGTGTGAAAAACAAAATGTATATATCGTACTATTATAAGATAATAATTACTATCTAGACTTCCCTGCACTTAAAACAAATGCAAACACATTAATTGCCTTAAAAACGAGTGCAGTCTGCTCAAACACGGTGTATGCCATTTGCTGAATGTAATTTATCATATAAATTTTTGTTAATGGTTCAAAAACACTGCTTAGAAGTATACAGTATAGATATAAAGGAGGGTAGGCATATTTGTAGGCTCTACTTTCTGTTTAGTAGTTCTGCTTTATTCTTCCTTTCTCTTAGATGGAATAAAAATAATGGATTCCGTAGAGTTTCTGACTGTATTGCTTGATATACAGAACGTTACTGGAGGATGAATGTTGCCTGAATGGGCAAAGCACACTTATGCTTTAAGCTCACAAAGGAAATACAAGCTTCAGAGGCTCACATCTTATGCAGGTCTTTCCTTTTACTCTAAGTGGAATTGTAGGAGAGTGAAATAAAAAGGTACGTAAAAGCGGCTGGGTAGGTCTACAATAAAGTGAACCAGCTTACTTTAGGTTAAAAGTCTCTTTACAGACTCATATATAAGATAATTAGGTCTGTTCTGTGTCTGTTGAGGAAATGTACTGTTATATTGGCTGGATTTAAAGCTTTCCATCAGCTTTTAACCACAGCAGTCTACCAAACACAATTTCAAACATTTCCTCGTTGCGACCAATCAAAGCCAGCACGGTAATTGACTGAGTGTGATTTCAACTGGTACTGCAGTATTTTATATCACCGATGCTATTCAATGCCCAGATGGCAGATTGCTGTGGCTAAAAAGCCGATGTCTGGCCAGCATCAGGGCCCTTTCATACCAGGACACAAGCATTAAAGTGTTAGACCTGTGGAGATGCAATCACCCTTTTTGCACTGGTGACTGTTGTTCCTGAGAAATACATTAGGTGAAATTAAACATTTTACAAATGTCCCCAAAAGAAGATGTGAGGGGAAATTTCCCATTGGGGACACTTGCTCCTGGGGAAAAAGTCCAAGAGGGGAATTCCCCTCACTTTGGGAGCTTACCTCTAACTTCATATTGAGTATCTGACAGGAAACAAAGCATAATTTCCCCAGTACAACAACAAAAAAATAAACTGGCAGGGGATTTAACCCCTGCCTACTCACCCAAAACTAAAAAAAAAAAAAAAAGTTAGGATTCTGATGAAGGGGGCTTGCCCCCTGAAACGTGTCAATCTTGGCTGACTGCGGCCGGTGATGTGACCGCAGGCAGCCATGGTACATAGCTGGGGTAATACTATGTTGGGTTGACAGTGTGGCCTCCTGTTTGTTGTTAAAGCGTGATGAAAAGGTTTGTTTGTGGCGCTCTGTTCCCTTTTGTTTAAAATTAAAAAAAAAGTGGTAGATAGACAGACAGACATTTAAATGTGTGTTCCTCTGACTATAAAGTATTTTAGATGTGTTGGAGTTTTGAAGAATTTCATTTCGGCAGGATAAACAGCAAACTGCACAAATGAAGCATTCAAGAATTTTTCCAAGACACCGCCACCTTCGACGAGATCAGTTTTGGACAGCCTCTTTTGCCCACTTCTTTTTAAATGTTTTACTTACACTTTGACCTTTGAAAATGAAAGCCAGAAGCTGATTGGTTGCCATGCCCATCTGCTCCAGATATTGTCTGCTCCAGTCTTTGTAAATTCCCTTCTATGTATTTTCTCTCGTCTTATCTTGTTGCATTGAAAAATACAGCAAAAGGCATGACGGCGTTTCTGGCAATAATACCACTACTATACATCTTCATGTTTATAGATAAAAAACATCCCGAGCCTACAAACTCAAGATTTATACTGCAATAATTCACAATGCATTAGGACTTGCCAAAATCATCTTGCAAAGAGTTATGGCAACAGACTGAAAAATAAAAAGATAACTCTGAGTTTATTTCTTAGGATACTGAGACCTACTGACTGGAGGGTCTCACAAAAGGACAAAACACAAACCTGCAAGCAGTCCAGAGATGTGCTCACAATGCGGGGGCACTTAGACTGGCATGCAAGCTCAAATGGTAGAAAGTACTTGTCGGCTTCAATAAAGGTGGCTTTTGATTTCACGGGTGGAAGAGTGCTGGAACCGGCCTTTACATCTCCTTGGGGAGGACTGAGAGGAGAAACAGAAAACACAAGTCAATTAAAATGCAGTCCACATAATCCGGCTGTGTGCCACCACACTCATCTACGTCTATTTAAATAAACTACCAGTTCAGACACATACCATCTGCTAATTCTATTAGACAAGTTACCTTACATGTACATATTATCATAAATGGATGATTAGAAACAATAAAACAACTGTAAAAGTGGGTAATTTGTACCAAGTTCAAAGATAGAGCCCAGTGTATTATAAAGACAGGCAGGAATTTATACAGTTGTCCTAGGATTATGATGATATATTACAAGGAGCACAGAAATGTATTATTTATTAGGAAAGGAATGGTAATGGTCACAAAGAATGGCTCCAGGAGATCCAGCTGTGAAGGTGGATATGAACATTAGAGTATTAAGTACGCCATTGGATGCTGCTTAAACTAGATGCAAACCCTAAGTGGATGACCGTTAATTTACTTTAAGGTGTTCTAAAGACCCACCATATACTATCCTGTTATTACATCAGCATTGTTCCCTACATATGGTCTCCACTTGATGTACCTGTGACAATGTGGCATTGCAGGAGAACAAAACTGGAGACAGATAGCAATATAAAAGTAAAGTCATTTTCTAAGCCAGCTCAGCTTACTAGGTAATAGTTAACAGTAAATATTTGACACTACATTCCTCTGCCTCTCATAATTCACATATTAGTTCCTTTTATTTATACACTGAATGAAACTTTCACTTAATAGCTAGTGCTCTTGCTTTCTGACTTTCAGGTGTCTGACTGCACTATGTACAGAAGCAGATCTGTGCGAGCGTGGTCAGTTTGCTTCACTTTATCTTCTGATCAGGCCTATCGCAGGCCTTGCCTGAGTAGAGGGGGGACGAGTGAAAAAGTTGCAGCCACCACATCTATGGACTGGTAAGCTGCAATATACACTGGCTGGCCAAACAAAAAAGTAACACATTTAAATAATTTGTTAGATGGCCTTTAGCTTTGATTACGGCACGCATTTGCCGTTGCATTGTTTCGATAAGCTCATGCAATGTCACAACATTTATTTCCATCCAGAGTCGCATTCATTTTTCCCAGGATCTTGTAGTGATGATGGGAGAGTCGGACCACTGCGTCAGACAAGTCTTCTCCAGCACATGCCAAAGATCCTCAATGGGCTTAATGTCTGGACTTTGTGGTGGCCAATCCATGTGTATCATGCTCCCTTAACCACTTTTTCACAATTTGACCCTGATGAATCCTGACATTGTCATCTTGGAATATGCTCATTGTAAAAACCTGGTCATTCAGTATATTCAGGTAAACAGCTGACCTCGGTTTTTTTTGGGGGTGGTGGGGGGACTCAACATTGCTAAACCTAAACCTGACCAACTGCTGCAACCCCAGATCAAAATCCAGGGGAGACTTTTTTTTTGGCTAGGCAGTGCATTTTGTTTTTGGGTTCAGATTAATTTTAGGTGTTCACAGTTTAATAAAAGAACATAGGGCATAATTATTCTGAAACCTTACAATGGGGCTACCCTCGCACTGCAAGGCTTAAATGCTCATTTTCGTTGAGGAACGACAATTAAAACATTATCTTCACCTAACACTCAGAGCTGGCTGGCTGCTAGACCTGTCCCTTCAGCCTCTCTTCCCCTCCACTAGAATGTCCCTCTGCGTCCTCATGTCCTATACACTGTATAGAACATGATGACTCAGGGACCTTAGAGCACTGGAGCAGAGGGGGAGAGAAGCGCCAGGGACTGGTCTAACAGCCAGCCAGCTCTGAGGTTCCGGCAAGTATATCATTTTTGTCCCTATATGAAAAATCCTTGCAGTGATTTCACCACCAC
>NW_017306415.1:1139507-1149740 GCF_000935625.1 Nanorana parkeri | reverse complement strand
GGGGGGGTGAGCAAACTAGTATAGTAAAGAAAAAGTCAACATATTTTTATGCAAAAAATAATCTTCATTCAGTCTCCTTGTTGGGTTGAGATCAGGAGAAATGTCAGAATAAGGTTCTATGTGATACTTTTTTTTTTTTTTTTATAACTTTGCTCTGTGAGAACAGAAGATCTGTCTATACATCAGAGGTGGACAAAATATTTGGAATTCAGGAACCAGTCTGGCCAATGCAGGAGTCAGCTGGATTTTCTTTTTCAGGAGCCAGCTCCATTGACAACAACTACCTCAAAAGTTAGGTGCTGGCTGTAATTTTTAGGAAAGACTGGCCCCTGGGATTTGTCCAGCCCTGTTTAACATACAAGACCCAAAATATGTCCTTGACATGCCACATATCTATTGTATTGGCCCCATGCAAGATGGAGAGAAAGGCTAGAAGACACCTGTGTGCAGTGATCAATTGACATAGGAACCATTACAGAATGATCAATAGCTGCATTATGTCATATAGTGCTGCATGTATGACAGCACCAGACCCATGTTTTATTCTCCCATGCTGCCAAGGACACCAACATATTAATGAATTGTTGTATGACATGAATGTCAATGACACTGTATAGCTAAGATGTTTCAAAGGAAACAAAGAAGCTGCAACTGCAGGCTCTGGTGCTGTCACTTCTATCTTGATTTATCTACCTGGAGAGTCACGTATAAGTATATCACTTCCTTCATCACTATGTATAGCTGTATGAAGCCTGGAGCAGATAACGTCCCTCATCAGCATTTCCAGCTTCCATATTTTCATCCCGATTAATTTCCTTTAAAGGGAACGTATACTGGTTTGACACACACAGTATCTCCTATTATGGTCAGCATATTTTTAATGGGGTAAATAGTTCTAGCTAAGTAATTCAACAAATTACTAATCTGTTATCACAATCTGTCCAACCCTAGTGCCAGTCGGAGGGGAGAAGTATTATCTCCTTAGCTAACCCATAGTGCTCTGGAAAGCCTGTGTCATGGACATGTCCTAAAGCCCAGCTTCAGCCACATCATTGTTTAGATTTTGATAGAGTAGGATAGAAGTAACATTTATCTCAATTGGGTATACTTCCCTTACCCTTAAGATTTTTAGCAGTTCTAAATATTCTGAAATAGTGTAAACAGTAATATAAATGTTTGGCAATGTCTTTAAAGCTTTGTTTGCATGTACAGCTTGAAAAAACACACTATATTGCCAAAAGTATCACCCTTTGCCGCTATAACAGCTTCAATTCTTCTGGGAAGGCATGCACAAGGTTTAGGAGTGTGTCTATGGGAATTTTTGACCATTGTTACAGAAGTGCATTTGTGAGATCAGGTACTTGTGTTGGGCGAGAAGGCCTGGCTCGCAGTCTCCACTCTAATTCATCCCGAAGGTGTTCTATCGGGTTGAGGTCAGGACTTTGTGCAGGCCAGTCAAGTTCCTCCACCCCAAACCCACTCAATCATGTCTTTATGGACCTTGCTTTGTGCACTGGTGCGCAGTCATGTTGGAACAGGAAGGGGCCATCCCCAAACTGTTCCCACAAAGTTGGGAGCATGAAATTGTCCAAAATGTCTTGGTATGCTGATGTCTTAAGGCTCTGTTCACACCTAGGCGTATAGAATATGCGCGTTTGTTGCGCGCTTCGTGGCTCACATTTTTACCGTGATTCGTGGTAAAAAAAACGCGCGTTTCCGAGGGCTACTTGGCTGTATCCCAATAGAAACGTGCCGCAAAGAAGCTCATGTACCTTTTCAGGCGTAGGCAGTTTTGTAGCGCGTTCAGACGGGCTGAAATACGGCAAGGTGTGAACCATACCCATAGAAAACAATGGGATTTTCATGTTGGAGCGTTTTGTAGAGCATTGAACGCGCTACAAAACGTACAGTTGTGAACCAGGTGTAAGAGTTCCCTTCACTGGAACTAAGGGGCCAAGCCCAACCCCTAAAGATAAACCTCACACCGTAATCCCCCCCCCACAACTTAACACTTGGCACAATGCAGCCAGGCAAGTACCGTTCTACTGGCAACCGCCAAACCCAGACACGTCCATCGGATTGCCAGACAGAGGAGCGTGATTGGTCACTCCAGAGAACACGTCTCCACTTCTCTAGAGTCCAGGCGCGGCGTGCTTTACACCACTGCATCCGACGCTTTGCATTGCACTTGGTGATGTAAGGTTTGGATGCAGCTGCTCGGCCATGGAAACCCATTCCATTAAGCGCTCTACGCACTGTTGTTGTGCCAATCTGAAGGTCACACAAAGTTTTGGAGGTCTGGAGTTATTGACTCTGCAGACAGTTGGCGACTTCTGCGTGGAATATTTAGTAGCAATGAAATTTCACGGATGGACTTATTGCACAGGGGGCAACCTATCACTGTACCACGCTTGAATTCACTGAGCTCCTGAGAGTGACCCATTCTTTCACAAATGTTTGTAGAAGCGTCTGCATGCCTAGGCACCTGATTTTATACACCTGTGGCCATGGAGGTGATAGGAACACCTGAATCCAATGATTTGGAGGGGTGTCCCAATACTTTTGGCAATATAGTGTATATGCACAAGGGTAGCATTATTTTTTCCTAACATATGCAGGTCCTTCTTCCTGCTTTGCAGTGCCATGCATTGGTTGTATGTAAATGCTACTTCCCACAACTAATGTCGACTGACTGAAAACTGCACTCCCTATGTGGCCGATATCTCACCTCCACAGCTCTCAAGCAGTTAGGCAGACATTGTAGTAAGACATTTCAGCATTAAGCCCATTCACACCAAGGCTGCCTGTTGCAGTGCGTTTAATGCATGCACGCTTAGTCATGTGTTAACGTGAGTTGCGTTAAGGAAGCCTATTTGTTTAAATGGTCTGCCTTACACACCACAATGCACTCTATAATCACTCCTGAAGCATTTTCCTCACATGTAATGTGTTACTGCAGTTTTCTGTGCTCTGCCAGGCAGGTGTGTTGTAGTAAAATTTGCAATGATTGGGGAGGGATGGGGAGGGATAAAGAAGCCTAGATAGAAAATCTTTTAAAGCCCTTTTTCCTGATGCAATTTAAATCACTGTACATTAGCCTTTTATTGTGCCCCTTCCGTTCAATGTACATCAATCTACAGTAATTGCACACTTAACCTTTACTGTGCCCCTCCTAGTCAATGTACATTATCCCCTCACTGAACACAGAGTTTACTGCACGCTGTCTAGTCACTGAACACCGTGCTATACACTAAACACTATGCTGTATGCAATGCACACTGCTTTGCTCATCTGTATATATTGTTCTGTAAACTATACACTTAGCAGTCCTTGGTTGTATGTTCTGTGCTCAATACTGTTCAGCTGTACATGTTGTGCTGTATAGAACCTCTTTCAAACTGCTTATGCACTGTCACTGTACAGCCTGTGCTGAATAATATATACCCAGCCAATGCACTATAGTGGCTCTCAATTGCTGGGATGTGTATACCTATGCTTTTTTGTTTTTACAATGAATTGGTCCTAAGTTTTTATAGTTTTAAACTAATAACATATATAAATCAGAGATCAGTAAGAGTTTTAGCTATTTCAAGGAAAACATAGTGTATATTTACACAACTATCACATTGTTCTATGCTTACTGTTTTATACTTTTCCTATTGTATTAAATGTAGAGATTAGCAGATTTTCCACTAGAGCAGCAGCTCCCAACCTGGGGTACAAGTACCCCCGGGAGTTATTTGGTAGCACATTTAGGGGTACTTATTTTTGTAATGGCGGAAAAAGGCTGTGTCAGTGGGGAGTCAGGACATAAATGTGTACGGAAGGTCTGCAGAGTAATCCTGCGGCTACATTTTCCAACACTCATTCTATAATTCTGGCTGAGTGATGTGCTCTTTGCTTCTCTTAAGTGCAAGGGGCCCTAGATCCAGGGTCACAGGCTGCACCCCATAGAGACCCCCAGGATAAAACTGCAATATGGCATACCCCAAAGAGCCCCCACTCCAGCCACTGCCTTCCGCCTCCTCTTACATCACTGGCCAGCGACCCAAGAGCAGGTGGGGCCAGTGATGTAAAAGGAGGCGGGGCCCTGGGACGGAACAGGAGTCAGGGCCCGGCGACCACAGAGGCGGACAGCGCTGACAGGTAAGAGATCTCAGACCCTGCAGAGCCCACTATAGAGAGTCTATGGTGGGCTCTGCAGGGTCACTCTCCGGTGGGCTCTGCAAGTGGCATAACCAGCAATCACGGGGCCCCATACAAAATTTTGCTATGAGGCCCTGTGATTTCTAGTTACGCCCCTGCCTTCATCCCAATGACACAGAGGCATTTGTGCCCCTCCTATTGTTTGTGTAATTTGGCCACACCTACCATTCAGCGCGGCACGCTACATGCTTCACTGTTAGCAACACGCCCTTCCCCACCCCCACTGATGGGTACAGTTTATACAAACGGACTGCCAAGGTTACCCAAGTAAAAAACAGGTTGGGAACCACTGCACTAGAGTCATTGAAAATTAGCCACTACAACAGTTCTACCTAACTGCTTAACAACTGTTCAGAGAAGACAATCACCCACACAGGGAGTGCATGGTTTTCAATGAGTCAGCTGACTCCCAGATGTGCATTGTGAGAAGTTGCAGTGAGGTACAACCATTATATAGCACTGTAAATCAGGGAAAAGAGAACTTGTGTTTGTTATGGTCACTTGTGGCTGCCCATGGGTAGATACAGAATTACAATTAAACACACAAAAAAGGTTTATAAAACATGAAGACACATTTCGTTGTGCGATGGTTGTAAGGTGATTAAAATTTCGTACGATCTGCCCATCTTGGACCGGCAGATCGTACTCGCGATCATCGCAAGCCCTCCCCGCTGAGGGGAGGGCTTCCGATAATTGCAGTGCTGAGCTGGCAGTGCGCGCTTGCGCACACCGGCCCGTGCGGCATTCGTCTTCCGACTGCTAGGAAGACGAAAGTTGTGCGACCGTACAGTAGATGCGGTCGCACGCTGCCCATATACCTGCAGATTATCGTACGATTGCGGGATCACATTAGTGTCAAGCATTTCAGCAGGTGTGCCCCAGTCTATCATTGTGTTGCTGGAGATTTAAACATTATTTTCTTTTAAGCGCGACCTGCTTCTTTGAAGTGTGACAATTAAAATACATTCTTAGCCACCAAATGTGCGTGTGTGTGTAAGGGGGGGGGGCATTGGGGTGCAGCTGGTTGAAAATTAGCAGCAATTGCAAGTTTGCCAAATGTTTGTGTTCAATTTTTCAGATGCTGTCAAGAATTGACATTAAAGCGGACCTTTACCCCTTTGACTAAAATCACATCAGCATACAGCTCAGCACATATTTTTACTTTACTTACAATTTCTTTTTTTCTGCTTCCTCGTCTACTTTGGCACAAATTATGTCATCGTGCCCAAGCATTGCATCCTGGGGAGGTTACACCAGCACAGCATTGCTGGGAAATCTCATTTGTGATCTCAGGGAAAGGCATGTTCCTCCCCTGAGATGATGTGTATGGTCACATGTCCTAGTCACATGTGCCAGAGTGCCTCTCCTGTGACTTTGAACTTTTGAATTGAATGTTTTTGATAGGTAGATAGATAGATAGATAGATAGATAGATAGATAGATAGATAGAGATATGAGGGTTTGTTTTAACGTGCTTTTACTACATGTTCAGAATATGTAAACACTTTAGCTGTCATAGTCTGTGCCCAGGTACACTTTAAAGTCAGTATCGTAGAACTTTACTTAAAAGGAGAACTATGGGGTTCTATCTTTTTTTATGAATGCATTTACTGTAATTAGCCAAAATGCACAGGAAGGCTGTAAAACCTTATTTTAGGTGGTGGGCGGGGCTAAGCGCCGCAATGAGAAGACACCCCGACGTATCTGACGGGATCCTCCCCACTGATGATTGACAGTGATTCTTGAGAGCTGCTGCGCGTCCACGAATATATGGACATGCGCAGCAGCTCTCTCCTTACCTGCACGTCCCCGTGTGCCAGCTCCTTCCCCCCTCTCTCTTTCTCTCCCTGCTAACAGATCGTGGATCGCTGATGACAGAGGGGAAGGAGCTCTCTCTCTCTCTGCCTCTCTGACATGCTTATTCTGTGGTTTTAATACTTTGAGAGTTACCGATCTGGAACAAGCGTGCAGCCCGTGATGATGGAACTCCTATACTTGTTTCAGGTCAGTCACAAGTAACAGTCCTATACTTGTTTCAGGTCAGTTTCAGGTCACACGTCCCCGTGTGCCAGCTCCTTCCCCCCTCTCTCTCAGACAGATCGTGGATCACTGATGACAGAGGGGAAGGAGCTCTCTCTCTTCAGCATTGACTACAAATCGGAAAGTCCATATATGGTAAATGATGTCACTCGGATCCGATCAGCAGGGATCTCCAGTGACATTTACCATATATGGACTTTCCGATTTGTAGTCAATGCTGAAGAGAGAGAGAGAGCTCCTTCCCCTCTGTCATCAGCGATCCACGATCTACGATCTGTCAGCAGGGAGACGCGCAGGCACACGGGGACGCGCAGGTAAGGAGAGAGCTGCTGCGCATGTCCATATATTCGTGGACGCGCAGCAGCTCTCAAGAATCACTGTCAATCATCAGTGGGGAGGATACCGTCAGATACGTCGGGATGCCTTCTCATTGCGGCGCTTAGCCCCGCCCACCACCTAAAATAAGGTTTTACAGCCTTCCTGTGCATTTTGGCTAATTACAGTAAATTACATTATTTACTTATTTAGCCTAAGGAATGCATTCATAAAAAGAAAGATAGAACCCCATAGTCTCCTTTAAAGAGTTTGTTGCTAATGTTGCTGTCACCATTGAACATCTTGTACATGAAAATCATATCCCCCCTTAATCTCCTTACTTCCAACGTAAACATATTTTAAAAAAAAAAAAAAAAAAAACACTACCAGGTTTTCCCATTATTTACACAAGATTAAGGGACTATAAAATATGCTATATAAATATAATACATAATAAAATATATAACATACCTTTGCTGATCTATTTCAGATTTGATCTCCTCTGTAAATAAAAAAAAAAAGAAGGAAAAAATTAGAAAGCAACTCCAAAGTTTACAACCAGTCACTTCCTGTATAGTTCAAAAGGTCATTCCACCTACAATCAATCATCTGGTTTTAGAAATAAGAAATGACAGTGGACTGTATAACTCATTCTCATAGCTTTCACACATCCAATATATCCACTTGGGTGCCACCTCCAGAGTCTTACTCCTTTTGCTGCTGCAGAATTTTCACTCACACAATTGCAATACCACTAAAAGAAAATAAAAGAAAAAAGCTTAATGAAAGTAAAAAATCGATCCATTCTCCCACATACGCCAAACACGATGGATGACGGCTTCTCCCCTGCATCTGACTGAATGCAATCACTGTTTGGCTGACAATTTTCCGCCCAGCTCTTTCTGGGTGGTGCCAACGGGGCAAATGCAGCTAAAATTTTGGCCGATTCAGCAGGAATTGTCTGAAATTTGAGCAGTGTATTGGCTCAAAAAAGGAACTGACTAAATGTTTTTTGTTTTTTTTTACCAGTGTCCAAACTTCCAGTAGGTGACAGTATAACCTGACTGTTTAAGAATTTCCTAACATTCCCGTGTCGTAATATGGATGATAAAAACAGTTTTGACTTTAGATACAAACAGTCCAAACAAGATTGGGAAGCGTACTCTGGAATTGGAAATCACCAGCCAGCACTGATAATGCCAACTAGGAATACTTCTAGTAAAAATATCAAATGTATTTTTGTTTATACCAGACAAATATCATAGAAACAAGAGTTAAATGCCTTTTCCCATACCATGTCCTAAAAATAGAAATGGTTATGCTTATGGGACATTTCTGCATTTCATGCACTGTATATGATTGCTAACTTGTTGCTAAAATACTTAATATTTACATATGCAACACCATAGCTGTCATGGTGAATTACTACAAGGAAAATCCTCATAGACTTAGAGACAAGCACATATAATATTTGTGCTATTTCTCAGTATATTCACGAGGGACCAGCACTTTGAATGAAGATCTGCATAGTCTGACTCATTAAAATATCAGGATGCCTCAGTTCTGCAGGTTTCTCACTCTCTCAGGAGAGGTGGCAGCAGTTCAGCTGCATTACAAAGACACAGCTAGAAATGCAGAAAATTATCCTATCTGCTATAAGCATTTTAAATGACAAATATGTGGCTTGCACAAATACAAATCAGAAGCTTTACTGCCAGCTTTCCCATACTTTGATCAGTAGAACACAACCCGGACGACTACAGTGAATACCACCTCTTTTACTTAAAGCTGCCATGTATGGTACCCATCACTTCTTGATGGCACTGCACAGTCCTTGCCAACTCACCTGTATCACTTCCTGATTAAAACATCTTACAATCTGATTATACAGTCACCCTTAGATCTGACTGGAAACAAACTGAATGCTTAGGTCGGCCCTCACATTTCATAGTTCTGGTAAACCCAAAAGGGAGCAGAATTATTTCCTCCAGTCCAGAAGAACCATGAAAATATGCTCCACCGAGGGCAAAATGTTTCCACACACATACTCCATCATTTTGTTTTTTAAAAATTGAGAAATTGAAGAAACGGCTATTCCTCCTACTCATGGCTTAACTTCTACTTGTGCTACTTGTGCACACCAAATTAATTGTTCACTGCCTTATAAAAATAAAAAAAAAGACTAATAACATGATAGGTGTTTGAGATTTCCCCACATGCAAGACAATCTCTGCAGCTGCTTGCTTTCACAAATTGTCCCCTGAATGACCAGATTACTTCTAGTAATTCTTTGCCATGTAAGCCCAGTCTAGATCCAACGCTGGCGAAAAACTACACCAATTGCAGAACCAGTTTCGTAGTTTTTCTTTATTAGGATTTAAAAACATACCAGGGAAAAAAATGGGTTCAACTTTCAACCCATTTCCAGAGATTTATAGGCCACACAAAACAGAAGCGTCTCCAAACAGAGTTTAATTGCTTCCTAAATCAACTCTAAATATATCCTAAAATCCTTTATAATCATAGCAGTGTGCCAGAGTTGGAGGAATTATTTTTCATATTGTCTCAAGGACTATGGAGGTTACATATCCGGTGTGGGATATAATTAGGAAACTGAAATTTGATTAATAAAAAGTACACCCAAGGGAAATGGCAAGATGCAAGCCACTGGAGATCATTGTAACTGCCATTGACTGAAGTGGCTTAAAGTGATCCTGTCACTATGTTAAAAGAAAAACATGTCCCTCTCCCACCGCATGCTCCGTAGATCTTCATTCTCTGAACAGGTATAATTGATGAAAAACCTTTAGCATTAGGCGAGTCTCGAAGCTTCAGATGCCTGGCCCAACTGCTGTCATATCAAACAAATTTACCAACAGCTCTGTAGTGTGAAGATTAACCTAATAAAGCTACTCAAAATATATTCAGTGCATGTTCCCTGTCCTGCCTAAAGCCCTACTCCGGGCTCCCCTTCCTTTTTTATACTTAACTTTTTCAAATGTCTTCAAGGCAGTCATGTAACACAGGGTGCTCCTCCTCTTTGGAAGACAGTATGTGCTCCATTTTATAGGTTGAATGACACTGAAAGAAAATCTAGTGCTAGACAGAATAGAATTACTAGGGGGGGTGACGAATAGGTGGGAATTGCAGCCAGAGCTAGGCGGTTTAAGAAAACATAGCCCAGTTGGTCTTCAATTAATCTAGCAGGCATTACTTATATTTACAATGGTTATATATCATAGACCCAGAAAATTCCTGAAAAACTACAACTTTGTGTATGACTCCAACTACCAGGTCCTTATATAAGAAGGTTGCATTTAATTTTTTTCTATTACGTTTTGGATAGAGTAGGGAAGGGTTAGTAGGGAACCCCTGTCAAATATTTATCACTGTCTGTGTCTCTGCTAGGTAGATTAATCCTCCTATTTGTCCTGGCAAACAGAGTCACTGGCAGAAAGTCTTAGGAAATCCCAAATGTTATAGTTGTCACCAGAACAAGAGGCTAGTGTAAATCTTTCAAGGGGGGCACCTGTTCTGGTGACAACTGTCTTCACTTTGTAAATACCTCCCCTCACCTCTTGTTGCGTTCCAGAGAAAGGAAATCTCCCGAATGGGACATAGACTATAAATGTATGTATGTATGTATGTATGATTATATATATATATATATATA
>NW_017306415.1:1118817-1139416 GCF_000935625.1 Nanorana parkeri | reverse complement strand
TATATATATATTTATTTTTTCACATACACACACGAAGTATCAACTCAAGGCCCCTTTCACAGTGGCCGATCAGGAGAGGATCCGTCAACAGATCCTCTCCTGATCAGAGCGGCACGGATCGGAATGTCACCGCTGTGACATCCATGTCTATACGATAAAAAATTGAAAGTTCCGGACCCCATGCACATGTGTCTGTTTACATCAGAGTACCTCAGATCCGGCACGATCCGGTCCATCGAAACTAATCAATGATCCGTCTAGTTTAGACCGAGCCGGAGCTAACCGGGTGTAAACGGACGCTCGTCCGCTTAAACGCCCCTGCCCATTGACCTCCATATAGCGTCCGATGGGGTCCTGCTGAAAAAGTGAGAGATGGACCTGGACATGTGAAAGGGACCTAAATCGGCTTGGCTTATTAATGAAATGGTGCAATAAATGATGCTTCTTTAAAGACAGCATGAAATAACGATTCAGTACTATTGTGTGTTTACATTTTGCAGGAAATTGTGATGTGACATTTTGAGCAAATGACAGAAGTGAAGAAGACATCTGGCTGTAATCTAATTGTACATTGCCCTTTATACCCCCAGGGACGTGTGTGCCTTGTACAGATGCAATGAGGTGAAAAGTGGCAATGCTATTTCATGAAAAACATAAAAATACTTCCAGAGGGAACGCCCAGCCCCATCACTAAATCTCTTTACCCTTATTTTTAAAAGGAACCCTGAACCATAAGGACCTTTTTTTAAGATGCAAGCCATTGCCATGGAACGAGCAAGCAGCTAAGATGTTTTGCATATTTTTGAGTAAGTCAAAGTATCAAAGTGTCTGGATCATCATGACAATCATGCAACAACTTGGTGCATTTTAAATCAAAGTAAAATCAAAGTAGCAAAGCCTCTGAACCATCATGACAACTAAGCAAATCAGCATTTTTAAAAGAATTTCCTACGAGAGGTCTGCACTAGTGTCAAAGCAAGTATACTGCAGAGACAGATGAAAAACCCTGGTAAGCATCTTGATACACACTGTTCCGTGTGCAGGCAGCACATGTTCTAATGCACATGCATGTGTGTAAACACGCTCATATGGTTGACCTAAAATGCATCTTATACTATATATGTGAATCAGCCACATAGGACATAATGGGATTTCTGCTTGCAATGCATCTTCATACAGCAAAATGCTCCATGAAAACAGACATGTGTGAATCGGCCCCTAAGTCCCTATTAACACACTTGTGCGATTTAAAGCACTATGGCCATTGCACGACAAAAGAAATCCCATTATTTTCTATGCGTTGTACTGCAATGCAGATTTGGAAAAGATACAGGTGCCTCTTTTGGTGCTACATAGTGTGATTTTAACGCCATGTAGACTTCAATGGGGGTGCATGAAAAACGCATAACATGATTTTTTTGTGCATTTTAGCACATGACAACAAGCCCCTCCCCCTAACAACCTATATTTTATTTCACCTTCATTGGTCAAAACAAAAATGTATAATGCATGAAAACCACATTAACCTGCATGAAAAATGTGCAACAAAAAGGTGCCAAAAAACATAAAATGCAGATGCATAAGTGTAAATGGAGACTTACAAAGAAAATCCTGACTGCCAAATGGCTTGCGTTTTGTTGTGACATTTCATGGGAGGCAACATAACAATTGATCACCACAAAACTCCTTTTTTACATAATGGAAACACATTAGACCTCCAATAAATGTAGAATCTAAATATCACTTGTGTTGGATGGGCTGCAGGGTAGACCGAAGAAGACTGATATTACATCAGCTGTAACTTTAAAGAAGAACTCTCCAAAAAAAAAATCACAAACTTACCCTTACAGTAGGACTAGCCCCGCACTACATGGGTCAAGTGTTCATTCTGTCTAGGAGGCTTAAATAAAACAGATATACTCATCTGATCCTCGGCCCCACCAGACTGCTAGACTGCTCCCCGCCGTCTCTTCTTCCCTGGGCTCTAGAGATCCAAGGATGTAATCTGCTGGCATCATCACATCTTATGCAGGGGCACTGACCTGCATTAGGTGTGAGGACGCCAAGGGAAATTCCATAGCCGAACCAGAAAGGGTGAGAGAGGTGACTGTGACCACCGCAGGACTGAGGATCAGGTGAGTAAAGGTGCCCATACACTGCACGATTCTCGTACGAGAATCGCGGGAAATCCCGCGATCGTACGAGAATCGTGCAGTGTATGGAAGGCGTGCAACCGTTTCTACTGTACGGTCGCACGTCTTCCGTCGAACCAGCAGGCTAGAAAACCCGCCGGGAATCGTACGATTCTCGGCGAGTTAGTGGCCTGCTGGTTCGACAACTGACGAACGGGCCGGTGTGCGCACGCGCACACAACCGTTTGCAGTCATCTTAAGCCCGCCCCTCATTGCAGTCATCGTAAGCCCGCCCCTCAGGGGGGCGGGCTTGCGATGATGGAGAGTACGATCTGCCTGTCCAAGATGGGCAGATCGTACGTTTTTTTTATCACTTTACAACCATCGCAAGACTAAGGTCTTGCGATGGTTGTACAGTGTATGGCCACCTTAACACTGATTTATCTGAGCCCCCTCGACAAAATGATCACTTAATCCGTGCCGTGCAAAGGTAGACTTCGTACAAGAGTAAGTGTGTAATTTCCCAGAGTTTTTCTTTAAAACCTTTGTAGCAGGTAAATGTCCCACTGACTAAAGTACATGTGTATACCAGCACATAGAGTTGCAGAAGCAGGCAATGCTCTTCTCACCAGTTGTGCCAGCCTAAGTGCCCTCCAATTCCTACAGGTATGAGGTCTGCGGCGACAGCTCATTAACACAACCAGTTACTTGGCGCTAGCAACCTAATGCATCGTGTACTGGGACCAATTTAGCCGTAAAACCTTTTAAAGAAACATGCTTAGAAAAACTCTCTGAACTAAAGTCCGCTCCGCTTCTGTAAAATTGTTTGATATGACCCCTCAGTTACCAAAATAACTGTTTCATTTCAGTCTGTAAACAGCCAAGATTTTGAAAACCAACCAACACCCCAAAAAAATCGAAATCTTGGTGTATAGGATTTCTCATAGAATTTCCATCCCCCTGCTCCTACAATTAACTCACTAGTATTCTTAGAAGTCTTCACGTCCAATTTAGTGGTATAGTTAAAATTCCACGCAAAGCCAGCTTCTAATCTGGATATGCACCGGTTTTAAAAAATAATTCACGTATATGTAAAATTTTATCATGTTAATTTATTACCAACATTTTGAAATCTAAAACATCTATTAAAATATTACATGTTGATCCTGCCATCAGTGTCCTTTTTCAGGCACTTCCTGCTATAGAGTGACAACACTCTGTTCTTGGCTCCCAAAACGGCTCCTTCATTTTTAGGCTACATTCACAGTATGCAATCTCAGATTCCTGCAGCAGTAATGCCAAATCACCTGTTTAGATGCAACTGCTGTTACCCGTTCAAGTTAATGACCGAGTGACAGTGGCCGCACCTGTAAGCGGAATACGATTACATGCGGTTTGGAATAGATCATTATTCCTGGATGCCCCTATCGTACATCCACAATAATGTGAGAAACTGACAAAGTCCTACAATTAACGATTACTTTATTATTACTATTATACAGGATTTATATAGCGCCAACAGTTTGTGCAGCGCTTTACAATATAAGGAAGACATTATAATTACAATACAATTCAAGACAAGATGGTAAGGAGGGCCCTGCCCGTGGGAGCTTACAATCTAAAAGATTATTGCTATTGCAAGTTATTGCTGCTAAAGGTGGTTCTGCAAGCTCTTGAATCAAAGGGTGTACTTAGTTTTTTCACACATGACTTCTCCATTTTGGCTTTACGGTTGTAAAATAAATAATGGCATTGTGTAATAGGTCATGTGAGGTTGTATTTACCTAATTTTAAGACCTGCTAAGGACCAGATGATTTTTCGTATGCCCCGATACTTAAAACTGTAGAATTCAAAGAGGGTGTACTTTTTTTTCACACGACTATTTATTTGAAGTCGGTATATAGCTATCTGGTCAGAATTCAGCATCAACTGAAAGGACTGTGATATCAGGAGCAGGCCTAGCAGTGATTGAATCAATCTTTGTGAACAAATGCTCCCATGTAGGTGTTGCATTAATCAGCTATAACACAGAAATTTCCTGAGGACTCTATAGGAACTTGGCACATGATCTATATTTTTATTATGCTTTGTGAATGATACAATAGATCTGGCTAGCTTTGTGGAAGTGCAGAAACAAAATCTCTTCCCGGAGAACCAGCTGTGGATTTATGGATCAGCATACAACCTTAGAACACTAAAAACGCAGGAAACAATCTGAGTGTTACAAAGCTAAACACTAGATCAATGAGTGAAATGCCTTTAGTCAATCGATCTCCACCGGGGGAACAAATGCTGGAGGTTTGTTACACTGTGTTCATGTTTTCTTCTAGGAACAGTTTATAATGCTATCTATGTTAATAAAACACGGAACGAGACACAAATCACAACGTTCTCCCCTCTCCAAACCAAATACACACCTTGAACATTCATTGTTTGCTGGAAGAATTTAGTCCATTAACTCAAAATAAAAGAAGAAGGCTTTAAAGTTGACCTGAACTCTAAAAGTGAAGATTTGCTATAGGGAACATTTAGAAAAGCTATCGTGCCTTAGTAGTACAATGACAATGTACCTTTGCCTGTACTTCCTGGTGTGTGGGTGCCTAGGTACTCCTGTGCTGATGGCCTCATAGCTGCATATCTACAGTATGAAATCTGAGGTACTGCTGCCTCTGACTGCCAGTCTTATGAGATTTGATGTCACTACTGTGCCGCTCATTGTTCTCCTTGCCGGAGGCACTAACATGAGGAAGCAAAACTCTCCCTCTACCAAGATGGTCACCTCCACACAGAGACATAGTGCAGAACAAGCCATGGTAAGTCAGTAATGGGGAAAAATTAAGTTGCTGGGAGACCACCGGCAATGCTGGTGACTAGAACTTTACCTGCTGTCGCCCCTTTTTTGGACCCAGTTAGCAGAGATCCAGTTCTCTTTTAGAGCCCTTTCACACTCAAATCAGATCCACCTGTCAGTTTTTCCAGCATATCTGATCGGAACCCAATGTTAGTCTATGCGCAGCCGGATCTAAATGGACGCGTGTCCGTTTAGATCCGGCTACACATAGACTAACATGGTGCAGGAAAGCCAGACACCTGAACCATGAAAACACTTGATGCCAAAATCCGGGGTGGGACTGAAGATTCTAAGGCGAGGGGGGGGAGAGAATGGTGGGGGGGGGGGGGGGGGGGGGGTTCAGTTTTTTGCATGGGTTCCCCCTTAAAAGCCATACCACACTCCCATGCTACAGATTTTTGGGGAACCATGATTCTTTCCTTGAATTTACGTTCTCTTAGATTTTAGACTTGGGGCTCCTTGAGATTTTGCATACTTTTAAAGGGTGACTGAAAAAAGGTTGAGAGACGCTTGTCTATGCATTGCAACTTCTGTCATTGTCCCCTGGCCTAGTAATCTCAGAGGCAATTAATCATTCCGAATAGATTTTTCCAACTGTTTCTATGAGATAAGGCTGGTTAGAAAATTGCAGTGCATTTCAGCATTGCAATCTTGACCATCCTCTTTTATCTATGGCAAGCTTTATACTAATTATGCCACTATGTGAATAGACTTCCCGGCAATAAAGGTAAACACTGCTAACTGCTAATCTATTGTAATCATGGATAAAAAAAAACATGATTTTATTATTCATCCAACTAGTTTTTTTTTTAAAGTGACATTAAAGGATATCCCCCCCATGCTAGTGTAAGGACTTACCTTAAATGATGCCTCTTGATTGTGATCATATTCTTCTTTCCTTAAGTTTTCAGCAGTCCCTCCAGCGCTGGTGACGGTCTCTGACCCAGCGATGACTGCTGTGTCCCACGGAGCCTGTGCGGGTGCACGCTGCAAGCATGTACTTACCTTGCGTCTCTTCTAGTGTCCCGGCCGACGATCTTTACTGCGCATGCGCCCCTTCCCTCTTCCCGCTGATCCTTTGCAGCTACCCGAGATTTTTCACCACGCGGCGGAGAGACACAGGTCGCCGCACAGGTTACCTTTTTTTGTAACTTTTTTTTATGTTTTTGCATACATCTACTGCTTGCTAGCAGGAGATATATGGAAAATACCCATGAAGGTTTAATTATCCTTTAACGTATAGTTCTGAATTATTTAACATTTCCTGAGCAAATGAAGTGGAAAAATACATTCATATAGGATTCTAATTTCAAATCATCTGCATGGCCAGCAACCTGTAAAATGCGTCTGACAATTCTTTACAGCTTTTGAGAATAAAAAGTAACTAAACACTGTGCATTAAGAGAGCTGTGTACTGTACGTGTTAGAAAACGAAGAATGAGAACAAACTGAGAAAGAAGTTGTGAACAGTTCTATTAAAAGTGATGTTGCTAGACAACCGGCCCCCTTTCTACTCCGCCGCCGTTGTGAGAACTAGACGAACGCAATGCTCGCTTTGAAGGGAGTCTTCATGTTTCCTCTTACTAAATTGTAATGACCTGAACAGGAAATCTGATCATCCTCTGCTACCTTTTTTTACTTGAATGACCTTCAAAGGAAAGCACAGGTAAAAATAAAATAAAGGGGCGATTCACTAAACGTGATATGCAATATCGTATGCTCAGAGCAGGAATAGTTCTATGCTTTAATAAGGTATGACATTTTTCAAATGTAATTTTAACACCTGATCTACAAAGCCTTTTTATTAGGCGAAAAAAGCTAATTTCAGTGTTAAGGTCACTTCAGCTTTTCCCGATATGAGTAGGTGACAGTAGACAGTAGAGTTCTGCTGGTCTTCAAAAAGAAAAATGTGTAAAATAATTGATTAAAAATAATGGTTTTTGAAAAAAAAAAAAAAAAAGACTCCATTATTCTTGAAGTGTATCAAAACAAGAATGTAGTATATTGCAGCTCACCATTCCTTACATGTGGTGGCTGCATTAATTCTTTTTAGTTTAGGCTTTTTCCCCCTTTATTTTCAATTGGTGCTCTTAGGGTGGCTTCAATTGGAGCCACCCTAAGACTTCCTGTCTTAGGGTGGCTCCACTCTATGGAGGAGCAATGGAACCACCCTTGGACAGCAACATTGTTACCCAGTGGGGAGGGCAGTGTTAGATGCAGAAGGTTTTACATAAATTAATATAAAAATAAACAATAAAGGTTAGGGATGTCCCGATACTCTAACATGAATAGGTTAAACCATGATCCATAGTACATAACATGTAGTTGTACTATGGATCATTTAAAGTCATCTGTCCCTTTAAGAAAAAGTATCGGTAATTGGTATCGGCAAGTACATGAGGGGATGTACTTGTACTTGGTCCTGAAAAAGTGGCATCGGGACATCCCTAATAAAGGTGATCAGCGCCAGTAAGTGTAATGTGAAAATAAGAGCTACCAAGCACTAAGGATATAACTAAATATCTAAGAAATGTGAAAAACAATATTGTGCCGATTGACCCCTGATGAAGTCACGTGTTTTGACGCAACGTACGTGGGGCAGAGCTTCTGATGTCACTGCACTGAGCCGGACGAACAGGTTTTTTTATCGCTTTGCTGCCATTTGCCCTGCTGGTCTGATCCAGCAAAACCCAATGCCTGTACTGTTTATATCAGAGGCCTCCTTTCTTCCCAAGGTGTTTTTTTTTTTTTTTTTTTGCCATCTCAACCAGGTCATTGGCCTTCTCTATGCCCTGCCCTCGCCATCCCATGGAGGTCTAAGGGATCAATATTCTTGAACACAGCATTGCAATAATTTGCATCTTTTTTTTGTCATTGCCTTGAGTTCAGCTTAAAGTTGAACTGTGTGGACTTCTGGACTTGAAGAAAGGTACAAAACTACAGTAGAAGATTTTACAACTCAAGAACTCAAGACTATGAGGAGTCAGGGAAGGACTCCACCGAAACCGACAGACCTTATAAAATAGTTTAGAAATATATTACTAGATATTAAAATGATATTCTACTGTTATTAAACTTTGTGATAGTTTTATTTAAAAGATATAGCTTTGTATGGTAAAAGATTGATGTAGACTCTGCTAATTTCTGGTGCAGAGTCTACATCCAACTTTGGAATATAAAATAGGATACACTAGTAAGGATTAGGAATCCACTTTAATTGCACAGGCTTCTTTAATTGTTGTGGGAACTGGAGATCTAAGAACAAATTAATTAACCTCTTTGCCTCTACAATCAGGCAGGGAGATGAAACAGCTTAAATACACATGCAACACGCAAGAAAATACATGATCTGATAAAACAAAAATATTCTGTGCTTCAACTACCAGACATAGCAGAAATAAACAATGGCGACTTTGAAGCAAAATTATTGTTCTGTAATGTACTGTAATTAAACAATTGGACTGTTGATGGGTCTGTCCATACACAACTCCTATTTTCAAATACTGAAAAATGCTAGCAAGTTACAACTTCCACTGGCTTTCTAAAGCCTTTGGAGAGCTCAGTGCTTGGGTTGCCCAGTCTACCCACTTGCTGAGGCAGCTTAAAGCAGACCTGTCCCCTGTATGTCCTATAGGCTCCCTGCAGCTTATCTTTTCCCCATTAAGACTTGTTGCCATGCCTTGTTCAATCTATGTGGAGGCGGCCATCTTGGTAGAGGCAGGGCTGTGCTTCGTCATGTCAGAATTGTCTCCCTGATGATGGTAGGTAAATATTCAAGAAGCAGCAGGAGAGCTGCAGAAATCACAGATCCACAGATTGAATGAAGCAAAAGCAGATAGATGCTTGTACTGCAGGTCCTCAGGTACCGCTTTCTCACCAGCAAGGAAAAGAGTGAGCAGCACAGTGGTGGCAAACATCTCCACCCATCACTAGCTTCAGTACTTTCTCAATATCAGACCTGCAACATGCATGCAGCAAACAAAGTGATATTGTGATTAGAACTTCTTATCTGCATATTTGTTGAGGGTCAACAAGCCAGTCAGACAACAAGCATTTCCAGAAAGATAGGTTAGCAATGGCAGCCTCCATGTTTCCATTGTGCAGGTTTCCTCTAAGGCCAGTGCCCATGGCATTAAGTCAGGGCTGGACAAATCCCAGGAGCCAGATAGCCAATGCTTGTTAAAATTTACAGCTAGCACCTATCTTTTTAGGTTTCCTCCAGTTGTTGACAATGGAGCTGGCTCCTAAAAAAAACCCTGCTGGCTCTTGCATTGGACATACTGGCTTCAGTATTGCATATTCATGTGTCTACCACTGCATTAAGTAGTTGTTGAGGGTCTAGTGCTGCAGCAGTTTCATTAGTCAATGAGAGATCTGCTTGTCTATGTATGAGAATGTTAGTTCAAATGCATAAGCTGCATATAAATTGCAAATATCCAGCTGTCCTAATGTACAGAAGTACACTTCTACTCCATTGTTAAGGGTATATTCTCTATTTAAAACCAGATGCCAGCATACAAGAATATGAGAAGTGACAAGCTAGAAAGGAAAATGATAAATAATGCACTAAGGCTGTGTGCTACTGCATGGCTGCTAATAAGAAAGCCGAGTACAATTACCAACCTCGAATGGCCAGGAAGAGACACAGACACCATTGGAAATAGGACAACATTAGTTATTTATTAAAAACAAAGACTTTAATTTTCATGTCCTTTTCTTCCACATCTGAGCAACCTTCCCTGCCAGCAATGTACAGTGAGAATAAGTCATTGTTTTGAAGCAATCATCAGGTAAATAATGGCGTGGCGCCTGAACAGCTTGAAATGAAAGACTCATAGCAGCAGCGCTGTGCACCAAGTTCACTGCTAGGCCATGTACAAATATGCTGGCTTACTCATTGTAAGGGTGAAAAGAGCAATTATGATGTCTTACAGTAGTAGCCCCTTGCAACCAATCCTTAACCAGAAATTGTTTCAATAAGCTGAAATCTAATTAGTTGTTATAGATTACTGCACTTCACACAATTCCACCGCAGTTAGGACTGTTTCTGATTAAAAGGGAACCTGTCAGTACACCTGCTATCTGTCTACAGCCAAGGCTTCCATCCAGTGCTGGAGGCAGCCACTGCTTGACTTCCAAAAGTTATTAGTGAATATTATTGAAGGAATTAAAAAAGGGATCTATGCTTAAAACCTGTTTTGGCTGACTAACAGATAATCACAAAAGAAAGTGACTGCATTTACTTTCGCTCATAGCATAATGTAAAGGAAATACTTTTTATATCAATTCTGTTGAAAAAGCATAGACGTCACCCCCTTTCACTAAAAATCACCTCAGCATGCAGCTCTGCATGCTGATATGACATAATCCTACATCCATTAGTTAAACATATTTTCTTTTAACTACAATTATTGTTTTTTCCACTTCCTGATCCTCTTGGGCATTAATGATCTAACGTGCACAAGCGTTGCATCCTGGGAAGGTTACATCAGCAGAGCATTGGTGGGAAATCTAATTTGCAACCTCACAAGGTGTTTTCTTGCCCTAAGATGTGCATGGTCACACGTCCTAGTCACATGTGGCAGAGTTCCAGGAAGTAAAGGAAGATATATTAATCTGCCCTTAGTAAAAATGGCCACTGAAGAATGGGGAGGAAAATAAAAATAAGGTATGGAAAGAATACAAAGACTGCAATTATCTAAAAAGGTATCCATTTGTAGATTGCCATTTCTAAAACTTTCTAAAGATAAGGGTGAAGTTCCACTTTAAGGGGTAAGTACCAAGCAACAAGTTATTAGTCAATAAACCGGTCAGCTGCTATGCAATAAACAATGTCAATGTGCTAGTCAAAAAGTCGGCGCAGTTTATGTTTAGACTGTTTTTTATGATATTTGGCAACACTAGGCTTCCCACACTGCATTTGCATGGGACTGCAGCCTCTTGTCAAATGATTCAGTGCTATGCAACCTTCATGTCATGTTCCAATGTATGTTAGTAAAGCTATAGTGGGCTGACAGAGAACAGTGACTGGAGCACTCAAGCCCATGACACACTGCATGCAAAGCCTTGCAGAGCAAAGCAAAGCTGTCAGACGCAGAGGTTCGCATGCAGTGTGTGAGCCGAGCGCGGCCAGATGAAAGACTGGATCTTCAGCCAATCGGCTTTTGCATAACAACCGAATGGACTTTGCATCGTGATGTGCGGGTTTATACGCGTGAGCCGATTGGATGAAGATGACATTTTTCATCTCGGCAAGCCAACGTGCCGCAGTAAAAATTATGTGAGACACTGCACGCGAAGGCAGCGCGCCACCGCTTCGCACTGCTTCACATGCATTGTGTCACAGCTTTAATACCTTTTAATAAGCGTAGGTTTGTGCCACTCAGTATACACTGACAACTATAAATATAGGTATTTAGCCCAAGTAGCAGTTAAGACGCAAACGATGAATAGCAGAATGAAAAGGTAGAGCCAGCCAGAAGGGCAGTGTATTTTAGTTTTTACTTTAGTTCAATGTCACGTTAATATAGTGGAAATGCATAACAACCTGGATTTTATGTCCCTGACATTTCAACCATTTAAGACAAAGTACTGTATTTATGTTCCACAGCAACCAAGACTACAAACATGGTTCAGATCTAAATCTGACTGGTGGCCAAGTAAAAATAACGCTTATTCTTAGTACTGTACATGCAATGTGATACAGAGCTCTATATGATTAATTCATCTCCTTCAACCATAACGTGAACTTCGTTTGGATAAGAGCAAAATGATCATTCCATCTGTGTTGACTCGAAATCAGTTGACGTTTAAAGTCTCAGCAGATCAGCTATTTAATTCAGAATTTACATTGCTGTAACGTCACATCCAACGCTTTCATTAAAAAGTTTTAGGAAATGTCGGCATGATCACAGAGAAGATACGCAGAGGTTCTATCAGGCTGAATAAGTAGCATGGACCTGTATACATATTTGTTTCAGCACAGTTTTTGAGGGTCTCAAAGCAGACCTGAGGCCAGAATCTGACATTAAGTTCCCCACTCCCCTGTGGTGCTCCCATAAATAAAAATATATAGAGAGTCAGAGCAAGGGGTTGACAAATTAATATGAAATTTAGGAGCCAGCAGGAATTTTTTTAGGAGCCAGCTTCATTGGCAACCGCTAAAGAAAACCTCAAAAGTCAAACGCCAGCTGTAATTTTTAGGGAGCATTGGCTACTCGGCTTCTGGGATTTGTCAAGCCCTGTATATAGCAGATAATTACAGTGGAAAGAGAAAATGTATCACCAACTCACGACTTCTACCAACCTCCCGCTCATCGACACACTGTGCGAAGGCAGGGGGCGTTTCCTGTTGCACAGGCACCAATTTCTCCGAGGCAGCCAATCCCTTTCATTGCCCGACACAAAGCGCACCCTCTTGGCACATATGTCCACCGCTAACTGCCTGCAATGTAGCTAGCCTCAAGTAGACTTTATGAACCTTATTTGGTACTGTCATGTTGTTTCTGACTTCTGGAAAGAAGCAGCTACCATCATTCTTACTAAACGTTTGCAACGTTCCCCTGTACACCCCAAATCTGCTTGTTTGGCATACTGGATGAATAATGTTGGCTGCACAAAATAAGATGATTTTTGAGGGAAGGGCTTTTTATGGCCCGCAAAAGGACTGTCGTGAACCCATCGCCTTCTAGTGTCTCCCAATGGAAATTGCTAATCCGATCATACTATGCAATAAAATCATGTATAGGAAGAGAAAATTGTCCTCTTAAAAAAGGTCATAAAATTTGGGATCTTTGGTGCAGTTCTGCTCTTACGAGAGCTCAAGCTAATCTACCCTGGTTGACATACCACAACAACCACACACTCCTTACCTATCTGTATATACACTCACTGGCCGCTTTATTAGGTACACCTCTTCAACTGCTCGTTAACACAAATATCTAATCAGCCAATCCAATGGCAGTAACTCAATACATTTAGGCATGTAGACATGGTCAAGATGGTCTGCTGAAGTTCAAACCGAGGATCAGAATGGAGAAGAAAGGTGATTTAAGTGACTTTGAACAAGGCATGGTTGTTGGTGCCAGACGGGCTGGTCTGAGAATTTCTTGTATCAACGGTTCAGGCTGGTGGAGATTCGCATCATGGATGTGCAGCTGACAAATCTGCAGCAACTGTGTTATGCTATCATGTCAGTATGGAGCAAACTCTCTAAGGAATGTATCACCTTGTTGAATCAATGCCACAAAGAATTAAAGCAGTTCTGAAGACAAAAGGGGGTCAAACCCAGTACTAACAAGGTATACCTAATAAAGTGGCCAGTGAGTGTATAACAAGTTACGTGTTCATAAAAGGATGACTGGAAGAGTACTGGTTTGCTTATCGGACACCTTTGAGAGCCATGAAGCCAGGTCAAAAATGTTCAGCCACTAGCCTATTTTTACTTAGCATCAGATAGTTGATAAGAATGGTACCCGCAGTTCCTCTGTTAATACAGATGACCTCTTTATGAGATGTGTGTGCATGGGGTAAAATTTGGTAGGGAGGTCATCATAATATGTGAAAATGTATGACATCACTAGAGTAAAGGGTTATGCAGCATCCTGGGCCACTGCCTTTCCTATAGTCTGTTCACTGTACTCGGAATGAGCTTGACCCCACTGGCATAGTCTTCCCAGAGTATTTACCCCTTCCAAGCTCCCATAAAAGGAACTTGTCAGAATGAAAAGTCTCTGTGTGAGGAACATAAGAGCAATTCCTTTTCTATGGAGAAAAAAAGGCAGACAGGATTTATCACAAAGATGCTACAATTACCTCTCAGCTGATTTACACAGATCACAATGGGTTTGAAGATAAGCAGATGTCTCACCACCCATCACACAGACTTATAGGGACTACACTCAAGCTTAAATCGTGTGTAAAGCTTGACACACAATCCATGTCTGCTCCCTATTACCCAAAGAACAGAGAAGTATCTTTTCATTGGACAACACAGGCGGTATAGATCATCAGAGTTTATAGAAATCTTGCCATAGGTTCCAAAATGGTAACAACAAAGAGTTCTCCTCATCCTTCATGATAAAACATTGCCCATCTCTATCACCATAAAACCCATCAACACAGCAAAAACAGAGAAGAATCTTTTCATTGAGCAGCACAGACTGTATAGACCAATGGGGTATTGTAGGAATGTTGCCATGGGTTTCAAAATGGTAACAACAAAGAGATCTTCATTCCTGATGAAAAATTGTCCATCTATATGACCCTAATACCCATCAACGCAGCAAAAAAACAGGAAGCTCAGATGACTAAACAGCCTACAAATCCAGCCACCGCATTTCATACTAATAACTATAATACAGGAATCTGCAACATACTGTATACACCACTCATGCTCAAGAAGAAAAGAAAACTGCTGTTGAGAAATGTGGCTGAGATCAACACAAGATAAAACATTTTCTTTCTCAAGCATGACATCTGCAGGGCAGTCTACAGGAATAGGATTCTATCTATAGATTCTTGACACTCTTCAATAAAACAGATTATATGAAAATGCAGCGTGGTGGAAGAAAATTGCAGCATTACAAATGGCTCACACTCAAAGCACACATCTCATTAGATGAACCTTTTAATCCAGGAGTGGGCATATTAATGTTTCATTCAGAAGCCTTTTCAGCACATTCTAGAATCCCTTGGGCAATTTTAATGCCAAGGAATATAAGCTCACCTTGTCAAAAACAGAAAAAGCAAACAAAAGTTAGACAGCAACTTAAATGTTTTAGGCGCGATGACTACGTATTTCCCAGGATTTGACCAACTCTTTGGCATGACACAGGGAAAGCCATTTTCTGCTTCCCGGTAGAACGCTCAGTGTTACAGGTCAGCTGTCTTACAACTAGGTCTGAATGAGGGAACTTATGGGACGGGGGTCCCAATAACGAGACTTTTTGCCACAGCAAGTAGAATTCCTTCTGTCCTTTTTTACTTTAATACAGCTGTAATGTTAGATGCTGGACACCATTACTTAATTATTTATTTCATTTGTTGCCTGTCTGTAGGAGTCATGCCCAATATTTATCTTTAACTGATATTTGTTACCCTGACCAGAGGTCTGTATCCTCGGGGCATGTTCCCACAAAAAAACATTAACAAGTGTTGCCATGTACTGAAGTGCCTTGCTTTTTACAGGCTCCATTTAAAGTGACTCTGTCACTTTTTTAAAAGACCAGTTGACTAGATATAATACATATGAATCACAGACCTGGAACAAGCGTTAGAAACATGTCCTTATCTATAGATTTGTTCCAGGTCAGAAACTTGAAAAACACTGAAGCTAAAGCAGCGGCATAACACCCAGTAATCTAAAATTCCCCAAGGAGTGGTAAGCAATGGTGGCCACCATACTTTCCTCATGACAGAGTAACCATAGTTCAGGACTGCAACCAACTAATCGATGAGAATAGCTGTCAACTATTCGCATTATTGATTAGTTGGTTGGATCCCCTAGCTCTCTCCTCCACGCTGGGAGGAGGGCACAGCAAGCAGTGGGCGGTTGCAATAGCCAGCCTGCTATTGGCTATTACAATTTGAAATGACCAATAGCAGATGGCTATTGCACCTGCCCACTACCTGCTGTATTTACATTCAGCTGCCGTCTGTGGAATCTTGCCACTGGCAGCTGTCATTCCCTAGCTGAAGCTATTCAAGCACCATGTGCTTGCAATACAATTATTTAAAAAAAATTTAATAAAAAAAGGTGGGGAAAGGGTCATTGTCAGTTTCAGCCAGACAAATTCTGCTGCGGGAGGCGTGTTGCAGTGCCATTCGCTTCAATGGCACCCCAAAACGCGCCTCCCACCCACATTGTGATGGAACGCACGGTACCGCAATGCCGTGTTTTTCAGTGCAGTTCAATTGCAAAAAATTTAGCATGCAGTTATATTCTAAAGTAAACTTTATGTTTGTAACACTCCATTTGTGTATTTAATTTCAAATGAAGGATGTTATTTATTTGATTTTTTAAAATCTGATCAAAAAATAAAAAAAAAATCGGCCAACTAATTATGAATTAATTATGAATACTGATTATGAAAAAATTCATTAGTTACAGCCCTACAAGTTTGAATCTGTAATTGCAGATCAATGCACCAAAATGCAGAACATCTGACTTTTGTGGGAACAGACTTCTAAAAACACTTGGCAACATTTATCAGTTCTGTCACACAGCAAGGGAATGTGAAACAGAAGCATTGAAAACAGGTTTACTAAAAAGTTTTTTTTTTGCATGCCACAGCACATGTATGGCGTGAACAGGGCACACAGTAAACAATTTCTTGTTTCTATGCACCCTGTTCACACCAAACATGCTTGGTGGTGTTCAGAAAAGCACAACTCAACAGACATGGTGTGAATAAGCTCTCATACATAAATTCCTCCCTCAGCTGCTCTGAAGTAGCACCGAAACGGAATAAAACCGGACGCTGAACACTTCTTAAAGCAGAAGTGAAAAATAATATTTAAAAAAAAAAAAAAAAAAAAATCGATGGAGAGGTAGGGATTTTTGGCAGGAGAGACATGCAAAGTATCTTCCTTTTTCCCCAGCAATTTGTTATTCTCTGTATACAATGTACAGCCCATGCTCCCTACAGTGCACACACACACACACACACACACACACCTCTATCATGCCGTGAATGGGCCTGGTGCTGGGGAGGATGCAACTCCTGTGTTCATGCGCAGGAGTTACATCATCAGTAGCCATCCAATGGTCAAAGCGGATTTCTGAAAACCCGGAAGTGTTGGGGGCGGAAATGGCAACAGACAAAGCCGAGGACCAAAAATTGATTTGACAGCGCTGGAGAAGGGCACACTTGTAAGGTAAGTGTGCCCCAATGTGTAAGTAGAAACAAAAGAAAAAAGAGAGAAAAGTCCAATATTTTTAGCGCACTCCTGGGGAGGGAAGTGTGTCGGGGCTGGTGTGCATCTCCTAACGATATTAGACGGAGGTGTCTAATTAGAGTGATACACTCATTATCCCAATGTGCAAGTAAGCTGTGCAAACTTGCCCATTAGGGCAAAAACAGAAAAATGTACAAAGTGGTTTGCTTCTGCTTTTACGGTGTGTAAAAAGAGAAATTCTCTCTGATCTTTCGGGCTAAATTTAAGACCTTTGTAAATCTGTTTGTTTGCTGCTCTTGGTTCTAGATACACTAGTCACAAGAGAACAATTGTGATATCCACCAAATAAAAGGCAGTCATATTTGTATCTAATTAAGTCACTGATTTGTTTGATAAACGTCCCCGATGACTTTTCTGTTGTCCATTTTCCTGCCAGTGCTGAAAAAGCAAAAAGAAAATACATGGCATGCATTGGGGGGAACGAGGTCTCAGTATTTTCCACATCCGCAGTATATCTGTGTAGTTTTAGATAATGAACCTCCAAGTTACAGGAGAGGCCTTTAATATACAGACCTCATTCCGGTTCACAAAACTCTCCTCCTAATTACAGGTTAAGGCAGATGCCCAGCACATAAGTACTAGACCTTAAGCATGCTATTTTTTAATAATTCACGTCCTCTGCCTTAAACCATTAGCGCATACTTATAAACTGTGCAATTACTGTAATATACATGGCTAATACACCCACTGGGGTGCACCCAGCTAGCAGCATTGCCAACATGCTTATCTAGCAATTTATCTGGCAGTAAACACCAAATCACTTCTAGAAGGAGCTGAGGTTTACATGCAAATGAGTAGAAAAAGCCATATCTGCCTAAAAGGCCACAACCTAGTGTATTCCGACAACCCTAACAGTGTTTACCATGCATACATAATATCCTGCAATATCCATCAAACAGGCTCAGCCAGAGAAATCCTACTTTAATGACTTTCTGCTCTAATGAACAGCTTGAAAATATTTTGCATTCCCTACAACATGAAAATACAGCCAATGTACTGGGTACGGGATATCACAAAAACGCTATTCCTACATTTTACATGGATAAATTCAATTCCAGACTAGAAGAATTATAGCAAAATTACAATCTAAACAAACACACAAAAATCAGTAAAACTATAATAAATTACAACTATTAAATCAGTAAAACTATTACACATAGAATATGACCATTGTTCTAAAGTACATTCTTGAAGGATTTGGAGTACCTGGCTTGGCTGGGAGGCAGCAATGAGGCACCATGATGTCACCAGCACTTACATGCAGAAGCCAGGGTCGAAGTCATTATTTAAAAATTCTAACACTTTTGCGTAAGTCTGTCTACAGCCCACAGACTTACCTCCAAATTGGGGGGGGAAGGGGGGAGGGGGGTTCCTTTCGCTGCATGCTGGTTAAATGGGTTAACATTGCTGTTTAGTAGTGTTTTGCAACAATTAAGACTTTCAATCTCCTAAAAGTTCTCTGCATACATTGTATATAATTTAAAATCAGCATCTGACAGTTTTTTATTGTCTGTGTCCTTAATGGGGATAGTTACCTTCACGTCCTGTCTAAGATACTTTGTCATTGTATGCAAGATACAGAGAAATACAATTTAGCTCAACCACGCTTAAGCAGCATAAATGTCTGTAACATAATTATACTAAAACTCAGCATGTAATATAGAACATATTAAAAACATACAATTTTCACAGCAACTTAACCACTTGCTGTCCGGTGCAATTTCTTAATATTTGCACGCACATGATAAAATCTGAATTTTTGGCTAGAAAACAACTTAAACCTGTTAGTTATGTGTTAAGATGAAGCACTGAGATCTTGAGGAATGCCTAATTAAGTTGTACAGTAATACCTTGGTTTACAAGTAACTGGGTTTGAGAGTGTTTTGCAAGACAAGCAAACATTTCTGAAAAAATTTGCCTTGATATACAAGCAATGTCTTGCAATAAGAGCAAAATTTTGTAGAAAAGCACCACCGAATAAGGCTGTAGCAGTGCAAGAGATGAGTCTTTTTAACGACAACGCAATGTCACATTGGATAGATTGCTTGTTAAGGTTTCACGAAATAAAAGATTCCATTGAGTCAAGGGATAGCAGTGATTCCGTTAGTGAAAGTCGTCCTACACAATAATCCTTCTCTCTCTCGTCCCCCTCACACCAGCCACGAAGTGTACCGGTAATTGGTTTATTTTTCTTTATATTTTGTACAGTATTATATTACAGTACAGTATTGTAATAATTTTTATATGAATATTTTTGGGTTCTGGAACGAATCATCTGAATTTCCATTATTTCCTATGGGGAAATTTGCTTTGATATACAAGCGCTTTGGATTACAAGCATGCTTCCGGAACGAATTATGCTCGTAAACCAAGGTATCACTGTACTTGCTTAACAGGACATTACATGTATGTATACAGGAATACAGCATAGTAGAAAGGAAAAACATACATACAGATAGAACTTCCTGTGTATCACAGCCAAGCATACATAAGCAGAGACCAACACAGCACCATCTAGTGCCCAAAAGACATAACAGAACATTAGCATAAATTGTTGTATTTCTGAAAGCAGAGGCCCTGTAGAATAAAAGATGCTAGTTGCAATTTTTTTATGTGGCACGGTATTTGCGCAAATGTTTATCAAACCAGTATTTTTAGGATAAAATACACTAAAATGAAATTTACTGCACAGAAAACAGAACACCCAATTTTTTGGTAAAATATAAAAAAGATGGGGGTCACATCGGGTAAATAGATACCAAACATGTCAAGCCTTAAAATTGTTTGCCCATGAAACTGCAAAAAACGACAATAACCAAAATCTCCCACAGATGACGCTTTAAAAGCTTTTACTGCTCATCAGTTTAGTAACAGTGGCTGATGGCCCTAAAATAATTGCTCTCACTCCGACGTTCATTGCGATATGTAGCATGTGTGGCGCAATTTTAGTTTTTGCACGAAAGCACACCTGGCGCGTGTTTGCGCTTGTATGTGTGTGGGGCGAGAGACTTTAAAACATTTTTTTTTGCATTTTTGATGTGACTATTTTTTTTTTACACGTAACTTTATTGCTATCACATAGAGGGCTAACAAGCGAGGGACAGCGGAGCCCGGGGTAGCCGGAAGCAACACATTCCGCCGCACCGTACAAGAAAGCCGCCGGATTGCTTGAATCTAAACAGCCATTGCCGGCTGTTTAAAACGATACTAAGAAGATGGCTGCAGCAGCTGTGTTTTTGGTATAGCTGCTACAGGATCAGGAAGTTTTTTGACAGTGGTCGGTGCTGAAGTAGTTAAAATACCTTTATAAAACAAAAATTATAAGTATTTATCCCTTGGTGGCTTACAAATCAGACACAAACCACCCAAATTCTCAACCTATCCCTCCCAAATCATGGGTCCCTAAATGGCGGAGTGGCAGTTCTGTCCAGACCACGATCATCGACTTAACAAAATGTAACCCCCCCCCCACTTCAGTTATTTGCATCCTTCAGACCACTGGCGTCCTAATGACCAATGATGTCAGGCAGGGTCAGCTTGTCAACTACAAAATGATCTGACCAGCTGTACAGGCACCCACATCAGTTGTTCTAGCTTGCAATCGTGCCCCCCCCCTTGTTTATGGGGTCCCCTGCTCCAATGGGGGGGGGGGGACGG
>NW_017306415.1:1105878-1118748 GCF_000935625.1 Nanorana parkeri | reverse complement strand
CACATTCTGTGTTCTTGCTTGCAAACCGTCCCCCCCCCTTGTTTATGGGGTCCCCCCCTCCAATGGGGGGGGGGGGCAAGATAATACTGCAGGGGTGTCTGGATGGAAAACGGGAGCAGACTGGAAACGGTCGCACGCCTTCCAAAACACCTTGCGATAATCATACGATCGCGGGATTTCCCGCGATTATCGTAAGGTGTGTGGGCACCTTTAGGCCCTATTCACGCAATTCCGTTTTAAAAAAATGCCAATGCAAGGGCCTTGCATGGCTGTCTGCTGCCATGCTCTGAAAACAGTTGCAACGTGTTTAAGGCACGTCAATGCAGCGCAGCGGACATCGCAAAGCAGAATCAAAACATTATAAAGCTTAGTGTAGAAATTAAACAAAAAGAAAAATTCAATGTAACGCAATGCATCTTAAACTATGCCATCGCACGTTAACGCACTTGTATCTAATTACGTCCAGCGCACACATTTGGGTGCGAGTGATCCCGCTTGTCATGTGACTGGCTGAAAGACATATGTATTTAGGGTACGTATCCTGGAAATGTTTTTAACATTTTTCTGCAGGTAGGGGTTTTAGGGGGGACTAGGGGACAAACTGGTGTTGGCCTTTAACAAGTCAGAAGAAGCTTCATGTAAACTGAATAAACATCTTGAACAGGGTTATTGACAGAAGGGTGAAGAGTTTGGAGAAGGCAGGAGAAGTGAACAATCTAGGAAAACATAGCTGAACTGGAAGGTGAGCCGAATTGGGAGAATTTTTCCCAATCTGCTATGTAGATCAGGGGTAGCCAAACTCCAGCCCTCCAGCTGTGGTGGAACTACAAATTCCATGAGGCATTGCAAGATTCTTACAGCCACAGACATGACTCCCAAAGAGAGATGCATCATGATATGTGTAGTTTCACCACAGCTGGAGGGTCGGAGTTTGGCTACCTTGATTGTTCACTTCTCTGGCCTTCTCCAAACTCTTCACCCTTTGTGAATAACCCTGTAAATGTATACCGCATCATTGCTGTAAACAAGATAATATGAATTTACAGTTTGACCCTGCAGAATAAAGAAAAGCCTGCACATCAGTCTATAGTCCTTCCATAAGGAATGATATCTTGCCTTTCTTCATTAATAAGGGTGTGTTGAGGAGTACATACATTCTGTGTCAAGACGACAATGCTGTATTTTATTGTCTAAATACCAATAATCCCGCAAAAAATGTTCCTGAACGATCTGTATTCAAATTTACAGCCTCACAATGTAGACGAGCAAGGGGGAAATATTTCTCTGGAATGGGTGAAGGCTATAGACATATCATTGTACCGAGCAAAAACATGTTGTTTATCCAACAAAATCCTTGAGAACAGGCACATAGGATTGCAGAAGCCGTTCTCAGCCAAGGAAAGAGCACAGTTAGGTAAAGGAAAATAACCGAGGAACAGTTTCATATTTTATCTCGAGGTTAAACCCTTGAGCATGCTGAGAGTGGATTTACTCCCTTCATCAGATTCTCCAACATATCAAATCCTCTTCTCTCCATTGTCAGTTGTACCTGCCTGGTAAAAAAAAAAAAGCAAGCCATGTCTCATGGGGCCAATATTATTACATAAGGAGGCCTGTTTATCAGGAATGTTATTTCTCAGCAACAAAGTATTTAAACCTAACTAGATTAGTGCAGTGTGCCCTGGGAGGGTTCTACCTGTATTAACCTAAGCCCTCACACTGAGCCTTTTGTAGCGCTTTCTCTGCTCAAATAAAATTTAAAAAAGGCCCAAAAACTCCCCATTCATTTTAATGGTCGTGTTCACATCTGAGCGTCATGTCGCCTGCAGCAAAATGCCTGTCGCTTGAAACAAGTACATGAGCTTCTTTTTGGCAGATTCTGCACTTCTTGGCCCCATAGACTTCAATGGAAATGCTCAACAATGCGCTGTTGCATATTTTTATGATCGTGAAAAACACGTCTTTCCATTCACATCACTCTGCCGCAATTTGCTCATTAAAAACGCGCCTAAAACTCACATATAAATATGCAAAAATGTGCAAAACCTGCGCTACACAAAATGGCCTGAAAAAGCGCATATTTTATGTCGCTCAGGTGTGAATGCAGGCTTATGGAGCTCAAAAGTCTAAATTTATTAAACTAGTTCTGTATAACATTAATTAGCATCTACTGGTGCTTTTATTTGTAAAAAAAAAAATGCTATTTAAGTAGTTAGCCGATTCCGAATCATTACCTACAAGAAGGACTTTAGGCCCCTTTCACGATCCGATCGGGTTCAATGCTAGTCTATGGGCAGCCAGGCATAAATGGATGGGCGTCCGTTCACACCTGGTACCCCCCATCCCAACTCAAGCCAGGTGTGCAAAAACAAACAGAACAGTGTTCCGTTTCGCAGGACCCGATCATGCCGGATCGGGGGCACTCTGATGTAAACAGGCACATGTCCATTGACATCCTATTCCCCATAGACTGACATGGCGTACGACAGCGGTGACATTCGATCCATACTGCTCCAATCAGGAGGAGATCCACGCACGGATCTCCTTCTGATTAGTCCATGTGAAATGACCTTACTGGAACTCTTGTATCCAGTGTAGGGTTGGAACTAATGATTATTTTCTTAATTTATTAGTTGGCCAATGATTTTTGTCGATTAATCGATTAGAAAGAAAATGCACAAATGCAGTGTTACGAACAAAGTTTACTTCAGAATAAAACTGCATGCACAATTTTTTTGCAATCACGCTGCACTGGAACGCTCGGCATTGCGGTACTGTGTTTTCTAGTGCAGACAATCACACTGTGGGTGGGAGGCACGTTTAGGGTGTCAATGAAATGAATGGCACTGCAACGCACCTCCATCAGCAGAATTTGTCAGGCCGAAACCAAAAATGACCCTTTCCCCACCTTTTATATATATTTTTTTAAATAATTGTATTGCAAGCACATGGTGCTTGAATAGCTTCAGCCAGGAAATGACAGCTGCCAGTGGCAAGAGTCCGCAGACGAAAGCTGAATGTAAATACAGCAGGTGGATTGACTTTTCTAATAAGAATTATTATTCTTATTAGAAAAGTCAATCCATTAATAAAAACAAATTCACCATCTAATGCATTGATCGTGCATTCAGGGATAGTGATTGCTTCCTAACCGCACCTAATCATATCAAATACAATTGCACGTGATGTGTCAGCGCTCTGCCACTTTCAAATGTAGCCAATGTGACCTGATCATTAACTTGAATGGGTGACAGCTGCCAATTGTAAACCGAAGATTTGAAATTCCTATTTCAGTAAATCCCAAGTTCCTGCCGCAAGAACTCCAAATCCCATCTACATGGTAGCTGTGAATGAGGGCTAATGGCTTCAACAAATCTGCTCAAAGTTTGCTGAAAGCTTTACAAGTTAAATCCATTTTGAAGTCCTTCGGTGATAGCAAAGAGGATGCATATTTCCACAAATGGATATGTGAAGACACGCGTGTTTGATTAGTGGTAATGCAATGAAAGGACACCTCAACATATTCAGGTGTCCAGAGATGATCAGAGGATCATTTTTAAAGACATATGGGAATACCAACGTGGCGAATGCAGATTGATAATGTTACTTGCTAAAACCTACATCTAGATCTGAGATCGTATAATGCGCTGAGCACTGCAAACATGCTTTGAATAAAAGTCAAAGAAATGAAACCTCACGCAACCTAGTTGAACATTAATCATCTAAAGCACTGCTTTAGCAGGATGGCTATGAAGTGACAGATTAGCAACCAAGATAAAAGTCCAGCGCGGCGGTATTAATAAAAGTCAAGAAGAACGGTCACATGACGATCCCACACTGTGGACTCTGAGCCTCTCAGTGAGGTGTTTTTGATTCAATGCCAGGAGCCAGAAAGAGGAGAACAATGCTGTAATAACCACCCCAGCTCTAATCCAAGGTAATATGCTGAAACATACTAGAGCTTCTTGTGCAAATTTTCATTTTGTACCTAGAAAACCCATCAAAGCAACCAAATTTATAAACGTGGAAATATCTTTGCTTTTAAAAAAAACATCAAAGTTACCAGATGTGAAAAGGCACCTTGCAGCAGTGACGGGATTAGATGGTAAGATTTCACTACTGAATATTTGTAGCTTCTTTGAAGGGATTTTTTTAAAGAAAACTGAAAATCAAGTGTTCATAACCTTCCAGTACAGTGACAGAAAGGGAGCCATACATTTTTTTTTTTCTTGGAGGACAATATCACATACCTCCCAACTGTCCCTCATTTTTAGTCACGGCACCCTTTAAAAATGTTCAAAATCTCGAGGCACCCGTTTCAAAATGAAAAAATGACACGCGATCCATCCAAAATCCATACCAGCTCCTCATCCAAGATAGGGGTCTGGTATGGATTTTAAGGGGGGACCCCATGCAAAAAACAGACAGAAATGTGGGGTTTCCCCTTTCACATCGGAGTCCGCCCATCACTTCAGGACCCCCCCTCTCAGATTAAGAGCCCCCTTCACATCAGAGGCATGATGCTGTGTGAAAATGTCAAAGCACCCCTGAGGAAGCCAGAAGGAAACCCAGGGTGCCAGGACAACCTGGTTGAGAAAGGCTATACTAGAGAATACCCAGCTCAAGCCCTACCCTCAAAACTCAGGCCATTTTGACCACTGCTTACTCACTTCCTGGTTAGGTACAAGCATGGCTACTCCCTCCTGCTTCCCACACATCACCATTGGCTCATCCTTATACTGGATTGCCATGCTAGCCAACAGGAACGTGCAAGAGGCAGGAAGGGGTGGGTACATTTCTACACAACCGGTTTCAGACGCTTTTGAAAGAGAAAGAAAGAGAAAGAAAGAGAAAGAAAGAGAAAGACTCTCTCTCTTTCCCCACTAGGGAAGTCGGAAATGGAGAAGGATTTGGGGGTCATTATAGACCGCAGACTGAAGAATAGCTTGCAGTGCCAGACTGCTGTAAACAAAGCAAGCAGAGTCCTGTCTTGTATTAAGAAGGGAATGGTTTGCAGGGACAAGTCTATAATTTTGTCACTTTACAGATCACTGGTTCGGCCACATCTGGAGTACGCGGTCCAGTTTTGGTCACCGATACTCAGAAAGGATGTCCTTGAGCTGGAAAAAGTGCAGAGGAGGGCAACCAAACTCCTTAAGGGGTTTGAGGACCTGAGCTATGAAACAAGGTTGTTAAAATGAAATATGTTCTCGTTAGAGGTTAGGAGAGTAAGGGGGGACATGATTTTTCTGTATAAACTATTCAAGGGTGACAGCAACCTTAGTAACAAACTGTTTACGGTTAGCTCCGTAACAAAGACCAGAGGGCACAACCGAAAATTGGTGGGAAAAAAAAATTTCAACATACAGGGCGCAAGGGGTTCTTCACAGTTAGAGCGGTTAGGGTCTGGAACTCGCTGCCGCAGGAAGTGATTTCGAGAGCGAGAGAGAAAGGAGAGCGAGAGAGAAAGGAGAGCGAGAGAGAAAGGAGAGCGAGAGAGAAAGGAGAGCGAGAGAGAAAGGAGAGCGAGAAATAGATAGATTGATTTTGTTTTCCAACAGCATTTTTTCCTAACCCGTTGCCTTCAAGGGCTAGTGTACATGGGCTTTTGAATGCATTTGCATCACTCAGACTTGTTAGAGAAATAAAAGCTCAGCAGAGATTGATCTCAAATGCCCATTGTGCACCATCCCTCAAACAGCCATTTCTCCAGTACAATATTAACACCTGACTGGATGCTGCAGCCAATATCTTTAATACCATTTTTAATCCAGACTGAGCCAATCAGGGTGTTTGCACTTGGGCATTCAGGTCATTTGAATAGTATTAAGGAGGCAGAACTAATTCTTTTTTACTGCTGTACACCAGAGGCACTTTAATACTGGATCTGCTGGTTCGTTTGTCAACATGTAAATGGGAATTGAGTCAAGCAGAAACAACAGAACCATATGTCAGAATATTCAGCAAATAACTGGAAAATAACAGAGCGACACATTTATTTAATAAAACGCGGGTCTTGCTCTCGATGCAAAACACAAACATCGAGATTAATAACATTGTGTGCTATAACATATCTTTCTGACCTTAGAAAAGATTTCAGTTTTATAAACACAATGTACCCGATGTCAGGAGAAAAACACTTGGAAGCAAAATGCAATAACTACAGGAGATCAGATAACTTCTACTAGTAGTAGGAGCATTTGGTAAATAATTTAGGATAAAATCAATATACGTCAGGCGTGTCAGACTCGAATAAAATGAAGCCAAACTTGTGTGTGATAAATCCACAAGCGGCTGCATTAGATCCACTCCGAGTTCTATGCACTTCATTTAAAAAAAAAAAAACACAAGAAGAAAAAAAAAAACTGAAATGAAACTGGTCTTTGAATAAAAATAATTATTACAACAATAATGATAACAAAAAATTATTATTATTAATAATACTAATAACAACAATAGTAACAATAATAATAATAAATGCAACTTCCAAAATATCCACGAGAAAGGTGCCTAAAACTTTTCAACTTTTTTAGTATTCAACAACAAATTACCGTACTACATTTTTTTAGTAAAATTAAAAAGCATAGCCATTACCAGCTGCCAGTCTGGGAATATACAGCACATTGACTTCAAGCAGACCCCTATTTTATTTTTCATTTATTATAACCAGGACAGGAGCGTCCCGAGGCTGGCTGTCACCCGGGGGCGGAGACCGGGTGACACCCTGCCGTGACGTCACTGCGCATGTGCAGTGGTCTTATTGACGCCTGCAGGCGGCCATCTTGGTGGTGGACGCCAGCAGAGAGAGGGGACCTCCACAGGGCAGGATAAGGTATGCTGCCGGGTGCTCTCCTCTCTCTCCGTCTACTCTGAGCCTGATGAAGGGGACCCTGTATGGCCCCGAAAGCGCTTGATATTCCGAGTGACATTTATCAATAAATGGATGTGCACTGACATACGAGTTTTGTCGTGCTGGTGTGCGGATGACATCTATATTAAAAGCCCTCCTCTCTCCTGACACTATCAGGCTCTCAGTCCGACTGTGTGCCCGACTTTTCATAGGGGGTGACAGCAAAATTACTGTCAGTCATTTTGCTGTCACCCCTCCAATTGGTGGCACCCGGGTGCGGGCTGCAGCCCCTGGAACCCCCCTTGTGACGCCATTGAACCAGGACTCTTTTTTCTTCTGTCAGGTAAATTTAAAATTTTGCATATAAATATTTTGCATGTGGTCTGCAATATCCATACTCCTTACACAGAATTGCAGCCCTGCAGTATGCATTTCAAATTTTGCTCACAAATGTCAAGAATTAATTGGTAAGCACAGTGAGAAGCGCTTCCCATTGATCAGCACGTTCAGGTGACAACGCTGACCATGTGGAAACAAAATTTGAAATGCGTACCACAGGGCTGCAATCCTGTGTACAGGGTATGGATATTACACTGGGAGCCACAAAGGGGTAGGAGGAGATCATTGACAGGTAAAAGCAGCAGGGAGGGGGAAGATTGGTGGGAATAATTCAATTTTCCCAAATTCGTCTGGGAAAGAGAAAATTACCATTTAAGCCTGTTTCCATAGCTCAAGCTGAAATTGGAAGGGAAAAAAAAAAAAGGTCCACAAAAGGTCTTTTACCATAAAAACTTTATCCAATAGCTCCAATCAAATGACACTGCCTAGAGGTCATCAGTATGCTGCAAGAAAAATAATTTCCATCGTCTCCTCCATCACAGTGATCAGACTAAGGCTGGGCACACACCTTACAACCATCGCAAGACTTCTGTCTTGCGATGGTTGTAAGGTACTTAAAAAAACGTACGATCTGCCTATGTTGCATAGGCAGATCGTACTTGCGATGATCGCAAGCCACGCCCCCTGAGGGGCGGGCTTCCGATGACCGCAATGCCGAACGGGCAGTGTGCGCTTGCGCACACCGGCCCGTGCGGCTGTTATCGTACGGACATGCCACAAACCCGCCGAACATCGTACGATGCTCGGCGGGTTTTCAAACATGTCCGTAAGTTTAAAGTCGTGCGAACTTACAGTAGTAGAGGTCGCACGGCTTCCACACACACCTTACGATCATCGTACGATCGCGGGATTTCCCGCGATTATCGTACGATAATCGTAAGGTGTGTGGGGACCCTAATACAGTTTTATTTTGTAATAAGCCAAAAGCAGCAGCAGGGGCTGACATTGGCGAACATAGCCTAAAACTGCACAAGCACCAGGATTTACAATTGTCATTTCTGCAGGCAGTACATATGGACCCTGGACATTGCCTAAATAAAGATGGCTCCACATTTCTGGAGAGAAAAGCAGACGTAGGCATTGACCGGGGGGTACTGTACGATGAATTACTTAGCATTACTTGGGGGGGGGGGGGGCACTTTACTGTAAATTACTTAGCATTCATGCACTGGGCGCGTGAAAAGTTACATCTGATTCTATGTCCTTTTTAAATGAATTAGACGGGACTGACTCTCCTCCTCCACTTTCATGCCTACTTGTGTAAGTGCTTGCTTGCTGCATCTTTGTTGCATGTGCCATCAGAAAACACAGCCCAGAGAGATGGACGGTAATGCAAATAAGATGCTTATGTAAGACATGTGTAAAACGCACCACATTGAAACTGCATCTCATTAAAAATGCAGAGGTGTGAATGTTGCCAGAGAGAGGAAAACCTTAAGCAAACAACTTTCTATGGATAAAATCCATAATGCTCAGCGCATCCCTTGTCACAGATGATTCAACATATACGGGAGCTGTTTTACCTGCCCAATGAATTGTATGTGTGTCCATCCAGTCTTGAGATTTACACAGCCCTGATTATGTTGCTATACAACACAAGGACCTATCTGCAAACACCGCTCTATAGTTGCAGTCAGCTATAGAACCTGTCAGGATGGTGCAGAGGGCATTCATAACACTGATTGGCAGCCTGTTATTGACTACTTCAAATTGCAATAGCAGGCTGGCTATTGCACCCGCCACTGCCTGCTGTCAATCAGCAGGAGGGCCCTGAAGGAGAAAGCTATCCTTTTAGGTCCTCCTCTGCTGATTGACAGCAGGTAGTGGGCGGGTGGAATAGCCAGCCTGTCTTGGCTATTGTAACTTAAAATAGCCAATAGCAGGCTGCCAGCCGCTAGATTGGAGACCTGTCGTGGCCGGCAGTTCATCCAAAGAGGGGGCAGCAGGAGCATGACAGGGGGTGGCATGGGGGAATGCAGACTCAGACTGTCAACCTCTCCTCGCAGGCTGTAATCAGCTGCAGGGTTCTCTGTCGCCTCTGACATAGACAGCTGAGGCCGATTACAGCCTGACAGCTGACAGTCTGGGTCTGCAGCGGGGAGGAGAACGGGCACAGCAGAGTTAGTGACTAATGTGAACTACCTTCTGCTCACCTCCCAGCACTGTGTGCAGGGACCAACAGGGAGGACCAAGAGCAACAGAAGATCTTAAAGGAGAACTATGGGGTCAGTGTTTTTCCCTATAGTTCTCCTTAGGGTAACGGGAGGACACAAACTAGCGTCCTCCCGTTACCCTGAGCTCAGTATACTGAGACGCCGCAGCTGGAGCGGATCCCGATGTAGATGACGGGATCCATCCAGCTGCGTGACTGACAGCTGGCTCTGCCTATCTAGAGGCAGAGCCATCTGTACCCGCCCCCTCCCCCATCCGTTCCGCCAGTCAGCGCTGGCAGATCGGAGCGGGAGAGGGGAATCCAGCCCCCCCCGTCACGGCAGAGAGCCGTGACAGGATCGAGAGGTGAGCGAACCTGGTATGTGTTCGCTCACCTCCCGATCTACTGAGTCGACCTGTGACAGTCTCATTGTCACAGGTCGGCTAGAACTATGAGGTGAGTGGAAATCACTCATCTCATAGTTCTCCTTTAAAGCAGAAGAGGTACATTGAACGGTCTGACAAAAGCCCAGGCCCCAGGACGCAATTTCTAGTCGCATTGGCGAGCTGGCGCCTGGGATTTGTCAAGCCCTGATTTAGCACACAAGATAAGATTTGCATACACGCAGACACGTTGTGGAATCCGCACAACTGTGAACGGAGCTTAAGTTGGGGTATTCTGTGGACTCTGCATGCAGCATCTGAGGTGCATATGGTGCCAGAGAACTGTCAGTCTGTCCTCACAATCACATTTCCCGGAAAGATTTACAGTGTTGCTTTAAAGGAGGCTGCTTTTGTCTTCTGCACCATGTAATAAGGTTAAATACAGAACTGGATACAGAACTGATTTTGGACTTTCAGGCCTGGTGCAGACCTGAGAGATCCGGGACGCGCATCCCGGGATTGCGTGGTCCTGCACAATTGCAGACAGTGATTGCCGTGCGGCCCCATTGATTTCAATGGGGTTCATATGCACGGCAATCGCATAAAAAAGGTGCATTTTTGCGATACACGATGTGCGGCTGTTTTAGCCGTGATCGGATGCACGGGCGGAATCGTGGTGGGAAACGGCACGATCCACCTGGCACGACTGGGGTGCCATTAGAAAAGATTGGCACCCAAAGCGCGATCGTCGGTGATGGGCGACTCCCTGACCGCACGGTATCGTGCACAATTGCCACACGGTCACAGATCGCCCAGGTGTGCACCGAAACTCAATATATTCCTAGGACTCTGTTTTAAAGATGCAGCTTTGAAAAAATTAAGGGTAAAAATATCTAATTATGATTATTTGAAGTATCAATATTGAAGTAATATTCAATTCTCAAACTTTCTTCAATAATGAATCCAGAACAAACAAATAATAGAGTGGGTTGCCTTGCTGTGTCTTTGGGCTTGTGGAGACACATGCAGCTTCGGGAGCCACCCTTTTGTGTGCTCATAGGACCCTGTAAGGGAAAGGAGTCACCCGTAAACAGGATATCAGGACCAGTGCTCAGGGACAGCTGATTCTGTGGGACATTAAAACTTTAAACATAAAGGAGCAGCATCTATTGTGATTGATTGTGTGAAATAGCTTAAAAACCCCGCTGAATTTAATATCACTTTAAGAGCTAATCACATTTACCAGCGGAAATCTACATACACAAAAAACCCCAAAAACAACCCATCACCCAAAGCTTCAAAATGACGACAAAGGTCACATTAGAAATGTTGTATAATGTAAACCTATAAACTGATACGGTATTTATTGCTAATTGTAGGCTTTTTATTCTTTGCACACCCTATTTTCGTTTAAATCATGGTTTTTCTCGCGGCAGCCATTTGAAGTAAGGGCAGATGTTTCTATTTACCTTTACTTCCTGGTACCCCTACAACCCAAAACCACCATGATGCGCAGGAGGATCCCCGCTCAACACAGTGCCTTTTTTTGTAAGCTCAGAAGGAAATCTCAGCATTGGAGAGATGAGCCAGGGCTCGCCCTGGCCCAATCAGTGGTGGCAGTTGTGGCGGTGGCATACTCCATTCCTTTGTGACATTGCTGTGGATCAGTGAATGCACCCCTGTGCACCTGATTGGGATGGGGATTGTATGGCAGTCATATTTTTGAGCAGGCTTTGCCAAACTCGGGTGAACTGGGTTCACACCACGCCCAAGCTCATCAATAATTACCATTAAAACTGTAGATTCCTAGATTATATGATGGTGACATCCTAGGAGTACGTGGGCAGTACATACTCGGCATTCCAACCTTGGTACTGCAGTTGCTGTGAAACTACAAGTCCCATGAGGCATTGCAACACTCTGAAAGCCACATTTATGACTACCAGGGGTAGAAGCATGATGTTCATCAGGTTCATCACAGCTGGAGTGCCGAGGTTGCCTGCCCCTGTGATATGTCATTCTTGCCCAGATTGGAAAAAAATGAAGCTGGGGAAAACCATCACCAGAAAGGGAGAATAAGGGAAAAAAATTATATCCAATTATGTTAAACGAGGGAATAACAAGCATAGCAAATTTCAAAATCATCTTTAAATGTCCTCATGGCCTTGTACAGTTCAGTAGAGAAAAACAGCCTGCAAAGTCAAGCAGCGCTCCTTTCCTTTGAAAAGTTCTAGGTACGGAACACATCATTCTCTTAGCGGCAATGCATAAAAACAATTTGGTTGCGTATGGCCGTGCATTGTAGTGAGCCAGGGCGAGAGCTCAGAGAAGAAACAAATCCCTTAAATCAAAGATAAAGTGCCCACGAGGCCTCATAAATTGTGGAGCAGCTTTCCCCGGGTGCAATGCAGTTTGCAGCCACACTCATCATCCACCTTGCTGGACGGCACACTGCTTCCATCCTGCAGTCAGCACACAAAAGGCATTTATCAATGAAGGAGAAAAAGACATTTCCAACATGTATTTGAGAGACGACTAAACTCTAGCCTGGGCTGTGTAACGAGACGTCACATAAATATAATAATCGTGAGGTAAAAAAAACACACAGGCTACAAGAGGATAAAGCTGACTGTGCACTGCTTCCATTTACTTGTATGAGCCCTGAGGAAATGGCGCTCATTAATATGTGTAATTATTTATACCAAAACAGCATTTATTACAAGGCTGGAAAAAAAACTAGTGTCAGACAAGCAGAATTTGTATTTCTCAGTTCTGGATGAGAGATGGTTAGGAAAGGAGCCAAAATCAGGTTTTTATGATTGTCCCCTGTTCCTATTGGTGTGACAATGGTACCCGGGACAGGAGATTAGGGAAAATCTTCCCAATGGGAATATGGACAACAATAAAAACAGCGGCAGGGGATGGGAAGTGACAACCACATCAGCTTTGTAGCGTTTAGAGTCCCCACAGTTGATATTTCCCATCACTTCCTATTAGGATGACACTGGTCCCCAGTATAGGAGATTAGGGAAAATCTCTCCAATAGGCACACATACAGCAATAAAAACATGGGAGGGGGGGGGGGG
>NW_017306415.1:1032212-1105117 GCF_000935625.1 Nanorana parkeri | reverse complement strand
ACCTGGAGCAATTGCCGATGGCAACCAATTAGCTTCTATATTTCATTTTCAAAGCTTAACTGAACAAACAGCTGATGAGTTACCAACGACAACGGCTCTAGTTTTGATAAATTCTCTCCCCCCTCTTTCTTACCTCAACATGCATTGCATTAATGTAACATGTTCCACTTTCACAAACTGTACCCCAATACGTCCGATATTCGTAAAGGTTGATGGGCAGTGTACAACCTCAAATACTGTACAATCGATCGACTTTTGACTAACCAGTAGGTTAGAAAACTTCGGTCGATCGCACGATTTTCGCAAGGTTGGTGGCGTTTCCGTACGTCAAAATTTGTACGATCTACACTGCACATGCGCAGACGAAAATACGTGCGGTCGATTAGCGCAATTCGTCCAGGTGCTTTCTTCTAATTAGCGCTGATCCAACCTGCGATAATCGGGGCAGGATGGGGCTGCCGAAAATCGTACCACGGTTCCATCATCGGACGAAAGGTGTCGTCCGATGATCCCAAGGTGTATGGGCAGCTTTAAAGTTCAAGGCAACTGAACAGAAATTGCCAATTGCCTTACCTGTCTAAACTATTTTTCAGCATGAAATAAAATGGTATGTCAACGTCGCAGTGTCATCTACTGCATTTTCTTTATTCATGGTGTTTTCATCACCATACAACTCAAGTAGTGTATAGACTGTGAATAAGCAGTACCTCACATTAATGACAAGTATCCTTCCACTAAGTGCTATCAAGATGTTTGCACATCAATCCAGTAAAGAGAAGGCTGTGTTTGTACTCGGCTATGCAGCTTTGAGGCAACGGTTAGGTTATAAAAAATTCAGAACACACAAACAAGCCAATGCAATTATTTCTTGCAAAAGCTGTAACTTTCTACCGAGCACAATTAGTACATGTGAGGTCCCAGGAGACCACGCCAAACAGATCTGCTCTCACCTATATACACAAACACACACAGATCTATAAAGATGTTCAGTATTTTGATGTGAGCAGCAAGTTGGTGTTTTAACATTGTGTGCAGAGGTTACACAATCCATAACAAGAAAAACCCTGCAATGATCTCAGCTCAAAGAAGATCTTATTTATGTGTAGGTTAAAAAGGCAACTAAAAATACGTTCTATGACAGGGTCACTACTGATCAGTAACAACAGATACAAAGTATATTTCTGACCGTGATATGAAGTTACCTTGTTATTGAACATTTTATAGCAAACAAAAAATAATCATTAGTGAACATTTTGGATCCAAATCTAACTATTACAGACCGGCAAAATAAAAATAATAAGCCACTTAAAGGATCAGTAAACCCCAGACGGACATTTCAGTTTATGGGAGATGTGGACTCCAGTGGGTAGTTTTGTGCATTCACGTTCCTAGGCTCTTGGTGGCCATTACAAGAGGGTTCTACCCTGCCTGTTGAATATCTAAAGTAACAGGGAATGCAACACAATCATCCAACTTGGAAATATTGCCTCCACACTGTGCTTATATTTCCTGCACATAGTCAATAGAAATACCCTTATTTTTACTAGTGTGGCTAGTGGGTGTGGATTCTTTAGGGGCAAACAATACTTTAGACATATGGATCAATGGTGTGGAAATTTTTGAAAAAACTACTTGTCCAAGGGCTAAAGTGGGGGTCAAATCTACTTGTCCTTCATGACAATCTAATTGTCCCAACACAAAAAAAAAAGTTTTAAAAGTTTAAAACTACGGATGCACCAATACCAGTTTTTGGGTATCGAGTACGAGTACCAATATTTTGCTTTCAGCACTCACTGAGTATCGGTGCTTCCGTTGGCATGGAGCAGGCCTCCCAGGCAATCAGGAAGCCTACACTGCTCGCAAAGGCAGCGCGCCCCCGCTCCGCGCTGCTTCGCGTGTAGTGTGTCACGGCCTTAAGGCTCCATTCACACCCGAGTGGCTGTCCGCGTGTATTCGGCAATACAAAGCCCCTCTAAACAGAAAATACAAAGCACTTTAATGTGTATCGCTCAGACCATTGCTAGGGCCGCGTTGTACAAAACCCTGCGACCCCCGAAACAGTACTAGTGTGACAATCCGGTGGATTAAAATAGCCACAAATGAGCGGCATCCATGCGGATTAAAAATATTAGCTTTTAGGAATGCAGCCTAAGGCTACATTCACACAACTGCCCTAAACATTCCGGCTATAGTAATAGCCGCAAATGTGTGGAATCCGCGTGTATGTTAACATTTGCGCGGTTTTGTTCTGCACTGTTTTCCGTGCAAAATACCGTGGAAAACACTACCACTATGTGTGAATGGAGCCTAAAAGGATTCAGCGGTGTGGTCAGCCCTGCACAGACACACTTGTCTGAGCTTTGCAGTCCCATAGTTGAATGCAAAACATTTTGAAAAGAAAAAAAGGTATTTCCACTGAGATTTATTAGAAACTTTAAAAGGAGAACTATGGGGTCAGTGTTTTTCCCCATAGTTCTCCTAAGGGTCACGGAGGGACACAAACTAGCGTCCTCCCGTGACCCGAAGCTCAGTATACCGTATTACTGTCGAGATCCACCCATCTGCATGATTGACAGCTGGCTCTGCCTATCTAGAGGCAGAGAAAGCTGTACCCGCCCCCTCCCCGTTCCGCCAGTCAGAGCTGGAGGATCGGAGGGGGGAATCCCTGCAGGGAGCTGTGAGTGACAGTCACGGCTCTCTGCAGGGACATGATCGAGAAGTGAGTGAGCGACGGTATGTGTTCGCTCACTTCCCGATCTATTGAGCCGACGTGTGACAGTTTCATTGTCACACGTCGGCTCGAACTAGGAGGTTGAGTCAAAATCTTCACTCACGCAGCTGGGCGGATCCCGTCATCTAAGTCGGGATCTGCTCCGGCTGCGGCATCTCAGTATACCGCGAGCTGTAGCAGGTGATATACTGAGCTTAGGGTAACGGGAGGACGCTAGTTTGTGTCCTCCCGTTACCCTAAGGAGAACTATGGGGAAAAACACTGACCCCATAGTCCTTCTTTAAGCAAGATCATGAGAGCATTGGGGTGGCAACATTTAAAAGGTTGGTGACTATAATGCATTTCCTTCTACTTTAATTGACCATACTACTATTGAAAAAGCAACGTGCAGTAGGAGTGGCCAAAAACGAAACCAAGAAGTGTGATAGTAGCATCCTACCGCTGGAATTCCCAGTCAGCTAGAAACTCAGCACATCTTTTAAAGAAAACTGAGTAATGAGTGGCCAACTTGCTTCTGAAATTGCTCTTTACCTGGCGGTCTGCGGCTTCAATATTTTAACCAAGAATGCATTATACATGTTATGAAGTTATTTCTCTTATCACACGTCTCCTTTAAAGCAAACCTGAGTTTTCCCCATTCATGACCTCTATTGTCTCCATATGCTCTTAGCATATCTTTCCTTTGTTACTCCAACGCACAGTTTAGTAATGGGAGCCAAAGAAAATACCCAATACTTCTGAATATGGAGGAATATTGGATAGTGGGCCAATCAATGCTGTCACATAGTGTGTCCACAGCCCTGTGTAAGCTGCAACTCCAATGCCATGTGCCCTGCATGGGCTAGGACACATCGTGGAGCACATTCTTGTGAGATCTGGGATCCTCAGCTTTTCCAGGATCCTATGGGAAGACAAAGTAATGTCAGCAAGCGTGCCGGAAGCCAGGGCCTGCAGGAAAACTCTTTTACATTTTCTTCTCTATTTTCAGATTTTTGTTAGTCATTTTACATTTGCAGAAGCTTTTAAATGTGGTGTTGAGTATAATTAAAAGTATCACAATCCATGCCAATATGTCATATCATTTGAAGATATTGGGATATGTATTGTCATCGTAGCTGAAGAACCTGATGAAGAACCACTATGACCACCTACCAACCACCGTTCACACTACTGGCAGCTACAACTTTCCCTTAGCATTTGAAAATACTGGGATGTGTATGGCCATCATATCAGATAAAGAAGAACAGTCACGCCCCCACCCCCCGCCTTTAAAACAAACTTATTCTGATATGAAGAGCCAGCCAAGAAAGGAAGAGTCTGATTGGTTGCTGTGCACAAGTCAGCTCCTCTTTCAGGCACATTTATAGATTGAAGCAGAACTTATTATTAATAATATTATTAAACCATTGCAGTGGGGCTACCCCCGTACTGCCAGGGTTAACTGCGCATTTGTGTCTAGGGCTGGAAATGAACCTGAACCTCGGAGCTGGCTTGCTGTTAGACCGCTCCTCCCAGCGTCTCTCCCCCTCCGCTGCAGCGATCTAAGGATCCTCGAGTCATCATGTCCAATACACTGTGTATTGGACATGAGGGACATACCATCACTGCAGCAGAGAAGGAGAAAGGCTGGAGGGAGCGCTGCCAGCTCTAAAGGAAGGGTGCAAGGGTTAATCAAATAAACATTTTCCTTTATTCCATTGGCTACAAATGTTGCATTTTAGTAACTGTTAGGCCTGGTTCACACCTGGGCGTTTTGTAGCGCGTTCGAACGCTCTGCAAAACGCTCAAACACCGAAAACCCCATTATTTCCTATGGGTACGGTTCACACCTGGGCGTATTACAGGCCGTATGAACGCGCTACAAAAACCCCCTACGTCCAAAGAAGTACAGGAGCTTCTTTGGGGCGTTTTTGTCACGTGTTTCCATTGGGATACAGCCAAGTAGCCCTCGGAAACGCGCGTTTGTCGCGCAGTTTTTTTTACCGCAAAGCGCTGTAAAAACGCACGTCACGAAATGCGCGACAAACGCGCAATATTCGATACGCCTAGGTGTGAACCCAGCCTAAAAGTAGTTGCAAACCCCAACTAAATGACATTCATTTTGCTATAGCTCCGTTGATCAACGATTGCCTTTTTAAAAAAATATAATATAGTATTTTCACTTTTTTTTTCAAATCCATTTTTGCATCTTAATATTGCCGATCTCCGCCAGCATTTTTCAGGTCTACATGCAAGCCCTCCAATGTCATCTGCACACCATTGACCCGGACCGATTTCCTTACAGTGACAACAATGGACCATGCCTGCACAAGGTATGTCAGAATGGACGTTTGTAGTCCACGCCAATGGGTGAAAACGCGAGTGCACAATTAAGAAAGCGTTGTCGTCACACGACAGGAAGTGCCTGAACAAGCACCATCATAGCTGGATCACCATGTTTTCTTTACTGAGAGATCCAGATTTAGATTGTAAGCCCTCACGGGCAGGGCCATCCTTACCATCTTGTCTTGTGACTGTAATGTCTTCCTTATATTGTAAAGCGCTGTGCAAACTATTGGCGCTATATAAATCCTGTATATTAATAATTTAAAAATACGGAAAACAACTTTTGAAATGACAATAATATTAAAGCTAAATCAGCATTCATTCATCTCCTCACCCCACCACTTCACAGATTCTGCCTACAATGAAGGATTATATGTATGGTATATGCAGTATTAATAAGCACAGCTAGTAAACTGGACAGCCTAGCCTGACATATACCAGAGTAATGTAAAGCATATACCTCTCCACTAGAATTCTGGAGGGATTTCTAACCTTCCTCGGCATGACTGCAGTTTGCCTGCACACCGAGCTGATAAAAGCTGCACTGTTAGCATGGCTTCTTCCTGGAATCTAGGCCCCAAAGCTTTTCTTCCCTGCCACAAATGTACTGAGCACCTCCAGCTCAATACCTGATACTAGGCCTACATTTAAAATAAAAGAACAGGTCTACCAGCCTCTCTGTTCCATGTCCTCCCTCCACTCCCCATCTCATTGTGCTCGCTGACCTCTTCCTTTTCACCTGATTTTGTCAGTTTGTGTCACACAACATCGCCTCTCTGACCAAGTTCTACCTACAAAGCAGCGGAGCTTTACTAAAATAATAGTATTATGACCCAACAAGACTGATCATGACATACACACACTCCAGTATGAACGTGCATACATAATTCAACAGTACGAAGAAAAAGCGGCAGAATAGAAAAGATGGAAAGAGCGCAAACACTTGTCCCTTTGTCTCCACAACAAATCATCGTTTGATTGGAAACGGAGTTGTCGGCCTCGTGTACAATCAGGAAACTGCTTTGTCACAATTCCAGCCTGAGTTATTCCAAAGAGTCAGTGGAGCCGTCCTGATTACACATGGAGAAATCCTGTTCCACCTGTTACCTTAGGCTGTATGGTGAACGCCTACACACATCCTCGCTCTGCGCACGTAAGATCCGCACACTTTCTAGAAGGGTTTGTTGGCCGGTATGGCTGTTTCAGCACATATCTTTGTCACGTGGTAAGAGCCGAAGAACATTAGAGGGTTTTTGCTTTTTATTACAGGAATTGTACAAGGCCATGTATTATTACTATTATAAAAGCAACCATAAAGACATGAAAACCAGACAAGTTCTGACATCTTCATCACAGTTATAATGAAGGTGAAATCATTCAAGGAGCAGGAAAGCTGTATGACTATGAAACCTGAAGACCTTCATCTGGCCAGGTTCCCACAAAATACCTACATTTCAGGTCATTGTAATACAGATAGGCAGAAACATATTATAGATAAATTCACAGAGTATAGGAATGGTATTTGGATTGATAGATTTTTTTTTCCACAGTAAAGTTGATGTCAGACAGGCAATTCTGCCACTAGAGACAAATCGCCAGCAGCAGGATCATTAAAGACCTTGTGCATCTGCCCCTATGGATTCGCTCCCTCTGTAGCCAGATGCAGTGAGATGTCGCTTTGTTGCTGGCCTGAATGCGGCTGAATTTGCTTCCTATTGGCTATGGATGGGAGTGACATCTCACTATCTCAGATACAGAGTGAGTGGTCCATAGGGACAAACAGGCTGTGCTCTGGAGAGACTACAAAGAGTTACTCTAAAGCAGTGGTTCTCAACCTGTGTAACCTCAGGACCTACATTCGTCCTTGGTCATTAAGTTATGACCCAAGTCACAGTGCAATGGAATGCAAGGGATTAGGGCACTGCATGTTCCAGTGCAGATGTACGAGCTGTGGGTCAGGGCCAGGACGGCCACAAGTCAAGGGGCCTGCAGCGCCAGGACAGCCACAAGTCAACGGGCCTGCAGCGCCAGGACGGCCACAAGTCAATGAGCCTGCAGCCCCAGGACGGCTACAAGTCAACGGGCCTGCAGCGCCAGGACGGCCACAAGTCAATGAGCCTGCAGCCCCAGGACGGCTACAAGTCAACGGGCCTGCAGCGCCAGGACGGCCACAAGTCAATGAGCCTGCAGCCCCAGGACGGCTACAAGTCAGTGGGCCTGCAGCACCAGGCAGAGTTAACACTGTAAGTCATAATGATTTTGACATTCTGTAATGTAGACCATATGCTTTGCTAAGTTCCTTACATGTCAATTGCCTTAGTATGCCATAGTTCTCCTTAGGGTAACGACACAAACTAGCGTCCTCCCGTCACCCTAAGCTCAGTATACCGTGAGCTACAGCTCGCTGTATACTGAGACGCCACAGCTGAAGCGGATCCCGACAATTATGTCTGGATCCGCCCAGCTGCGTGAATGACAGCTGGCTCTGCCTATCTAGAGGCAGAGCCAGCTGTACCCGCCCCCTCCCCCGTTCGTTCCGCCAGTCAGCGCTAGCGGATCGGAGCAGGGAGGGGGGAATCCATCCCCTCCCCTGTCACAGCAGAGGGCTGTGACAGGATCGAGAGGTGAGCGAACGCCGCTATGTGTTCGCTCACTTCCCGATCTACTGAGCCGACCTGTGACAGCCTCATTGTCACAGGTCGGCTAGAACTATGAGGCGAGTGAAAAGCACTCACCTCATATAGTTCTCCTTTAATAACTTAAGTCTCCTTATAAAAAGCCCAAAAGCAAAGTTCACGAGAGTCAGAGCTGAATCAAACCGGAACAATGGATATAACCGGATGCATGGATGCTAATAAAGCTCCGCCAGCTGCAGCCTCAACAACAATTTACATTTCACATCACCAGAAGAAGAGATCAACAGCAGCTCCGGGTGTGATCACCTGACTGGTCTAGCCACAAATACCTACAACCAACATCCTTCATGCCCTCAGGCACCACAGCTCTGGTTTTCTACAATGGGATTCAGAGAACTGCCTCAGTGACAAGGGTTTCCATGCTGCTTTGTTTTAGTCTGTGAACATATCACCAGGTGCCTTCAATTGGATATAATTGCTGTGCTCTGCCTGGAAACAAACCTCATAGTCCATAAATGAATGCCAGACACCAGTCACCAAGAAGACAATGCTGGTCAACCTGACGGACATGTCTGTTCCATGACTATCCTACATACAAGTAGGAAGACACTTGATAATGTCACCTGTCAGCAGTACAATTAAAGGGACTGTTATCTTCATTTTTTTTCTCTTTTTCTAGGTGGGGGTTGAAGACTTTTTGAGTAGTGCATCCTTTAGAATTACTTGGTTGATCCTGCCAGCCAATCTTCTTCCTTGATCTAAACTGGCAGTTCAAAAGATGGAGGCAGATCCGTGCTTGTGTGGTCAGTATGATAAGCAAAGGTTTGCACTGAACCCAAAAGAAAGCGGTCAGTGCGGCCCCATCAGGTGCAGCCGGGGCATTTCCTGCAATGCAGCTGCATGTAAACAAAGGGACTGGATGCTGGTGACATCATTGTCCTTATATGGCCACATATCCTCAATGACATTGACCTAATATGGCCACGTGGTCATAAGGGGTCAATTATGTCACCAGTATACCCCCCTCTTTTATTTACATGAAGGGGTGGGGAATGCCCCGGCCGCAGCTGACAGCTTTCTTCTGGGTCTGGATGAGCTTTGGTTCCGTACAAACCCAAGCTCATCGCTAAGGGTCCATTCCCACCACATCATCTCCAGACCCAAAATGCATCCTAATGTATCCCTATGCTATTTCTGGCCTCTGTTCACACTAGCGCAGTCGGTTCTGGACCAGACCAGGAAAATACTGCTTGTCCTATTTTGTCTGGTCTGGAATGCACTGGAACTGCGGCAGGTTCACACCATTTTCTGGACCAGATCTGTACTGGAAAATGGTGTGGACCTGCCCTCATGATCAGTTTGCTTGCCAGTGCTTCCTGTACACAGGTAAATGATGCTGTGCAGACGCAGGACATGCCTGTATCTTCCATAGTCTACCTGCCCATCACGACCATGCTGATTGCCAGTGGCTGCCATCATTACTTGATGGCTACCTTTATTCAAGTGTCAGTAGGAGGCTGTGCGTTCACATACATTGTAAGTCACCCCATAAAGTCTCAAGACTGGAAATACATATAACACAGAGGTGCGCACATTAAAATGGAATCCAGGAGCCAGTCTGTCCAATCCAGGAGCCAGTATGAGTAACAACAACTAGAGAAAACCTCAAAAAGTTAGGCACCGGCTGCCATTTTTAGGACCTGGCTCCTGGGATTTGTCCAGTCCTAACATAACAGAATCCCAGTCACTACCTCCAGAGCCATCAAACACTCCTGAATATTGATGTGCTTCCTCAGTGGAAAGGTTACAATGCTCGGAGGTAGAAAAACATAACACAGGATTAGGCGGCCGGTGAGTCCAGTCTGGAGACCAATAAGCACAATGTCTACTCTGCTGCAAGGGTTAAACACAGCGGCGTCACTCGTCATCTACAATACCAAGTATAGGGACAGACTGGCAGACAAAGCAGAATGTCCAATCTGCAGGAAACAATACAACACTGTGAGAAGATCTATATATTGTAATGATTCAATCAGCACTGGTGTGCTCAGCTGACACACAGAAATACAACATTTTGTGACACATATGGTGACCACAGGCACAAATATATTTTTATGTTGTCGGTTGTATAGTCTCTGCACTGCAAACTCTGCTGAAGGCACCAGAACCACCTCATTTATATCTACTGGAACCAAACTAGATGTCTGTCCATTGAGGGCCCCAGAAATGAATGCTGGAGATGAGTCACCAATGGTCATCATTAGGCCGACCTCACAGGTGACCACAAACAAGGCATGGCTCAGCCCCCTACGTGTGATATGGTGAAGTGGACCTGCCATGCCGAACAGATCACCCAGGAAAAAGAAATGACTCGCCCCGGCCTCTTCCAGGGAATCACGGGTGACGTCACAGGGAGCTGGGAGTTCCAAGGGCCCAACTGTCCCCCATAGGCAGCAGTGAGTGTCATCCATGCCTTCCGGAAGCATCAGAGGCCGGGGCCAAAGTCATTTGATGTTTCAGATGATCTGGGGGGCGGGGAGCGTGCAAAAAGCAGACCTTGTGTTTAACATGGAAGGTCCACTTTATGGCAGCCCAGTCACCCTCCATGAATGAAACATTGGACAGCACAGAGAGCACCACAACACCCAGCAGAGTCACAGCTCTGCATTGTGGGGGGACGCTGCATATGTGTGTATCGGGGTCCCATTCCCAGCATCCTTCTCCATCATAGGTACATCAGAGTACCCTCCCCCGTCACCCTATATCACACACACAAGTCCCCTCCCCCTGCCAGCCTATATCACACACAAGCCCCCTCCCCCTGCCAGCCTATATCACACACAAGCCCCCTCCCCCTGCCAGCCTATATCACACACAAGCCCCCTCCCCCTGCCAGCCTATATCACACACAAGCCCCCTCCCCCTGCCAGCCTATATCACACACAAGCCCCCTCCCCCTGCCAGCCTATATCACACACAAGCCCCCTCCCCCTGCCAGCCTATATCACACACAAGCCCCCTCCCCCTGCCAGCCTATATCACACACAAGCCCCCTCCCCCTGCCAGCCTATATCACACACAAGCCCCCTCCCCCTGCCAGCCTATATCACACACAAGCCCCCTCCCCCTGCCAGCCTATATCACACACAAGCCCCCTCCCCCTGCCAGCCTATATCACACACAAGCCCCCTCCCCCTGCCAGCCTATATCACACACAAGCCCCCTCCCCCTGCCAGCCTATATCACACACAAGCCCCCTCCCCCTGCCAGCCTATATCACACACAAGCCCCCTCCCCCTGCCAGCCTATATCACACACAAGCCCCCTCCCCCTGCCAGCCTATATCACACACAAGCCCCCTCCCCCTGCCAGCCTATATCACACACAAGCCCCCTCCCCCTGCCAGCCTATATCACACACAAGCCCCCTCCCCCTGCCAGCCTATATCACACACAAGCCCCCTCCCCCTGCCAGCCTATATCACACACAAGCCCCCTCCCCCTGCCAGCCTATATCACACACAAGCCCCCTCCCCCTGCCAGCCTATATCACACACAAGCCCCCTCCCCCTGCCAGCCTATATCACACACAAGCCCCCTCCCCCTGCCAGCCTATATCACACACAAGCCCCCTCCCCCTGCCAGCCTATATCACACACAAGCCCCCTCCCCCTGCCAGCCTATATCACACACAAGCCCCCTCCCCCTGCCAGCCTATATCACACACAAGCCCCCTCCCCCTGCCAGCCTATATCACACACAAGCCCCCTCCCCCTGCCAGCCTATATCACACACAAGCCCCCTCCCCCTGCCAGCCTATATCACACACAAGCCCCCTCCCCCTGCCAGCCTATATCACACACAAGCCCCCTCCCCCTGCCAGCCTATATCACACACAAGCCCCCTCCCCCTGCCAGCCTATATCACACACAAGCCCCCTCCCCCTGCCAGCCTATATCACACACAAGCCCCCTCCCCCTGCCAGCCTATATCACACACAAGCCCCCTCCCCCTGCCAGCCTATATCACACACAAGCCCCCTCCCCCTGCCAGCCTATATCACACACAAGCCCCCTCCCCCTGCCAGCCTATATCACACACAAGCCCCCTCCCCCTGCCAGCCTATATCACACACAAGCCCCCTCCCCCTGCCAGCCTATATCACACACAAGCCCCCTCCCCCTGCCAGCCTATATCACACACAAGCCCCCTCCCCCTGCCAGCCTATATCACACACAAGCCCCCTCCCCCTGCCAGCCTATATCACACACAAGCCCCCTCCCCCTGCCAGCCTATATCACACACAAGCCCCCTCCCCCTGCCAGCCTATATCACACACAAGCCCCCTCCCCCTGCCAGCCTATATCACACACAAGCCCCCTCCCCCTGCCAGCCTATATCACACACAAGCCCCCTCCCCCTGCCAGCCTATATCACACACAAGCCCCCTCCCCCTGCCAGCCTATATCACACACAAGCCCCCTCCCCCTGCCAGCCTATATCACACACAAGCCCCCTCCCCCTGCCAGCCTATATCACACACAAGCCCCCTCCCCCTGCCAGCCTATATCACACACAAGCCCCCTCCCCCTGCCAGCCTATATCACACACAAGCCCCCTCCCCCTGCCAGCCTATATCACACACAAGCCCCCTCCCCCTGCCAGCCTATATCACACACAAGCCCCCTCCCCCTGCCAGCCTATATCACACACAAGCCCCCTCCCCCTGCCAGCCTATATCACACACAAGCCCCCTCCCCCTGCCAGCCTATATCACACACAAGCCCCCTCCCCCTGCCAGCCTATATCACACACAAGCCCCCTCCCCCTGCCAGCCTATATCACACACAAGCCCCCTCCCCCTGCCAGCCTATATCACACACAAGCCCCCTCCCCCTGCCAGCCTATATCACACACAAGCCCCCTCCCCCTGCCAGCCTATATCACACACAAGCCCCCTCCCCCTGCCAGCCTATATCACACACAAGCCCCCTCCCCCTGCCAGCCTATATCACACACAAGCCCCCTCCCCCTGCCAGCCTATATCACACACAAGCCCCCTCCCCCTGCCAGCCTATATCACACACAAGCCCCCTCCCCCTGCCAGCCTATATCACACACAAGCCCCCTCCCCCTGCCAGCCTATATCACACACAAGCCCCCTCCCCCTGCCAGCCTATATCACACACAAGCCCCCTCCCCCTGCCAGCCTATATCACACACAAGCCCCCTCCCCCTGCCAGCCTATATCACACACAAGCCCCCTCCCCCTGCCAGCCTATATCACACACAAGCCCCCTCCCCCTGCCAGCCTATATCACACACAAGCCCCCTCCCCCTGCCAGCCTATATCACACACAAGCCCCCTCCCCCTGCCAGCCTATATCACACACAAGCCCCCTCCCCCTGCCAGCCTATATCACACACAAGCCCCCTCCCCCTGCCAGCCTATATCACACACAAGCCCCCTCCCCCTGCCAGCCTATATCACACACAAGCCCCCTCCCCCTGCCAGCCTATATCACACACAAGACCCCCTCCCCCTGTCACCGTATATCGCACACAGATCCTCCCCCTGTCAGGCACAGCCGGGTCCTCCATTGTCACCTATACACAGTCACACTCCGCTCACTGACTGTCATACATCCATTGTCACGGTGACACCCAGCAGTCCTCCTCCTCCGGGCCCCGCTCTCACCTAGGGCCACCTCGCAGGCTTTTCTCAGCTGGTTGTGATGGGCTCTCTTCACCTCCTTGTCGCTGAGGATCTTCTCTAGGGCCCGGGTGAGGAACATGGTGTGACGATCGGGCTGTACGATCCGAGGCGGCGAGATCTGACGATACCAAGTCCCCGGCTAATGTGTGCCCGGCGGAGGCCGCCCCATCACAACCGTTCTCGGCACTGTCACCCCTCGGGGGGGCTCCCCTCCTCCTCCGGGTCCCGGGGAAAGCTGGCCGCTGATCAGGTGACGGCGCTGATCAGGGAAGCTCGGCTCTTCTCTTCGCCATGTTGAAAGGAAGCGACGTCAGGAGGAGACCCGCCCAGAGCCGACACTGCGGCAACACCCGGGGGAGGGACGGGGAGGAGGATGGGCGGTGTCACCCCCTGCTAGGCCTACCTTACAGGGACCGGTACAGGTGGGGGCACCGGGCCCGGGTATTTCATGGAGGGGGACTGATTACCGGCCAAAGACTGTCCCAGGTGGGGGCCCGGGAATACATGGGGGAGGACCAAATACCCTCTAAAGACTATCCCAGGTGGGGGCCCCGGACACCGGGGATACATGGAGGGGGACTAATACCCTCTAAAGACTGTCCCAGGTGGGGGCTCCTTCCAGAGACTATCCCAGGTGGGGGCCCCGGACACCGGGGATACATGGAGGGGGACTAATACCCTCTAAAGACTGTCCCAGGTGGGGGCTCCTTCCAGAGACTGTCCCAGGTGGGGGCCTCTTCCAGAGACTGTCCAAGGTGGAGGCCCTGACCCCGGGGATCCATGGAGGGGACCCCTTTCCAGGGACTGTCCCACATGGGGGTCTCTGGGGATAGATGGAGGATGACTGCCTTCCAGGGGCTGGCCCAGGTGGGGGCCCCTGTCCGTGGGGATACATGAAGGAGGACTGCCTTCCAGGGACAGTCCCAAATGTGTGTGCCCCGAGCCTTTATTAGGATGAGAGGAGGTCAGTGAAGCCAAGGATCAGGATGACATGTGATGGTGACAGTAGAGGTTTTGGGGAAGATCCAGACAATAGTTTTTTTGGTTGCTGCACCCACAATCCGGCGTGTTCCTGTGTCTCACCGGGGGGTGGGGGGCCTCTGAGCCGGGACACAGCCACAGCAGGATGTCCGTGTTCACATGTCATCACATGATTGCGTGTTCTGCACATTTCCATGTATTTTATGACAATTTGGGTTTCTTCAACAGATGCAGTAATATCATACAAGATGAAACATTGTAACTGCCAACACGTCATTCTCCAGGGGCCCTGTTCTCAGGAATATAACATGTCTGGGGGTTAGGTAATCTTCAGGCCTAAGATGTGCATTCTATATGTAACATACAGCACAGGATATACAACACAGTGCACACAGTACTGGGCTCTGCACTATGTAATGTACAGCACAGAGTCTAGGGGTCATGGCTGTGTAACATACAATGCAGGGTTTAGGACTGTGTAATGTACAACATAGTGTCTAGAGTGTACAGGTCAGGACTGTGCAATGTACAACATAGTTTATACAGTGCAGAGGTCAGGACTGTGCAATGTACAACATAGTGTATACAGTGTAGAGGTCAGGACTGTGCAATGTACAACATAGTGTATACAGTGTAGAGGTCAGGACTGTGTAATGTACAACATAGTGTATACAGTGTAGAGGTCAGGACTGTGCAATGTACAACATAGTGTATAGAGTGCAGAGGTCAGGGCTGTGCAATGTACAACATAGTGTATAAAGGTCAGGACTGTGCAATGTACAACATAGTGTATAGAGTGCAGAGGTCAGGGCTGTAATTTGTAATACAGTAACTGCAGAATGAATGCGGGCAAATCACAGTGTTTGGATATCTTTGGGTAACTATTGAACAATCGGAGGTCCCAGTGCCCCTGACTTCCATACCATGCATTCTACCATCCAAAAGGCCCCTTAGCTGGACTGAATCCCCAATGATTGCTGCTATGTTAGACATCTGGGATACAATGGTCAGAAAGTATGAGATATCTTCATATGTGGGTCCACTAACTCCTGTTATGGGAAATCCAGATCTCTCGCAGGGAATGGAGAGTAGAAGGTTTGTGAAGTGGGAGAGGACAAAGTGCTCTCCAATGACACAGCAGGATTATGTCCCCTATCAGAATTCCTTCCAGCTAATACACCGAGTAAGGGCAGATGGTTAGAATATGTACAACTTCAATATTTCTATTCAGACCTCTGCGTGCAAGGCGTTGTATTCAGAGACCTGACTCCATTGGAGGACATATGTTTGAATAAGGCGGGGCGTAAACATATGGTTTCCAGATTATATCCCAGTGCACCCAATTGTATCTTTTGCCACATGTGCTCCAAGATGGAGACTCTCATAGTTTAGAGTTAGGACCGCACTATATAGAGGGGCCTGGGCGCGGCTGTGCGGCTTTCACATTTTCTGCAGAAGTCGTGTATCTAAACCTCTGTTTTTAATCCTAAGTGGTGAGACAAGTTTTTTTGCATGCTGGCTGGTGAGTGTGCTGGGATACTTTTTGCTGTTGTATTCAGAGACCTGACTCCATTGGAGGACTTATTTTTAAATAAAGTGGGGCGTAAACATATGGTTTCTAGATTACAGGTGAAACTCGAATAATTAGAATATCGTGCAAAAGTAAGTGCTGCAAAAGGGGCCCAAACCAAGTACTGAGTACATATGCATGCTTGTACTTTTCAGAGGTCCGATATTGTTCTATGTACAATCCTTGTTTTATTGATTGCATGTAATAATCTACTTTTTTGAGGTTGTGGATTTGGGGTTCTTGGGGTTTTCATGAGCTGTAAGCCATAATCATCACAATTATGACAAATCACGGCTTGAACTATCTTGCTTTGCATGTAATGAGTCTCTCTCATATATTAGTTTCACCTTTTAAGTTGCATTAGTGAAATAAATGAACTTTGCACGATATTCTAATTATTCGAGTTTCACCTGTATATCCTATCGTAATAACCCAAATGTTCCCAAAATCACTGTATTACATTAAGGACTGGGAACGTGAATTAGGATTCTCAGCGACAGAAGAGGATTGGAATAAAGTATATTATATAACTTTCAAAGCCAAGTATGGCAGTTAAAACACAGGATTTTCGGCCAAAAGTTTGTGCAACTCAAACCTCTGTTTTTAACGCATACTATTAGTCAGGGTAATTTGCTTTGTTGCAGGCTGGCTGGCAAGTGGTGCTGGGGATTTTTTGTGTTTTGTATTGTTGTAAGCCTTCCCATGTGCACTAGAGCTGCAACAGTTAATCGATTTAGTCGATTAAAATCGACGATTGAAAACGTTGCCAACATTTTCGATCGTCGATTCGTCAGCTATCGATTGATTTCCCTGTTCGGGGCTCCACACGCGGCCTGAAGCATACGTCACACGCTGTTTCCGTCCCGCTGCGCCGCCGTCCCGCTGCGCCCGCTCCCTCACTCGGCGCTGGTACGGCAGGCTCCCTCACTCGGCGCTGGTACGTCTTGTTCCTCTATAGCTGCTGGTGTTCAGCAGTGTGCCGCTGTATTATACATTGGTATTCTGTAGAGCTGCAACAATTATTAGATTAAATCGATAAAAATCGACGATGGTAAACGTTGTCAGCGTTTTCCATCGTCGATTCGTCGGCTAAAATATAAAATTTCCCACTCACGCCCGCCTGCTCGCGGCTCCATACACGAGTTACGCTATGCACGCTGCGGACGCCATGCCCACCGTTCACACGGCCGCCAGACACACGCCCGCAGAGCACGCCGCTGCATCGACTTACAAGCGTTCAGAAACAGGTAAGGGGGACCTGTTTTAATGTTTCCTGTTTAAAATAAAATAAAAAAAAGCGGCACACTGTAGAACACCACCAGCTATAGAGGAACAACAAATCCCAGCAATAATATATTAAACACCCGGTATAATGTATTGCTGGGATTTGTTGTTCCTCTATAGCTGCTGGTATTCTCCATCGCGCTGTATAATGTATTATTGCTGAGACTTGTTGTTCCTCTATAGCTGGTGGTATTCTCCATTGCGCTGTATAATGTGTTATTGCTGGGATTTGTAGTTCCTCTATAACTGGTCAGTGGTAATCTGCATTGTGCAGTATAATCATTATACAGTGCAATGGAGAATACCACCAGCTATGGAGGACTACAAATCCCAGCAATAGTACATTATAGTATAATGTTGTACTATTGCTGACATTTGTTGTATTCCTATATAGCTGCTGGTATTCTGCATTTTGCCGTATAATCATTATACAGCGCACTGCAGAATGTCACCAGCTATAGAGGACTACAAATCCCAGCAATAATACATTATATACAGTGCAATGCAGAATAACCCCAGCTACAGAGGACTACAAATCACAGCAATAGTACATTATAGTATAATGTACTATTGCTACATTCCTCTATAGCTGCTGGTATTCTGCACTGCGCCGCTGTATAATGTACTATATTGCACACCACACTCCACACCATACTTCCACCGCGCCAAGCTTGCTCCCGTGATGGACTACAATCTCAATAGAAACTAGTAGTCCATCACTGGAGCCCTTTTTTTTTATCCGATTAATCGAACTTAATAATCGGCTAACTAATCGATTATGAAAATAATCGTTAGTTGCAGCCCTAATGTGCACCCTGCTGCAAAGGCTGGTTATAAATTCATGCGGTTAACATGTTTTTCCCATCAATAGACAAGGCTGAGTTTGCCGGAGACTCCTGAGGTGGTGTTACTGTCAATGGCACGGTAACAGAATTAAAAAAAGGTTGCTATGCCATCATTGGCAGCAGCAAGGGCAATAATCCTGCGGTATTGAGGACATCAAATATACCCCAGGTGCTGGAGTGGGTACTGGAATTGAATAATACCAGGCGTATGGAGGAACTCACCACCCGCCTAAATGATAGATATACAGGGTTCGTAGAAAAGTGGAGACCTTGGATGGAATATACAAGGGGAGGCCAATAAGTTCTTACCCTCACCATGATCCAGTTGTGCAAGGGATCTGAGATTTAGTCCACTGACTCTTCCTTCTCTACATATCCACCTCCTATGGTTACACACTTTTCACATCTGTGGAACAGCCCTTTAATACCATCTGAGTAGAAGTATGCAGATTTGGAGGAAAACCAGCTATCAACTTCAGTAATGACTGCCTCATCATTGTGGAAACATCTTCCCCGTAAATGTAAGTAGATGGAGAGACCCTCCGCACTCCTCACAGCAGTCCCGGCCAGACTTTCTGCCTTGAGGAAGTGACCCTGCGCGGTCCCGAAACGTCGGTTTATTTGGATGTCTGTGACGCTTTCTGTCCAATAAAAGGGACATATTTATCTTTACTACTGAGTGCTGGTGATTTCCTGACTTTCCTGTAAATGTTTCTTCAGATTTGGAAACAGGAAGAAGTCCGAAGGTGCCAGGTAAATAAGGTGGATGGGGCAGAGATTCATAGCCACAATCACGAACAAATGTGACAGTTTATGCAGCTCGATGTGCAGGTGCATTGTCAGCTAGCAGCAACACCTTTTGATAGCAAACCTCGTCTTTTTTTCTTTGATAGCATCCCGTAGCTTTCCTGTAGTATGCTCCTGTTATTGTACACCCTTTTTGTAAGTAATCGGTCAATATTATACCCTTGCAATCCCAAAACACTGGCAACATGACCTTGATGGATGAATGTTGCACCTTTGCCTTTTTGGGGGTGGGCGATGAAGCATGTTTCCGTGTTTTACTCATTTCTTTAGTCTCAGGATCATCTAGCTATACCCAGCTTTCATCCATGGTCACTAATCTGTTTAACCGCTTGAAGACCAGGTGTTTACACCCCCTTCCTGGCCAGGCCATTTTTCAGTATTCAGTGCTGCAGTAGTTTGACTGACATTTATTCCGTCATGCAATGCTGTACTGAAATGTATGTTATACAAATTTTTGGGGACAGATAGGGCTTACTTTTGGGGGTATTTAATCACCACTGGGGGTTTAATTTTTTTCTATATTTCAGAAAATTTAGAAAAATAAAAGTTCTTTTTACATTATGTTAGGAAACAATTATTATTACCCAATTTTTATCGCAAAATAAAAAAGACGGGGTCACGTCGGGTAAATAGACACCAAACATGTCATGCTTAAAAATTGCACGCACCCGCGAAATCGCAAAAAAAACTACCATTCCCAAAATTTACCATAGGCGATGCTTTAAAAGCTTTTACCGCTCATCAGTTTAGTGTTATCAGTAATTAACGACCTTAAAATGATTGCTCTCACTGCGATGTTCGCGGCGATATGTAACATGTGCGGCGTAATGGGCGCAATCGTCGTTTTTGCAGGTATGCGCACCCGACGCATGTTTGCATGCGTGTATGTATGGGTGGGGGCTTTAAAAAAAATGTAAATTCTTTTTTATGTGTGACTAATTTTTTTTTGGAAACCTTAATTGTTTTTCCTATTTTTTTTTCACTTAACTTTATTGCTATCACATGGGGGGCTAAGAAACCCCCCTATGTGATAGCAAAATATTTGACATGTCCTCTTTATGGAGACATCAGGGGTCTCCAAGACCCCTAATGTCACCCAGGACTCCCCTAAAGAAGCTGATGAAGCAGAGATCTCCTTCATCAGCTTCTCTCCAGCGTCTGAAGCTGGGGATCAGAGGGAGTTCGTGTACTGATCTCCCTGTGATCCCCTGTGACGAAGGCACTATGCTGGTCCCGGGCGCGCACCAGTTATCTTGCTAGCCCGCCCTGCTGGCTGTCAAAACACCTGAACAATCTGATTGGATGCAGGCATTGTTCAGGTATTTTGAGAGCCAGCGGGACCGACTAGCACTGCATTAAAAACCATCATGATTCTGTGGACATCACTGCATGGGCTCAGGAATACTTCCAAAAATCACTGTCTGTGGACACAGCTCGCAGTGCCATTATAAAATGCTAGTTAAAGCTCTATAATGCAAAGAAGAAGCCATATCTGAACATGAACCAGAAATGCCGCCATCTTCACTGGGCCAAAGCTCATTTGAAATGGTCTGTCATAAAGTAGAAAACTGTTCTGTGGTCAGACTAATCGAAATTTGACATTCTTTTTGACAGCCATGGGCACTGCATCCTCCAGACTAAAGAGGAGAAGGTCCTTCCGGCTTGTTATAAGGGCTCACTTCAAAACCCTGCATCTTTGATGGTATGGGGGTGCATTAGTGGGTATGGAATGGGCAGCTTACACATCTGGATATGCGTTATCCAACAGTTTGCACAGCGCTTTACAAAATTGAGGGAAGCAATACAATTTCAATACAGGAGGGTTAGGAGAGCCCTGCTCATGAGAGCTTACAATCTAGTAGGAGGGGCAAGTGATACAAAAGATAATTGTTAGGGATGATTTAATGGAAGAAGTAAAAGGACAGTTATGTTGAAGTGGAATAGGCTTCCCTGAAGATTTGAGTTTTCAAGGATCGCCTAAAGGTGGACAGAGTAGATGATAAGCAGACAGATTGGGGTAGGGAGTTCCAGAGGATAGGAGACACTGCAAAAATCCTGGAGGTGAACATGACAGTAGGTGACGAGCTGGGGAGCAGTAGGTCTTGGGAGGAGTGAAGAGGGTGCTTTGGGTGATATATTGAGGTGATGTAGGTATGGGAAGAGTTGTAGATGGGTTGGTATGTTATTAGTATTTTACATTTTATTTGTTGGGCACGTGGGAGCCAGTGGAGCGATTGGCAGAGGGGGGTGGCGGATGCTGATCAGTGGATGAGTCTGGCAGCAGCATTCATGATGGAATGAAGGGGGGATAGCCTGTTTAGTGGTAGGCCAACAAGGGGGGGAGTTACAGTAGTCAAGGCAAGATATTACAAGGGAGGGAATTAGAAGATTTGCAATGTGATTTGTTAAAAGGGGGCGAATTTTAATCAGGTTTGTACAGATTTAGTTTGAGGAAGTGGTGTGACATCCATGTTGATATGTCAGTAAATAGATTAATGATGCGTAAGGAGATAGAAGGGGTGAACTGTGGAGTGGATAATTAGATTTGGGTGTCATCAGCATAGAGATGGTATTGAAAGCCATGGTATGCTATCAACTGACCCAGGGAGGAGGTGTAGATGGAGAATAGAAGGGACCCAAGGATAGAGCCTTGGGGGAGAGAAGAGAGGAGGAAGTAGAGTTATAGGTGACACTGAAGGTGTGCTGAGATAGGTAGGAGGTGAACCAAGAGAGAGCAGAGTCTTCGAGGCCAAGGAATTGGTGTACATTGAGGAGGACTGGGTGGTCAACTGTGTCAAAAGCAGCAGAAAGCTCCAAAACTATAGAGTAGTGGCCATTGGTTTTAGCAGTTAGTAGATTGTTAGTAAATTTTAAAAGGGCAGTTTCTGTGGCGTGTTGTGGACGAAAGCCAGATTAAAAGGGATCAAGGTGGTTGTGGACCAAGCGTTCAAGATGTTTGGGGGTAAATGAGAGCAAGGAGATGGGTCTCAAATTGTTCAGACTGGTGGGCCCGATTGAGGCCTTTTTTAAAATGGGGTTCACCAATGCTTGTTTTAGAGTGGTAGGAACCATGCCAGTAGAAAGGGAGAGATTGAAGATGTGAGTAAGGGATTGTAGATTAGGGCTACAGAGTGACCGGAGTAGTTGTGAGGGGATGAGGTCCAAGGGGGGGAAGTAGGTGGGAGCTAGAGAAAAGAGTAGCAACTTTTGAGTATTGAATGTGGTGGTAGACAAGGTGTGTTCAGAGTGGAAGATGTCTGGACAGTGGAGACTTAATGCGGAACTGCATCAATCTTGTCTTTGAAGTGATTGGTGATCTCCTGGGCAGTGAGTGCATAGACCATGTATGTGCAATTTGATGGGTTTATGTATTTGTGTTTGTTGGCGTATGAGGTTTTTAACTATTTGATTATATTTAATAAAGGCATGATTTGATTTTTAAATCATGTTTTATTATGTTACGTTCTCGTTCACTAAACACCGGGGTAGTTGTAACATCTAAGGGTTTAACTCACTTGGATCTCAGCTGCGGATAACTGCTTGTGGTTCACTTGGTATTCACAGATAAGGTTCTGGTATATAACTGAAGGTTTCACCATAAATGTGAAGTTTCCATCAAATTTATTAACTCAATTAGATACACAGTTCATAAGATGCACAGGGTCAGAAGGGTTGCTATTGGGAACAACAGGAAGTTGCACAGGATGCAGAGCATTAACGGCTCAGGTGAGTTCAGGGTAGAGAACGAGTAAGCTCTGGCTGTAACTTGGCTAAGCTCTCTAAGTACTTTTGGGTGCATGTTATCTGGTCCTGGAGATATATTCACATTAAATTTATCTGGTCTGTTTTGAACTCTGATTTCTTTCAGCCATAGGGGTACATTTAGTATATTTCTAATATCATTACTGTTTCTTAAACCTGTCATTTTCATTAGTATATACTGAGGAGAAGAATGTACAGTGTTTATTACATCTGCCTTCTCCATGTCATTTGTGCTCAACTTTTTGTGCTCATCTTTTATATATGTCCTGTCCTTACTTTTTTACTATTGAAATATTAGATACATTTTTGGGGGGTTTTACTGACTGAAGCAATATATTTTTCAGACTCTATCTATACACTTTCTGACCAACAATTTTCGGCTTGGCTCCATTGACAAATGTCAATTGAAAAACTTCTGTGTTCAGGTGATGCTCCTTCCAGTTTTGGAGGAGCTTAGATTTGGACCTGGTTTGGTCCAAACCTGAGCTCATCCCTACTGAAGAGAGACCATCAGCATGACATCCAGATTCTCCCATGACAGGTATACTTTAAAGCCTTTTTTTTTTGTATTGCTCATAGAGTGGAAAAAGGAACCTGAGCTCATCCATAATTACAATCTCATTGTATAATATCAGTGCAATTACCTTTTAGTTGTACCAAAACTAGGGATGCACCGATACCACTTTAAGACCGTGTACGAGTACCGATACTTTGGATCATGCCTGATGAAGGGACCCTGTGTGGTCCCGAAAGCGCTTGTGTTTTTGACATAACTTCTGAATAAATCCACGATTGACTATCCTTGAAGGTGTCTGGTGTGCTGGTAACATTCTGTGGTTCTGCATAGCTAGCAGATTCAAATCTACACTTTACATTGATAGAGACCAAAAGAAAGTTTCAGTCTGATTTTTATATAGGGAAAAGCAAAGCACAGAGTAAATGAACAGCGCAAGACTAGTCCGGGTGATCTCCTGCTACCAGTCTGGTACGTTGGCATGTAGACTATGGCCTGCTTGGTTCTTTTCCCCTTTTCACAATCTCTGAATTGCAACAGTAACCTTGCTGGCAGTTGCAGGAAGTCAGAAGCATTGTGTAATGGCATTATTGTGAAAAGCACCTGTGGCAATTCAGAACTTGCCATTTTTCATTGTGCTTTCACACGTCTGATGGGTAATCCAGGCATCAAGTGTTGAAAGCCCACAATTCGGGAGGCTGGCAGATTCTACAATGAATTGCTTTCACCATAACAAAAATGGCAATGTTCTTTAAATATGCAAGCTTGTATTTGCATTCTTCTATGTCAGTTATTTTGTGAGTCATGCCAGTATATAAAGCAAAACTAAAGCACAAAATAATAAATTAAAGCTTTGTATGCTTTACCGTCACAGTGACATAATTTTATTCACTTTTATTATCACCTGGATTATTTCAATGGAAGGCTTGTGATTATCAGACCATCTCCTTTTTGAGGGATTTCTCTTCACAGGGGACAATAGCTTTTTGAGTAGTCTATTTTGAAACCCTGGAGTTTGGTCAAATTTATGTATATGTTTTGTCTCATTTAGCGTTAAACTCCTTCTTGTTCCCTTGTTTTTTCTCCCCTCGCAACATACAAGCCTTCCATTTTACATCTATACATACATTGTTGCGGCTGGTGCCGACATACCTACTTCCAGCGCAAACTATTTTGTTTAATATAGTTGGATTATTTCAATGGTTACTTATGTGTAGATTTAATTTACAATGAAAGTCAAAGCAAAATATTACTTTAGAGGGGTATTTCTCCTCTCTCTCTCACAGGAAGACAGCAATAACTTCTATTGGGTTTTTTTTCACTGTTTGTGTCCCCATTGCAGAAATTTTCCTCATTTTTTGTGTAGTCCTGAAGACAGGACGTAAGAGCACATCTTGCCAGCATGGACACAAACAGCTGGAAAACCTGACACAGCATGATTGTAGATGAATACATGTTGACAGTAACTGTTGCAAGAGTTACCTGCAGATCCTGCCATGAAATGTTCTCAACACTTCTATTAGCATCAAACAGTCAGCTCTTGGGCTAAATCTGCTGGGCCGGACTAATTAGTCATTTAGATTCTATGCCACTAGGAGATTATTTTCCTTACAGTGAAAGGATTTCTAATAATTTGACAATCTTTTTAAATCCCTTTCTAGACACAGGCATCCACAGCTTTCTTTCTGAAGGCCTTAGAGAGCTTTTTTAATCTTGGCATTATGACACTACAAATTCTAACAGCAAAGAGAACACCGGACCCCAGAAGTCTGAGGTGTAAATAATAAAGCTTCCATCTCCATCCTCCCTAAGGAGGTTCTAATTATTGGCACCTAATCTGGAACACATTATTTAATTTGGTGATAAATGTAAGGGTGTACTTACTTTTTACATGTGACAAATCTGCACCTTTTATTTAGAATATTAGACTTAATGTACCATGTCAATGTTATGGTGTCTATTTATAAAGCAGGGAATGTAACTCACCAAACATGTATAATTTAAAACACATGGACCTGGAAGATTCTCCTGCAGAGAATGTTTGTTTGTTCAGTGTCAGATTCACTGCTTTATAAATGTGTCCCTATGTGTAATTTGTTCAAGTATATCATTTTTATCTGTAGGCACTGTGTGAATGAATATCTAATGTTTGCCTGTTCAAAATATCTTGAAGAAGCTATCTGTTTCTATGGTGTGTACTTACTTTTTGATGTGACTGTACAATAAAAGAATTGTAAAACTGTACAATAAATGTACAATTTTTTAATGGGAAATACTATTCTGTTTTGTATTTATCATAATTTTTTATAGACATGCATCCTACCTTGTTTTGTAGCAGTTCATATACAGTATCTATGTCGTTTGTATATATACTGTATGTTGTCGTCCTAAAGTGGTTATACCAAGATATTGGCTGCTGGTATCATTTTTTTCAGCAGGTGGAGCTTGTTCTTTACAATGGATCTGGGTGGCTATATAGCCATGGTTTTCGGGGTCCCCTGCTTCTCTGGGGGACCCAGGACCACAGAAAATGTTTTCAGGATGGAGAGTGGGAGCAGACTGGGGAACATCCATTTCCCTCTCAGAGCTTCCTGCTCAAAGCTGTCACAAAGCCGGCTAAAGGGTTGGTTACACAGGTGATCGGGCACAATGCTGTGCTTGATCCCCTGTATTGGAGGGCAGGGGAGACATCAGAGGTCTAACATGCAATTTTAATGCTTGACTTGTTTGGTATCTATTTACTCGATGTGACCCCATATTTTATATTTTACTAAAAAAAAAGGCTATTAAATTATGTTTGTGTGCATTAAAATTAATTTACATGTTTTTTTCCCTGAAAATATTGATTTGATAAATATTTGCAAAATTCAGCTACCATTTTTTGTATTGTACAGGGCCTCTGCGTTCAGAAAATATATGTTGTTTGGGGGTTTAAAGTAATTTTCTATCCAAAAATCCAGATTGTAGTATGTGTGTGCAAAAATTACATAATTGCTCAAGTTGTATGAAGACTAACTCCACATTTTTTATCATGTTTCATGTTACACCTATACTCAGGGTGTAGCATAAAATATGGTCACATCCCCAGCCCCCTTCCCCCTCCTTTTTACCAAAATCCCAGGTTTTTCTTTTCACATGTAATTCTGCATATATCTGAAATTGGCCGGCTTTGAAAGGATCTGTTAATGGAGAAGACTACCAGTTCCATCTGCCACCACGGCATAGGGATACAAAGTTCTGAATGCAGTACAATTGCCATGAAGTCACCACTCATGTAGTTAATTGACATTTCCTCCTGTTCCTGTAACCCCAAGTCCGTACTTCGGTACAGACTGGGACTGGGAGGAGAAGTCAGCAGAAGCCAGAGCTCTGCATCCAGATACACTGGTGGTAGTTGCAATGCTCTTCAGTATCTAATACAAAAAAAAATCAATAAATGCACTTTTTTTTTTATTAATGTGGGTAAATAGGAGAAGGAGAAACATTTTAAGTAGAGTGAGATCAGCGGACATACATACTGTATTTACTTTCCGCTACTGCTGCAATCTGCCATGCAAGCATTGTATCCTACCTACTACTGAATAAGTGCCAGAAAATGTATCTGGTTATTTAACTGACTGCTGATTGTCGTGCATGTCCAACATGTCATGTGCTGCAGAATTGAAAACAGGTATGTCCCCCTGCACTCCTTACAGCATCTCCGGCCAAAATTGTAATGATGGTGCTTGCAGTGATACGGATGGGGCCGTGCACATCAGACAGCAAATGAACAAAAATCACCTGCACTCAGTAGAAGATGTTCGAATGATAAAGTCCATTTAATCGGCAAATCGTCATACATGTCGCAATAACCATAACCGACGTTTCGGGGCCACGCAGGGACCTTTCATCAGGGCAACAATGTGACAAGCTTGTTACATTGTTGCCCAATAAAGTGGCCCCGAAACGTGTGCTGCTGATTTCCGTCCATTTGATGTGCTGCAGAATAACAGGATTGTGAACACCACTATATGCTCTAAGCTATTTGTGATAAATATGTATTTATAATAAAGAAAAGACTGGAAGATGTGGCTTAGCAAGATGTCATTGTGTAATGGCGCCTCTTCTAATACACATGCATTTTCATGAAATGAATAATGATCTAACACAAACGTTGGCAATACAAAACGGGGCCTGAAGCTTGAGCCAGTCAACAGTATTTTTATTCCTCTTTGTCTAATATTTGGGCTTAGAACAGACCATAAAGCATCCTTTGAATGTGCAATGTTCCTTATTCAAATATTTCTGCTATTGATGTTATCAGATCACCCACCCCATCCCACCAATCTGTATGCCGGAGTCATATTGGCTGTACAGAAGCTGCAGAATTAAACCGAGTAATCTGTGGCTCATGCAGTATCACTGCACTTTCCATATATAAAATGACAGATGAGTTTAAGGGCAATGATACATGGGATGATCCTTGATTGCTTTGTGACTTCACTGGTGACAGCTGCATGTTTGGTGTCAGCAGAGTGTGCTTGGAATGATCAGCAGCCTTTGCACAAATTGGAAAATCTCGTTGGGCAATAACAAGTATAGCATTCGCTATTGCACCCCGGGGAACCTCTACACAGCCTGATTATCACAAGAGATGCTTGAACTAGGCATGCTACTTGATAAGACTGGATAGTGTATGAGCACTCTAACTATGATGTGGAATATTTGATGACCTATTGCCACATCCTTATAACTTGCTGTTATTAAATGTGAGGAATTTTTGCTAAATATTTATATTACATTCAGGTCCCCTAATATTATTTTTATATGCATTATAAATACTGTATATATGGGTGGGTTTTCCTGTTGCACGTACAATCACCCGTTCAGGTCAATGTCTGGTTATATACTGTATTACTTCTGTATTTCATCTTTACTGTGGGTATAGCACCATGGCCTTTGCGGTCATTGCATGCTAGAACCCCCGGCGTCCTAACAATTCAGTAACTTCACGTGCCCCTTCCTCTGTAGTCAACTAATATAAGGGGCATTCTGATGTCGATAACTAATTTAAAAGGAGCACTCTGTTGTAGACAACTATTGTAAAGGGGTACTCTGATGGGGACACCTAATGTAAGGGGGCATTCAGATAGGGACACCTAATGTAAGGGGGCAGTTTGATGGGGGCAACTAATGGAAGGGGCACTCTCATTACTTGTCCCCATCAGAGTGGCCCCTACATTAGTTACTAATGTAAGGGGCCACTCTGATGGAGGACACTAATGTAAGAGGCACTCTGATGTGGACACCTAATGGAAGAGGGCATTCTGATGGGGACAACTAATGTAAGGGGGCACTCTAATGGAGTCAAAGCACAAACATGAGATTTGGACCTCTGCTGAAAGAAACCTTTACTGATCGGAGCTCCTTGAATTTTAATTCAATGCAACAAAGATCATGGCGGTGTAGCAGCTAGACATGTATTTCTACAGTAAAAATTTAATGTTTTGCTACCCCCCTCCCCTTCCATATCCACGTGGAGTGGAGTGGAGTGGAGTGCGGCCGGATTCTTCTTTTACTACATAACAAGAATTTATTTTGGGTTATATTTACTGTCATTTTTGTGAACCAATAGTTACCCTTAGTGCCACACAAACTTTGATATTGCTGCTCAAGGCAGGACAAATCTTTGCTTCAATTTTTTATACTGCAGAAAACAAAATAAAAGCTTGATTGGGCTGCAACTGGCAAACGTACATGTACTTTCCTTTGATATGAAATTAGTATATGACAGAAAGAAAAAGAACGAGCCTGAATATCAAGCACAGAAAATATATTTCTGTTCCCACAGCCGGAGCAATACAATCACTAAAATGTATTTAATACACACGGGGCTGCCGCCAGAAGTAAAATGGTTTCTTACATCCATTACATGATATTTCAGGCCCTTAACTCAGTGCCATGTGATACTGAAATTTGGCAAATAATATATTTTGTCCTAAATTTTTAAGAAGCTCAAAATCACAAAATCTTTGATTTTAACAATTTTGTTAATTGTGTTTACTTCAATGTTTACCATAAACGTGAATGTTTACAGTACATTCCTATTAAAATTAAATGGTAGAGATGTTTGTGCCTGGACGCAGAGAGCTTGCGTTTCGGGACAAATGTATCTCCCAATCTGCAGATAATCATACCATGTACGATTACATGCGGATGTTGCATGCTAAACGCACATCAATTAATCTTATTTTTGACCAGCAATTGAAGGTCTTGGCTCCCTTACATACACTGATATGTTAACTTGTTACAGTCTCTTGTAAAAAGTCTGTTTACAGACCTCAGTATCTCAAGCTTCAGTTTATACATGCAAGTTGATGACTCATCAGCAGGGACTCATACTTTATGGGACAAAGTTTTCATCAGAGTATATTATTATTTATTTGCTGTGGTACCTATGTTAACTCATCACACAAAAGAGTCTTTCCGAATTTCAAATACCCTTTGTCCCTCTTTTTAGCACCAAATGCCTAGCTTTGATCTAATGTGAGCACAAAACATAGCTGTGATATGACACAGTTTACATATATAAGCATTAAAGTCACAATTGAAGACATTTTTGTAGCTGAAAACGCACTGTAGGCAGCTAACCACTTGATTCCTCAGTTCAGTTTCTAAAACTATGTAATCTGCACTTTATAAACTTACAATTTTTCCTATTTATTCACCTTTACAGAACAATGCACATATAAAAATACAATGTATTGGCAAAAAAACACACCCTCTTTGAATAAAAAAAAACATAGAACTATTCCTCATGGTATCTTAAGAGCACCTCCACTGTAGTAAGACATACAGTATTACGGTAAAGCCCCTTTCCACGGGTGCCTTCAGTTCTCATGAGTTCAATACAGATTGGAGCAATTCAGTTCTGATTGGAGCAGATCTTGCGATGGAGGAAAAAAATTAAATTATTGGACCTATTTTGGTCTATCGGGAGTTGGATGTAAATGAACATGTGTCAGTGTATATCAGATTACCTCGGATACGGGTTTGTCAGGAAGGGTTTAATATCTTTCTTCTAGTATAACCAAATTATATTTTGTTTGCGCTAGAGATTGGATATGGGATCACTCAAGTGAACAGTTGGGGGGCAATAGTTAGGGGTGCATTGCCCGCTCCACCTCTGAATTGCCAGCTAGGATAAGTGACTAGCAGAAGCTCCCAGCAAAAGTATAGGCGTGCAGAATAACTTCAAACTATGAAGCTATGGGAGCATAATTATAAGTTATACAGATATCATTCAGGTCTAAATGAAAATGGGCCTATCACTAAATTCACATTTTACATGAATCAGTAGACTACATTACCAAATCATGACTGTTTTTTAAAATATCTAATTAAACCCTGCTCTCAGGGTTTCTGTGAGCTATACCCTGCTCTCTGTGAGCTAAAGCCTAGATCAGGCTTATTGCACAGGGTGCTACAACAGTTGCTAGGAGTTCCTTCACTAACAACTGATATAACTACTGATGTAAAGGACATCCTTCTTCCAAATATCCACCAGTGCGGAGGGCCTGTGTCCCACTGACCATAATCATGGGCCTTCTACACTTACCACCAATGTAAGAGAAGGCCTTCTCCACTGGCCACCAATGTAAGAGAGGGCCTTCTCCACTGGCCGCCAATGTAAGGGAGGGCCTTTTCATACTGGCCACCAATGTAAGGGAGGGCCTTCTCAACTGACTTCCAATGAAAGGGGACATTGCAATTGTCTGCTTTTCTTTTTCTGGTCATTATTGTTTTGTTTCATCTTAATTTCATGATTTTACAGAGCATGGATTTTAGAATTATATCTACAATTTAGTGATCATGCTAATGTACTGTAAGCTGTAAATAAAATATATTTTGTTGCAGGGATTTCCTGAGACCTGAAAATTATTTCAAGGGTTCCTTCGCGGTAAAAAAAAAAGATGACGTGGTCTCTGGCTACCTATTGCTTTCAGTCAGTCAGACCCTGCTTGCAGTGAGATAAGAAAATCATCAAAGCACAAACAGGAAGCAGAATCTCTATGTTACATTAGCAAATATGGCTGCCCCAATATACATACAGAATTAAAACTTAACATATAAACAAGAGGTTTAAAAATCGTTACACAGTGAGAAGGTTATTTACATTTACATTAGTCTTTTTCTTATGTATAGCAAAAAAGCTTTACAATACAACTACAGGCTAACAGCTAAATACACATTTAAAATGCAGACATGTGAACTGTTTAACAGCATAAAGATTTGTAATTCTGTTCAGCCAGTCTTGGGGTCAGGTCACCACTGCCAAACAGCACATCAAGGTCCTGTGCCTCCTTGCAGACTGGACTGCTGTTTATCAATAAAGCCTGGTTCTGCACCCATACCAGCATGTATTTGGACAATGAAGGAAAAAAAGCACTATGTCAACTGGCAGAAATAAGCTAGCCCTAAAGCCTTAATTGGCTCAGACTCCCTCCACCAGGCTGCTTCTACGCAGGGGATTGCATGATGTGCATTAGATTCATAAAATGCAGGTTCTTTAAATGAATACATAACTGGAATAAAAGGTTGTTTTTTAATGTATGCCTGAAGTTCATCTTCAAAAAGACTACAGTTCCCCATGAAGATGTACAGCTCTTACACATCTGACTTTTAACGGCATTTCTTCAGTAAGTGCATTGTGATATTTTTAACTGCTAACATTGTCTCTATACAAGTGGGTCGAATGAGGCCATCTGGAAGGAGAAATCCATAATATCCAGTGTCGCGAAGTTCAAATGCAAATGAATATGGTATACCATTATTATAAGCCCAATCAACGGAGCTTCCAGAACTCAGATCTGAAACACAAATTTTTTTGTATATTTGTGAATTACCAAATGTAACACTTACAAGGTAAAATGTTTGCTAAAATTGTATTGTGAAATTGCTGCATGTTTAGGCAATGGTCCTGTGATCTCAGTTAAAAGGGTCCAACTCAGATAATCATCCAGTTTGCTTGAACTCTGCCCCCCTCCTTTTCTGCTACAATCATATGACCAAGGCATAGCTACTGGTCTACTTTAAGAATAAGCTAAGTATGAAATACTTGTAAAATAATAAACAGTGCATTTGTTATGTTCAATATATACCTAAAAGTTTGGGACTTCTGACCATTACACCTAAGCTATTTTGGTACAGCTCACCAACCACGTTACAATCTGACTGTTAAAGCTCCCTTAGATCTGCCAACAACTATGTAGTGTGAGGGCCTGCATTATTGGCTACAGATGGAGTGAATAGTTTAGTTAGGTCCTAAATCACGCTGCAAAATCTTTTGGAGAGTCTTCCCAGGGGTGTGAAGGCTTTTATAGCCACAAATTGGTGGGGGCAACTGCATTTTACTGCCCATAGTTCAGGAATGGAATGTCCAACAAGCGTATATAGGTGGGGTGGTCAGGTGTCCACCATCTTTTGGTCAAATAGGGTATTTTGCTCCTTCCCTTTTTAGAAGGCTTTAAATCAAATGAATAAACAGATGACATTTTACATGATGTACAGGTACACTCATGTACCTGCACATATCATTCATTACCTTCATAAGAGCCTCGAGGCACCCAAAACCGGGCTGCACTCATATTCAAATACCAGTTTGTCCTTTCTCACCTTACTATTGGTCTCAATGTAAACCTGTTTTTTTCACATGTTGAGCAAAGCAACAGGTTAATCTAAATGTACCTCACTGGTACTTTTGGACATAGAGAACATATGTCTCCCTCCCCTTCCTCCCACAGTGCAGTGTTAAGTGCCTGATTAGCCAATCATCAGGCACCAGCGATGTCACTTGGGGGCAAGGCACAAACCCTTAGCCCTATGTAAGCTCCTTGTATGGCCAAATCACAGGTTCACTTTAAGCATAATGGAAGGACTCAGAAGTGATTCAGGGGCGGGTAGGAGTGCCATCCATAGGCTTTTGCAGGATAAGTCAGTATTTGCATATCCAATTCAAGGCAATGGTGAAGTTAATGGAAAATCTGTGCAGGCTCCAAGTGTGAAGACTCATGGATCCATACCACCCAACTGGGAGATGAAAAAGAGATACACCTTCCAGCACATTATATTTAGACAATGAACACACCTCTGCCTCCAGTTATGCGGACCACTAAGAATTTATATGGCCAAAATTATTGATTAAACCCAGAATTTATTTTTTTTCACTGTAAGTTTTATTTATAAAAATAGTAGGGCTGGTAATGATTAAAATTTTTGTGTTCGATTGATCGAAATTTTTTAAAATTGATTAATTGATTAATTTCGATTTAATTATAATGCACATACAGATCCAACTACATTGGCCTATACACGTACAGCACAGCAATGAAGTCGTACAATGAACTAGGATCACACTAATCCAGCACGTTATTAATCTCACGTGCCCCACTCAATATGGCCGCCACTTGAGTGGGGCAACTCAGAATAATAACGTGCTGGATTAGTGTGATCCTAGTTCATTGTATGACTTCATTGCTGTGCTGTATGTGTAAAGGCCAATGCCTTGGCTGGCGCTCGTGCAGAGAGTTTCAAAAAAAAAATTAATCGATCAATCGATCAAAAAGATTAAATCGAGAAATTTATCGTTAATTTGCACAGCCCTAAAAAATAGCAAAGAAGATAATTCAGAGAGAACAGAAAGGTGCAGCAATATAACACATTTGGTGGTTGAATAGCACTTTTTCATAGATATCTGTACATCAGACCAAAAAGAGGGAAAACTGAGGAGGAAAGAGGGACAAAAAGATTTGGTTCCGTATGAGGGACAGCTGGGAGGTATGTGGATCTACTATAAACATGCCAATATGCACTAAGCGAAGTTGTCTTTTTCCTAAATTATGCCTTGGCTGTGTTTAGTGTACACAAACAGATGGTAAAGCTTACTACTGAAAGATTTTCAGGTAGATATACTTTATTACAGTTACATATTGAATTTATAGAAGGCCACAGTTTATGACCAGAAAATACTCACATAGAGTAGATGCTACTGGACCATGTCTATACCGTACACCAAAAGCTGAGTTTATAGCCTGGACAGCTTTTTGAGCAGCTGATTCCTGTTTTAAACAGACACAGAATTATTAACAAGAAGCCCTCATATATACATATATTCACATTGAATTCACATACAGTACTGTAGTACAGGTCACTGTCCTGAAATTAGACAGAATAAATGTAACATGGGTACCATGGCAGATAACCATATACTGTAGCCCAGGGTTGATAAGAAGAAGAAAGGAATAACAAACCTAAAGAAACTCTATGGTGCCAGCCACCGTGTTTCCTCCATGACAAGTTTTCTGTAGGCACCATTCACACTTGTAAATGGGGCCCATCGCATAACTCTCCCAAATTCCCCCGTGAGACTCAAGTGATCAGCTGTGGGCTAGAGGCGTTGTTCAATACGACTGTTCGGGACAGTTCCCATGTAATCATACATGCTGCGACTACCTGCTGACAATCACAACGTTGTCAATTATTTTTTAAGTGGTGTTTTTTTTTGGGCAAGGTGCAATATGATTATTTTTCATGTTTCGCTTTTGATAACTTTTTGGGATTAATAAAATATTTTTATAGAAGGTTACTGTCCAGATCCTTTTTGTAACTTCTGCAGACTAATCCTTCTGTAGGTACAGTGAAATGTTTTGTCACTGCTGACAATCACCCCTGGTTGCAGACTATTTGCATCCAGGTCATCTGCAAAGTAATCACAGCATGTGCGATTACTTGCGAATGGCCGCAGGAGGTGACAGTTGTTATTGTATTGTCCAGCATCTCCCATCCGCTGCAGATCGCATGAGGAATTCTTGAGACTCATGCGATCTGCCTCATTTGCAAGTGTGATTTAACGCTGCCGGAGCCATTTTATTATATAATTTTTGCACACAGGTTGAAATGCACATTTTAGGCCTGAAGATCACATAAAAGCCCTAAAAGATTATATATTTTCTGAAAGTTGAGACCCTGGAAAATAAGGTGGTGGCAGTTGCAATTTTGTATGTCACAATAATTTGACTATGTTATCAAATCTATATTTTTGGTAGCAAATACACTCAAATTACATTTAGTGCACAAAAACACAATATAATGCTTACAGGGTTAGTCACTAAAGGGTGAAGAGTTTGGAGAAGTGAACAATCTAGGATAACATAGCTGAACTGGAAAGTAAGTTGAATTGAAGAGTTTTTCCCAATCAGCTATGTTGTCCTAGATTGTTCACCTCCCCTGCCTTCTCCAAACTCTTCACCCTTTAGTGAATAACCCTGTTCATGTTTTGGTAAAATATGTCAAGCCTCTAAAATGTGCACGCCCGTGAAACGGCAAAAACCTACAGTACCCAAAACTCTCCATAGGCGACGATTTAAAAGCCTTTACTGCTCATCTTCTTTGCTTTAACAGCGAATGGTGAGCCTAGAATTATTGCTCTCACTGCAGCGTGCACAGCAATGCCTAATATGCGTGCTGAAATTTGCGTTTTTGTATGCGTGTCGCCTGATGCGCATGTTTGAGCTTGCTTGTGTGTGTATGTAGGCGGGGGGAGATTTTAAAAAAATGTGGGTTGTTTTTTAATCTATTAAGCTTTATTTTATTTTTTTTGTACTGGACTTTATTCTTATCACAAGGGAGCTGATAAGCCCCCTATGTCATGGTAAAGTGCAGGCAATAGGTTCTCTTTAAGGAAACATAAGGTGTCTATTAGACCCCCTAATGTCACCACTACATTGTGTTGAAGCTAACAGAGTACAGACTGTGCTCAGTCAGCTCCTTCCAAGGCCAGAGCACCCAAAAATCGATAGCTTATTCTTGCAAAGGACTGAGTGCTTCCCAGTTCTTATTACCCAGGGGAGCTCAGTGAGTGGATGTTTGCTGATCTCTCGCTCTCTCTCTATTATGACACCCGCTGTGAAGATTCCAGGTACCCAGGAGAGACAGGTTGGCACACATAGGGTGGAAGTGGGAGAGTGTTTAGGGGGGGGGCACTTAACACAGCTATATTGTAAAGCGCTGTGCAAACTATTGGCGCTATATAAATCCTGTATAATAATAATAATAATAATAATAATAATGTAGAGCTGATCGGCCTGATATTTGTTTACAAGTTAAAAGTGTTAAAGGAAAACTTGAAGAAATGTGGGGGGCCATTGTTGACTTCTTCAGAAAATGCTAGTTACTGGGCTGATAAAAAGAATTGAGTACTTTTTTAAACACATACCTGTCACAATTTTGCAGATTAGAACTTAAAGGAGAACTATGGGGTTAAGGCTTTTCCCCATAGTTCTCCTTAGGGTAATGGGAGGACACAAACTAGCATCCTCCTGTCACCCTAGGCTCAGTATACCGCAAGCTGTAGCTCGCGGTATACTGAGACGCCGCAGTATATCGTGAGCAGCTGCTCGCTGTATACTAAGACGCTGCAGCTGAAGCGGATCCCCACAGTTATGTCTGGATCCGCCCAGCTGCGTGACTGACAGCTGGCTCTGCCTATCTATAGGCAGAGCTAGCTGTACCCGCCCCCTCCCCGTCCGTTCTGCCAGTCAGCGCTGGCGGATCGGAGCTGGGAGGGGGGAATCCAGCCCTCCCCTGTCACAGCAGAGAGCCGTGACAGGATCGAGAGGTGAGCGAACGCCGGTATGTGTTTGCTCATCTCCCGATCTACTGAGCCGACCTGTGACAGTTTCATTGTCACAGGTCGGCTAGAACTATGAGGTGAGTGAAAAGCACTCGCCTCATAGTTCTCCTTTAAGTGAAACAATAGGCAACATGTGAAATCAGACCAATCAAGACCACTGCCAGGCAATCAGCATTTCCAAAACAAGGACATCAATGACTTCCCTTAACTGCCTGACTGCTATAGTGATCAAAAGGTTTTAATATTTGTGGATCAGTAGTTTTAACCCTTATCTGCACTAGCTGCATGCAAGATAAGGACATTTCGCTGACTCTCCTGCTGTGCATACTTTTTCTAGCTTTGAGGCTGAAGCTGGTCATACACCTATAGAATATCTGCAGATTTTCTGTGGTCAGATGGAAAAAATTTAACAGATTCCTCCATCTACGCTAAACTGTGTGAATGGAGGAATGTCCCACTGGGCCAAGCTTCAGTATCTTGCTAGTCGGCCCCGCTGGCTCTCGAAACACCTGAACAATGCCTGCATCCAATCAGATTGTTCAGGTATTTTGAGAGCCAGCGGGGCCGACTAGCAAGATACTGTAGCTTGGCCCAGAGGGAGATTTTTCCATCCACATAGTTTAGCGTAGATGGAGGAATCTGTTGCACTTTTTCCAACTGACCATAGAAAATCTGCAGATAGGCTATAGTTGTATGGCCAGCTTTGGAAAACGTAGAGAAAGTCTCAGCTTGCCGCCAGGAAACTAGCATTGTAAGAAGCAGGCCAACAAGAACAGCCACTGTTCTCATCTCAGTACAGGTTTCCTTTAAGGCAAGCTTAAATAACAACAGTGGCTGCAGAAAGGTGCAGCAAACATTAATGTTCTGACAAATAGCCTCAAGCTTTTAGTAACCAACGGAAGCAAAATAAGCAGACAGAGCACCAGCTGTACAATCACTGTCCATGATAATGAACCGGCATAATTGTAATGGGATTTCGAGACACAAACCTATCTATAGTATTTGTTCTTTAAGTGTATCTAGACCTAACCAATGAAAGTCATAAAATATGACTATTCGCTTACTTCCCAGTTCCCACTGATTCCAGTGGTGTCATTTTGTGCTTTTTCTTTGATTACATTTGCATGTTTTTTAGCTGGTGGTCCTGGCAGTTCCTCGACTTCCTGCCCTAGAGGGTCAAAGCTCTCTGATGGGCTCCCTAAGCAAAAGCAGCATGATCACCTTAGCATGTGTACTGCCTGTGGATTCCAAGCTGATGTGCCACCCAAAGTCCTTATCAAAGTTAGTACCCATTCACAACAATGCATTGTGTTAAACACAGAAAACCGTGAGTTTAGTGCACGCTATTGCACAAAGCACCTAGCGCTGAATAGCACCCCAACGCACCTCCCAATGGTACCACAATACCCTATGTTGCGTTGCCTTAAAAATAAATCAGTGCATGCACTTTCTTTCACCGCATCACAATGCATGGTAGTGCAGTGCTACAAGCTGTGTTGCAATACACAGCTGTCAGGAAGTGCGTTCGGATGCCATTCAAATGAATGGCAACGCAAAGCACCTAGCACACAGTACCGAACGCTAGGTGCGCTGTAATGTAGCATGTGCTAAACACACAGTATTGTGCTTTTAATGCCATGCTATTGTGTACACAGGCCCTAAGGAATCATGGGCTGTTCACATCCTCGAAGAGAAGCAGGACAGGCAGGTGAACAGGGGGTCCAAATGCAAAAAAAGGTAAGTATTGGGGAATAGTAAAGCAAACAATAAAACATTTATATGCCACCACTACTAGGGACTTTCTTTGTTAGATTATAATTTTTTTGGGAGAGTTGAAGTATACTTGTTGTTTGTTTAGATACAGTTAAATTGCAGGTAAAAGTTGCAAGGTTTATTCCCAATCTGCAGCAATGCAGACAATCTCAAAATAGCTAGTTATTGCCAGGGGATACTGCATGATCTGCCCTCATACATATGTCCCACAGATGACACCACAGAGGTGACCTCAGCTCTTAGTACTTTTAAGTGTCCTAACTGCATAAATGTGCATAAGCACATACATGGATGCAGCTGGAATTGTAGCCAGGGGTGTACCTGGTGTGTATACTCAGGGGCAGTGGCGGAACTACCAGGGTCGCAGAGGTCGTGGCCGCGACCGGGCCCTGGAGTTCCGCCACTTGGAGGGGGCCCAGGACAGGAGGAAGGGGCCCCTGGTAACCGGTGATTACCAGGATATTTATTATCCCAGTAACCGCTAATGTCAGTACCGGGACCTCTTCCTCCTGTCCTGGGCCCTACATGCTTCACGCTGCTCCCCTCAACTGGTTTCCGGGCGCAGCGTGAAGTATCATCCAGCCGGGCAGCAGCCAATGAGTGGGAGCGGTGTAATCCCCGCCTCCTCATCACACGGAACTGCTGCCCAGTGCCGACTAGAGCTGCCGCGGACACGAAGGGGGAGACAGGGAGCTGGAAGTATGAAGGTGACATGGGGTTCCGGAGTGGAAAGCTGGGGACGTGAAGGGGTCAGATGAGGGAAGCTGGGGACATGGAAGAGGAGAGTGTGGGGTCCGGGAGCAGAAAGCTGGGGACATGAAGGGGGAGAGAATGGGGAGCTGGGACATGAAAGAGGAGAGTGTTTTTTTTTTCCCTTGTCTAAATTTTGTTTACATTTTTTTTTACAAAAATCTAATTTGTTTCTTCTTGGGGCGGGGGGGGGCTTCATGGATTTTTGCATCGGGGCCCTGGGGTCACTAGTTACGCCACTGCTCAGGGGTGTCCCTATAGATCATAGGGTCCCACAGAAAAAAAAATTATGTGGCCCCCTGGTGCCTTCCTACTGTCATTGATCTTAACAGAAAGTATAAATAAATGACAGACAGCAGGAGAGCTGTCAGTATAGTCAGTACATCACTATGGATCAGTGCTGCGGACTTAATTTGTCATGCAAGAGGGGGCATCAGTGCAGGCAGTAACTTTAAACATTTGCAGGCTAAACTACATCAAAAAACCTTTTTAAACTGGATTTTTTTTTTATACAAAGCTACAAACTACTGCCAGTTTTTATCTGAGGAGAAAATCTGGGGTTTTTACAACCTAAGGAACAAACTTAATTTCAGTGCTTGCCAGGATGACCAGAAGCTCTGATTACAATAGAGCTACACTACAAAGACAGTTAAAAAAATTCTCCTTACTGCACAGCCTGTAAAAGGGATCTGTGACTAGCGATAACCATTGTGAAGTGTCATCCTATATATCTGACATCAGCTCTTGACCAGAATAACCCCTGCAGTCCTTATTATGCCATACTAGTCCTTAATATACATCCTTAAAGTGATGGATATGTGTTATTCTTAAAAGGAGAACTATGAGATGAGTGATTTCCACTCACCTCATAGTTCTAGCCGACCTGTGACAATGAGACTGTCACAGGTCGGCTCAGTAGATCAGGAGGTGAGCGAACACATACCGCGTTCTCTCACCTCTCGATCCTGTCACGGCTCTCTGCCGTGACAGGGGGAGGGGCTGGATTCCCCTCTCCCTGCTCCTATCTGCCAGCGCTAACTGGCGGAATGGACGGGGGAGGGGGCGGGTACAGCTGGCTCTGCCTCTAGATAGGCAGAGCCAGCTGTCACTCATGCAGCTGGGCGGATCTCGACGTCGATGTCGGGATCCGCTCCGGCTGCGGCGTCTCAGTATACCGCGAGCTGTAGCTCGCGGTATACTGAGCTTAGGGTAACGGGAGGACGCTAGTTTGTGTCCTCCCGTTACCCTAAGGAGAACTATGGGGAAAAACACTGACCTAATAGTTCTCCTTTAAGCTGGCGATACACCTATCGATTATCGTTCGATTTCTTTCGTGCCCTCATGGAACCATCGTTCGATTTCTGCTGGAATGCCCCATCATACACAGACCATTGTCGATTTTGATTATCGTTCGTTAGCAATACTAACTCACCGAATTTCGTCGATCGACAGAACGGATTTTCATTTGTGCATGTACAGTGTTCATGTTGCGATATTTTTGGTACAAAAACGACACTAATTTATCGATTTTCGTATGTTTCACAAAAAAAGTTTTCCAGCCTGACCGATGTTTGACTGTCAGATTTGGCTTTTTTTAATCTCCATTTTTTTTTGTGTCATACTAATACAAACAAAATAAACATGAGAATGCCTAAACATTTGTATTGCAACAAATTTCTGCGCGAAGTTGTGCATTATCTGACAGAAACGCAGGGGTGCCAATATTTTTGGCCATGACTGTATATAATTGAGAAATGAGTACTGTCATTTGCAAAAAGCTGCACATATTGGTGTTAGCTGTGCAAAGAGCAGAGATTGCACATGGTAAACTTTTCATGCTCTGCTGTTTTATTAGACATGGAAACAATGTGGGGGAAAATAATATTAAATTACAAAATTAACAGGAATCATAACCACCCAGTCTAATGATCTGCTCCTGATTCCTTATGGACAATTGCCCATGAAGAGTTTTGAGGCATGTGCTAGCACTCTGAGTGCAATGCCATATTGATCCAGTTTACAGTCTTGTTTATGGGATCAATATTAGAGATTAAGCTAGTATCAATGAAGCAGACAGCCAAATACCAAACAAACCAAGTAGATAAGGATACGTAAAATGCTTCCTGAACACCTGACTAAGGGGGTTATTCACAAAAGGGTAAGATAGCAGGATAAATTAATAATATAGGACAATATCGCTGATTTGAAAAAATTCTCAATCTCAGCTCACTTTCCAGTTCAGCTATGCTGTCCTAGATTGTTCCCTTCTCCTGCCTTCTCCAAACTCTTCACCCTTTTGTGAATAACCCCCTAAATAATATTTATAGCACTGTTTATTAACAGGTATATCTTTGTAGATTACATTACAGCGATACAGACATAGTGGGTAATAATCTACTAGACAATATGCACAAGACCAGGCACAAGAATTAAAAGACCAAAAGAAAAGGAAATGGTATATGGGATAAAGTGTAGTGTGATAAAGACTAGGGATGGGCTCCATGTTTGAGTAGAGCAACAGTTCGACTTGAACATCAGCAGTTCGTGTGTTCGGTGAACACACAAACTGTCAGGGCGTGCTGCGGGCTCTTCACCCGACGAGCACCCCACAAGGCACTGCGCACCGCACAGTGCCTTTTGAGCCCTGATTGGGTCAAGCAATGCACCTGACCACAGGTCAGGTGCCAGACTTTACCCAATCACAGCACAGAGAACTGTGAGAGCCATGATTGGGCAAAGCCATGATGACTTTGACCAATCATGGCTCACACGGCTAAGTCCTGTCAGGTGCCGGACAAATGTAAACAGTTGGGCAGAGCTAGCTAGCTGTCACCGCTAGCTCCGCCCAATAATTTATATTTTGCCGGCATCTGTCAGAATGCCCTTCAGCGGCAGGAGTTCGTCGCGAGCGGACGGGATGGCGGATGTCAGGTTTTTTTTCTATTATTTCTATTTTTTTGTTTTGTTTATTTCATCGAGTTTTTGCTGTCGTGGACAACGCTGGACGTCGTGATTGACCCTAGGATTACGGTGGATCCATTTTTGAGGATTTGTCAAAATCCTTTGTTGCATTTTTATTTCAATTAAAGGATTTTCCCTAAAAGTCGGGACTTTTTATTTATCTTTATTTGACCCTTTAGGGAATGGGTAGGTGTACCCCAATTACTCCTTACTCATTCACAAGGGAGGGGGGTACATCTGCGTTCCCCTTTATTAAAGGTATACCCCAATGTAAATAAGCCCGCACCCCCACAACCAACGCTCCAGGGCTTGTGGGAAGAGGCCCTTGTCCTCATCGGCACAGGTGACCCTGGAAAAGCACCCTTCCAGTGCCGAGGGCATGTGGCCTGGTATGGCAGGGAGGGCTCGCTCGTCCCCCCCTTTCCTGCCCTGCCAGGCCTGTGCTCGGATCAAGGGTCTGGTTGGGAATTTTAGGGGGGACCCCATGTCTTTTTTTCCCCCATTTTGGGGTGGGGTTCCTCCTTAAGATTCCTACCAGACTTTAAGGGCCTGGTATGACTTTGAGGGAGACCCTCACACACTTTTTGTTTTTTTTAAATGGGGTCCCTCATAACTTTCCTACCAGACCTAAAGGGTCTGGTATTGTTTGGGAGGGGGAACTGCACACTTTTTTTTCTTTATAAATGTAATTTTTTTCTTTATAAATGTCAGTTTTGCTGCAGCTGGTTCTATACATCGTACACATGTGCCACTTTACAGGCAGTTTAAGGGGACCTCTCAGGCACAATATTTAAAGGAATTTTTCATTTTTGGAGGGCTCGCTCGTCCCCCCCTTTCCTGCCCTGCCAGGCCTGTGCTCGGATCAAGGGTCTGGTTGGGAATTTTAGGGGGGACCCCATGTCTTTTTTTCCCCCATTTTGGGGTGGGGTTCCTCCTTAAGATTCCTACCAGACTTTAAGGGCCTGGTATGACTTTGAGGGAGACCCTCACACACTTTTTGTTTTTTTTAAATGGGGTCCCTCATAACTTTCCTACCAGACCTAAAGGGTCTGGTATTGTTTGGGAGGGGGAACTGCACACTTTTTTTTCTTTATAAATGTAATTTTTTTCTTTATAAATGTCAGTTTTGCTGCAGCTGGTTCTATACATCGTACACATGTGCCACTTTACAGGCAGTTTAAGGGGACCTCTCAGGCACAATATTTAAAGGAATTTTTCATTTTTATTGTTTCACTTTAAGCAATGGTAAAATCACTGCTCCTTTGAAAACTGTATTTTTAAAAAGTGTTTTTTGCATTCATTCCTGTCCTCCAGGCCAGTACCCGATTCCCCATACCTTTTTATGGCCAATAACAAGCATATAAGCCTTCCATGTTCTAAAGTCCAATACATTCTTTATTAATCACAATACCACTCCACCACTGAATACAATAAAACTGACCATGTTATTTTACCATAAAGAAACACATACACTTTTGTGTACTAAGATAATGCACAGTTCAGGGATGATGCACTGATCGCGATGTCACTACAGGCCTGTGTCAATCAGCGTTTGTTTGCTTTAAGCAAGTTTTGCATTCCATACAAATCTATGGGTTTGCAAAACCCACTTGAAGCAGGTCAAATGCAAGTCAGAATTAATTCAACAGCTGTGTTCAGTGGGGAACATCCGACACACTGTTAAGGCCTCATTCACCCGAGAAAAGGCCGGCAAGTACAGCTCCGTGCTGCATGCACGGCCGTATCGGTCAGCTTTGGGAAGGACAAGTGCTGCGTGTGATTAGTACACAGCCCCTGTCCTTCTCTATGGGAGTATGCAGCCATACACCGCCCCACACTCACCCACCCTGCACGTCCGTGCGGGTGCAGGTGTCCGTACTCGCACGCTGACAGGATGGATGCTGTCTGCGTCCGAGTCTGGACACCCGCACCTGCACTTGGGGTGAGCGTAGGGTGGCGTATGGCCACGTACTCCCATAGAGAAGGACAGGGGCTGTGTACTAATCACACGCAGCACTTGTCCTTCCCGGGAGCTGCCCGATACTGCTGTGCACGCAGCACGGAGCTGTACGTGCCGGCCTTTTCTCAGGTGAATAAGGCCTTAGTGTAAAATGGCAGCCGTGCCTGGAGAGCAAAGTTTCCACAGACCACTAACTGGAAAGGTGAGTATTGAGGTGCTTATTTTACAGGTTGCTGCCACTTTATTTTTCTTTTCATATGCTGAGGGTCACTTTATGAGCTAGGAGCTTAAAGTAGAATGAACCCTCCTATCTTTAACAGCCGAAGGCGGCAACATCTTAGCCTCTATTTAGATCTGCAGTTGCCATGGTGCTGCATATTTAATCATATTAACTATGTGCATGTTATGTGACATAAGCATAAGGCTTATCCTAAGGCACACTGGGACACAGTTAAATCCGGTGGGTTTAGTTCCGCTTTAACAGCTGAACAGGTTTTTGTGCTGAGGTTCATGCACAGAAGAGTGTGGGTATTGGTGTATGTGTGCTTGTACCCATACATAGGGCATATAGGTTCTAACAATTTATTTATAAATTGGTTCCAACAAGCTTTGGGTCAACCACCCTCCTGTTCCATGACTGACAAAAGCAGTGTATGTCATCTCCCAAGCACTGTTTTCTTGAGGACAGAGTGATAGGATGAATTTTACATGAATGCAATCTCAATTTTTCTACGGAGAAGATATACATATGACAATCCAGACACTGGACTTGTCACTGTGACTTACCACACACTTGAAATTTGGGATGTCATCATACTGGTAGGAATAAGGATAAAGTATCATTTGAGCATAGGCATGAAATGTGATGTAGATTTTGATAAATTTTCTCCTTTTATGGATAAATTGTGCAACTGCTTTCACTTCTGGTTCAGACTCTGCATAGGGTCCACAGTATGTGTTGTCACATGGATTCAGAGATGCCCCTTCCTCTACAAAGTCAAAGAAGAAACACTTTGTTGTTTACTGCCATGCAGATATGAATAAGTATAACAGACTTAAAAATAGGAACAGACAGAATCATGTTGTCATTTTGTAAATTAAATGCTGATACACTAAGAAGGAATAAAATATTATGAGAAATAAGTCCTCACATCATAAGATACAACTGCTTTGATCAAGCTTCGGTTAAGATGTCAGCAACTCGATCTTTAATTTGGATAGCAGGATAACAAATGGTTGTACAACCACCAAATGCATTGATTAGTTCAGTTGTAACATTTCATCATTTTCCATACTGCAGCGGTTTTTACTTGCAAATGATAATAAAACTACTATTAAGATTAATAATAATAACAAAATGCTATAATTGTCACTCTTACCACAAAACTTGACTTTCCAATTTCTGTTAGCATCCACACCATAGCAATTATATCTCATTTTTGATCTTGTCTTTCTCCAGAAACGATCCTAGCAAAATATAATAACATATTGCAGTTTTAGTATCTTGCTTTAGATTTAAAAAAAATACACATTTAATATTGAGTAAAATATTTAATTACATTCGGTGGTCATTGAAGTGTTATTAATCACTATAATTCTGAAGCGCTACACCTTTTATGTGGGCCTTGCCTTAAAAAAAATACCTAAAATTTCCAATACTGCCCCTATTCAAAAATAGTAGTTGTTTGTCTGTCATGCTGAATCTACAGTTTTGTTTCCTAAGGAGTCACCAACCTTGTAATGTGGAGACAACCAACCTGCTTGGTAAGTTATGAGGGGTCACTAAGTACTGAAACCGGTGGATTAGCTTGACAGACAGGCAACTACCAATCACTATTAGATCCTATGCTTACCTTTACTTCTAGCCATGCTACAGAGGACCAACAACAGCCCTAAATATTTGTAAAATTATATTACTCCTTTTGAGAATGTTATCCCTTATATTGGGTTAATTGAGGCTGTTTTACTAGCAACCATAACTGATTATACTGTGTAGGGAAGTGGCGTCACATCGGGGGTGCAGCCCGCACCATCGGAAGGTGTGACACCAAAATGACTAACAGTCATTTAGGTATCACCCCCTCTGAAAAGTTGCTTACTTGGTCATGGGCTTAGAGCCCGACAGTTGCTCGAGAGAGAAGGGGACACGACAGCATACCTTATCCGCCGAGTGAACATCCCCTCCTTTCTCTGCCCGCGTCCATCACCAGGATGGCTGCCGGTAGGTACCCAGATAGCAAGTAATTGTGCTGCAAGTTTGAAAATGACTTGCTAAACTCTTGCAGACTTGCCAAGCTTCACAATTTTGTTGCACGATTACAGCAAGTCTGCATTGCAAGTCTCCAGACCAGCGAGCTTGCAGAGCTCTTGCTATGACCTGCAGGACTCTTGCTGTAGACTTGCCAAGCAAATTTGCTACAAATTCAAAAAGTGTCAACTAGAACTTGTGCTGCAAGTGTTCTGCAAGTCTACAACTTGCCACGAATGTGTGCAGCAAGTTAACAAAATTACAATTTCACCCTGACACAAGTTTGTGGCAAGTTATCCTTGCTATCTGGGTAACAGCCGTACAGCATGTGACATCAGTTTCTCCCAGAAAGGTTTACTCTGCTATGTCTAGCAGAGTAAACCTTTCCTTTCAATCTGTTTTTTTTTCTTTACTGACATCGGGGCCACCGCCGTCAGTCAGAGATAAGGGCACCTCCCTGAAATTGCTTGTTTCAGGTTGGGATCCCTGTAAGCAAGCATTCCTCCTGTCAGATATTGAGGATGAGGAAGATAGCACCAAGGTTCAGCCACACAGTAGTCAGGGGACATCAGGGAGGAAGCAGCAAGAGACAGGGATGTTCCAGCAGCTGGAGCATACTGGAAAGTGGGCTCCAGCAATGAGCAGAGGGTGGAGAATGAGGTGGCAGACTGTCTGTGGTTGCCACTGATTGGAGAGGAAGAATATTCTGAAGGAGAGTCAGAACAGCAGCTTGCAAAGGACTGGAGGGAAAAGCCATCCTAATCCATCTGCCAGCACTGCCCCACGGACATGGCCACATTTATTTTGCACCAGAGAGCATGTGTGTCACAGGTTGACAATGCAGGAGAGCAACTGGAATACAGACTGTTGTCACCCTTTAACAGGAAGTGCCTAAACAAAGACCTTCATGGCAGGATCACAAGGTTCTGTTATACTGAAAGCTGCAGATTTAAAAAGATTTAAAAATTAGTTTAACAAGTTAATGGAGTTTCTAAAACTTATATGGATTTTCATTTACTTTAAATATATCTGGCAGTGTGATACTAGAACATACAGTATACCTATCACACAATACAAACATGAACCACAGTATTAGAACAATTATCTCATGAAGGAAGAGAAGTTCTGTGGTAATACATTTCAGCAGAATTGACCTCATTTATAGAGTTAATGAAGCTTGCAGCAGTAAATCCCGGGGGCTGGTATCTGGCATGGTGACAACGTCAGTTAAAAGTAATGAGTGATAATTGGTGACAATACATACAGGATGAATAAATGACTTAAAAAAAGGGATTCAGAGCTAAAAATACATATTTTCATTGTTGGCATAGGGGGAGTTCTTTTAATCACACTGGCATACCAGTCCAATTATTGGACCAGTCCACATTGTTATTTAATTAGGCTGATAAAGCACATGATGCACACATCTTGACAAGTTTGAAGCAAGACTCATCAGTGTTTGATATTGAGGTAGCTGTAGCTGTTTAATGCAGTGGGGCAGCCAAATCTGTGTTTGAGAAGTTGGATGGGATCATACCTTTCTAGCCTCCCACTGGCATATGTGGGCGGCTTGGCAGATTATTTTTTTGCTTGGTAAAGCTTCCAGTGACCCTTCAAGCAACCCCCACCTGCAGGAGCCTGTGTGCCAGCTCTCATTAAGCATTACCAACCAAGATGTCACAGATGTTGCATGGTGATCTCATTTCATGTCTGGACCAGGACCCCTAAAGGATCACGTCTGATAATGCATGTTTGATATAAAATACATTATAGAATAACTGCATTTGATACATTTAGTAATGAAGCTAGTATTTAGAAGTAACATGGACAATTTCAATCATCTAGTTAACTACAGTACATTAGTGCAGACATGTTTTCACTTCTACGGCATACTGCAGATCAATGACCAAACATGGTTGCGTAGCTGCTCTGGAGTGGTATCAGTTCACCCCATATTGGTGTCATGTGTCTATTAAAGTACACCATGTACATGTAGGTATTTGGCAATTTACAAAGCAGAGTAGGGACTGGCTAGAAGGGGTCACTTTGATGCAGTTCACCAGCTTGAACATATTTTTCAATATATGTGAATCAAGATTCCCCCTTTTTTATGCACTGCTAGAACTGTTTAGAGCTCAACTCCACTTTATAATGTTTAAAAGATCCATGTACACCCCTTACTGTTTAAAAAAAAAAAATTAACTACTCACCCTCTACACTCTCCAAAATTGTCTTCCTTGTCTGCCTCTGCTTCTGGATGCCGCTCCTGTTCTTAGGCATCATTGAACCCAATGAGAGCCTAGGCTGTCATGTACACACTCCCTGGGGATATGCCATCACACAGCTTGGGCTTTCAGTAGAATGCTGCATAAAACAGTGCTCACAAATCACAATGGGAGCATCATTCTATGAAGCACTGAAAAATACCCACCACCAATGCTGGAGGAAAAACAGGAAAGATCCTTCTTGCCAGTGGCGTAACTAGAAACCTCAGAGACCCAGTGCAAGAAACCAAGAAGGCCCCCCCACCCATCAAAAAAGGCACGATTTCAATACTTTTTTCCCCCAATATGTATTGTAAATGGCTGTTGCTGGCGTAACTAAGCCCATTGTTACCAAAATGTTGTCAATGGCTGTTGTTGCTGGCGTAACTAAGCCTATTGTTACCGTGAGGCAAGTTCCCATCACTGGCGGAACTACCAGGGTCAATGCGGTCACATGTGCATATTTAGGAATCCTAAATATAGTGCTGGCTCTATACCCCTTTCGCTGCCACACATGATATAATCCACATTTTAGGCCTGAAAATGTACTTAAAACCCCCAAAACATTATATATATATATATACACACACACACACACACACACACACACACACACATTCTATACATATTCTGAAAGCAAACACCCTGTAGAATAGAATGGTGGCAGTTGCACATTACACAAGTTAATTTTAGTGGCCAAGAACACAATATAGTATAATATAAAATCTGAGTTTACAACGAGTAAATAGGTACCCAACATGCCCAGGCTGTCACTATAGGACAAGGGGCAGGGCGAGATCTCATGCTGGGGCCATAGAAAGGAAAAAAGGGGAGCAAACCCTTCTTCACTGTATCCTAAACCTAAAAAAGCCAATCATCCTGATTCTAGCTTCACTGCTGGTAAATTACTGATCTGAATTAAACATGCCAAGCCAAGAAGTCTAAATTCCTTTTTTGCATGATTTTTCTAGGTCAGTGACTTACAAGGTAGTAAAGGAAGATAACCATACCCCCAAAGTCTACACCTGCAAGTCAGCAATGGCAGCTTTCCTATTTCCATACTCTCAGGGTCCCATAGATACATACGTGGGTCCAGCTGTAGCGATACCCATCAGGGTTTAACACCGGCATCACATATATGTAGAGAAAGTCAAGAATTTTCTTCATAACAGGATCACTTTTATAGGTATTAATGGCCTATGTAAGGAATGACAAATTTATTAGCAACGCATATAAGTTTAATTGTAATTAATCTGAAATAAGACATTAAAGTTCAACTTCAGGGAACAAATAAACTAAATCTGTGAATCTGTAATGGTATTAAGGAAACTACATTCACACCTCTGCATTGTAGTGCACGGTGCCTCTGCAGGAGAGACTGCAGCCTCTTCAAGCATGATTCTATGTGCTACTTCTCTTTCCTGTTTCAAAACATGACAAGGCTTCAGTAAGTTCATGCATGAACCAATTTTGAAATTGGCCTGCTTTGATTCAAAGGTAAGAGCAATCTTCTTTTTTTCTAGAGGGGTAGCCAGGTACAAAAGATAAATGCCAAAATGTGTAAAATTAGAGCAATTTAAATGCAAAATGTTCATATTACTGGAGTGTGCCTTTGAATTTTAAGCAAACAAAGAATGTAGAGTATGTGTTTGTAATAAACAATTATTAATATCACCTCCTTTACAAACCACTGGCAAAAAGCTGGCCCAATCCATTCTCTTGCGTGAATACCACAGTCCATCCAAATCTCTCTCTTATAAGATTTCCTAAAAGAGGAAGGCTTTGTACCCAACTGTGTAATGAAAATAAATATATAGTCATTAGTGTATTGTTAATAGCTGTATACACTCTGAAGGAAAGGTAATATTAAACAGAAATCCACAGCAATCAATCTGATCTACAGCATATATATTTGAGATCCAAAATATTAATATGCGATTTTTCTAGAGTGACATCTGATGTGTTTAATTGATACCCCAAGAAGATAAAGGTGCTTATATAATACAAATGAAAGAATAGCATTTGTAATGATCTAGGACTTATGGCCTGGGGCTGTATGCGGCACGTTGGCACATGGGACCTTGCAGACACTATTCTGTATTTTCCTTAGCTAGGTGCTTATTCAGGGCAGCAAAGGAAACAATTATTAGACTTACTTCTAGTGGTTAAATGGTTTGATTTATTACTTTTTTCTGCTTACAAACCAAGCCTCAAAGCAGTCAGCCTGTGCTATGCTGTCTCTTTAGATTAGCCATAGTGCTCTGAGAATCTTCTTTGAGCAAACAAATTCCCTATTGTAGCAAAAAAGGAAAACATTAATAACAAATTCTTTCAAAACCTTATCTAATTTCAATAATTGTAGTTTCATATATTTTTAAATACATTTAGAGGGGGCCCCTTTCCAGGGGAAACCAAAGCTGTATATAAGTAATCACTGAGAAATTATGCAAAATTCCTAAGAGGTATTGAAACCCCAATTGTTGATCAAAGTTGATCAAAAAGAACCCCCATAGTGATATACACCTTGGGAATAAATTCATTACCAATAATTTAAAAATCTAACAATCTTTATTAAAATGTTATATGTTTATGTACTTCTAAATGAAAAAAATTGCATACCAACAAACCTATTTGCAGAACTAATTAAGTTTATTTTCAAACTTAGATCAGAGAACTAATCTGATTTGCAACAAAATTTGAAAACATGGACATTCAACAGTTTCTTAACCTTTGATTTTTTTGATGGTAAGAAGCCTAATGTTTGCACACTTTGCAGAGAATTCCCTTGTTTTAACCAAATTTGCTAATGTACCATGTTAAAGTGACATTAAAGTCAAAAACGTTTTTCCCTCTCCCCAATGTTAATGAAAGCACTTACCTTAAATGATGTTTCTTAATCCGATCTTCTTCTTTCTGTCCTTTTCAGCCTTCTCTCCAGCGCTGCTGCGGGTCTCCGATCCAGCGCTGACTCCTCTGTCCTTGCTTGCACTTCCTGTCCCACGGTGTCTGCATGCGGGTGCACGCGTCCATAGACTTACCTTGTGTCTCTCCTCGTCTCCTGGCCGAAAATCCGAACTGCGCATGCGCCGCCCGAACATTTTTGGATTTTCGGAGAGGAGCGCGCGGCGAAGACAGCACTAAGTTTAAACCGCTTTTAAAGCGTTTAAAAAAAAAAAACTTTTTGCATATATCTACTGCTTGCTATGAATCAGTTTAAGTGATTCCTCTATGATCGGGGGTTGTAAATTCCTAATTCCATGATAATGGTTTTGCCCAGATCAGCTAAATCCCCTAATAAAATTAGCAATTGACATGTTTAGGTAAACACACAGGACATGTAACTTTAATGACCCAGGTGACCACACTTAGTAAGAAAACTGAATTACATTATTAACCCACTTTCATAACTTGCAATTGATATTGTAAATTTAATTGCACAAATAGCTTTGTCTCATCAAGACATAACCATATCTACCAAGAATGGACAGGCTATGGTGGCCAGGGTCTTATCAAGCCATATTAAACCACCTTTGCCAGCCATAGGTTATATACCTACCAAATTTAGACTTGATTAGAAGCTAATTTAATGAAACAATAATCCATAGCTTATTTAGGATTAGCTCATGATCCTAGAGAAATATGTTTAATAAAATGAACATTAACCATTTAGAAGGAGCAGAGGAGGACATTGTAAAGGCTTAGTCCTCCTGCTCCTCCTAAACTGCCCTGCCTTAGGGGGTCGGGGCCGTGACACCCCATAGAGGGCTGACAAAAAGATTCTGCAGAGCCAGCTAAATAAGGCTCTTGTTTTAACTTCTAGAAGAGGGACACATGCAACACCAAGAAGTTTGTAACATCCCAGAAGACATCAGGAAATCATCTGTGCAAGCCTTACTTGGAAAAGAGCCATTCAGATCCATCTTTTGTTTACTGAACTGGACTCTGTCAGAACTCATAATCAAGCACTCTCTTTTTTTCATTTTTATTTTACTGTTATATATTTTGTCTCTCTTTATTAATATATTTTTCTGTATATTTTTTTCACCGTTTCTTTTACTAAAGGATGATCTTAAAAATTGTTAAGCTTATCGCTATGCTCTAAATAAGTATCTTTGCCACTGTAAAGAGCGCTACTGTATAGTGACACATGTCATATTCCTGTCTGAGAGGACTGTGGTATCATAGGCTTTGTTTAACTTTATTGAATTGTCACAGCACTTGCTGAGATCGGTTCGCTAATACCGGCATTACAAAGCCTGATATAACTCGTCACGTACACTGTACGTCTCCCGTCACGAAGGGGTTAAAAACACATGGTGGCAGTTGATGTTTGGTGTGTAAAGGGTTAACTGCTGAGTTAACCAACCCTGGTGACAATCGCTCTCTGAGTTTGTTGTCCTGCGAGCTGGGAAATCTCTGTGCAGGGGGAGGCTGAGAGCAGTATCACCACGTCCTTGTGACGGCTCGCTTGGTTCAGAACTGCGTAAAATCACGTGCGATTGACGTACAGTGGATTCGGACCCGGCACATCTGTCACAATAACGGCCTGGACAAACCATAATACCACAAGAGCTGCTTACAATGGTTACCTTTTATTGCCATGATTTCAAACAGAAGTCAAGACTACTATAAATAACTATTTGTTTGTAGGGCAGGGACAGTTATTTCCATATAAGTATTTTTTCCTTGGGAAAATGACCACAAAATACTTTTATTAGATGAGTCTTGATAAAGACCTACCAAGATCCATTGAAATATTGATAATAGAATGCTGTTACTTTGACTGCAAGACCTGTTAGTGCCTCTATACGTATTTTAGATTTGTATGGATATGTCTTGTGGATGAGCACCCGTGCATTTACATTACAAATAGAGTGCGGTGCCTAGGGATGATTTATTGTATTGTTTGGAGGAGGCTACATGATCACTGTCGTAAGCTGGCCATTTATGAAGAATCGGCTAAAAATCTCATAGTGAGTGCCAATGCCAGCACCCTTCTGGCAGGCATCCCTTGATCACAAGATCGAAGGTGCTGGTTGGAAGATCTTCGAATAAATGGTGCTTGCAACCAGTTAACTGAAAGCTTCATTCATGTATTCTGACAGTGGCAGGAAGCTGCTGTCAGAATACAAAGGAAACAGCAGATGATTCATCCATCAATGTTCGTAAACATTGGATGGAGGAATCCATTCTATTTTTGTTGTTCAGCCCACTGGACACCGAACAGTGTATGGCCAGCTAAAGTCTCGTGCTGTATTTATGGCTGAGGCTGTGGGTGGGGAGAAGCAATGCTGGAATGCCACTTCCAGTATGTTCTACACACAGTGGGCAATTCTACTAGCACTCTTAATCAGTAGAGAATAGGGCTGGCTGTGACAATGCAGGATATTGGAGTGGCCAGCCTCTTCCTCTAGTGACAATGCTGAGCCACAGGCAGCTCAAAGGTATAAACGGTGACAATGCTGTAGATAATTTCATAGCTATGTTACAGCATTTTGAACCATAGACAGGAAGTCTGCTATTTCTGGCAGGATCACCAGATATGAAACTAGACAAAGAGAGGGATATGGTGAATGGGCGTTGGTTTTATTAAAAGGTGTACAGCCTTCAATGTAACATAACCAAATATCAGTTTTTGCCTTAACATACACTTTAAATCTCCCTAAAATGTTGTTGCAGCTGCTTCAGGACTTCTGGCCATGATAGTTTGTCCCAACCCCTGTCATTATCACTTTTACCAGAAGGCTGGATCCTAGTATAAGTGGAAAACATATTAATAAAGGCAGTCATATAAGAAAATGAATTTATATACTGAATACTATCATTACATGTATGAGCCAAATACAGTTTTTAAAAAATACATTTTCTGTGTTAGTGTTTTTTTAAATGAAAAAAAAACCTGACAAATAATGTAGTAAAAAAATATAAATAAGCATACATTAGGACCAGATTGTACATGTTGGTCCTGGAGCAGTCTTAAAATAAGTCCTACATCAGTCATAGGCAAACTGTGACCCCTCACTATCCAAGATTCTGAGACTACAACTATATGCAGAGGCTGGCACAGCATGTTGGAGTTTGTAGTCCTTTGGTAGCTCCAGGACCGACTCTTGCTCAGACAAGGGCTGAAAAGCAGCTCGTCTCAACTAACCATCTAGTGTACAATCAGAATGATCTGCAAATATTAGTGAATATCTAACAAACACAAACCAGACAGCACAATATAATTCCAGCCTGGCATGATGGGGATTTTATTAGATTAAGCCTTTCACTCATCATTTCCAGAATACACATTTGAAAGGCACATGGGTCTAATGCAATAGCCATTCTGTATTACAAACATGTATCTCATTGTTTTCTTTGTATAACTCTGTTGGAAATTAAATTGGTTGTATTATATTCTTGGTGCCTCCTGGGGTAAAATATAAAGATTATTCAAACTAACCTATCAAATGGGAATTTCACATTTAATTGATCCTCCCAACCGAGGTTGGCTACATGTTATTTTAACAGTATGCACTTCGAGCACTGCCTAGTCCTTTTGATTAGTTGCAACTTTCTTCTAAAGCATAGCTCCTAAAAGCTCTCCAAAAACACTCCTAAATTAGTCCTTATGGAAGACACAGCCCTATCAGTATCAGAAAGGATCTGAAATATATTAGGCATATTACCTTAAGCACATACAATGGTCTTCCTTCATAAGAGGTCCCAATTGAAAACATGTGAACAAGATTTGAGTGAGATCTATTCATGTGGTGCATCCATTTCTCAATCTGAAAACACAGATATTTCATCAAACAATTGTACCCACCAATGTTATGTTAAAAACAATTAATGGGATATCTTTCTTAATTGATAATGTCCACGTTTATTTATACAGGCATTTATATAGCACCAACGTTTGCTAAGCAATTTACTCCTGTCTCTGCCCTCAAGGTTTCTAAGGTTCCTATTTCATATGCAGATATATATACTAGGCCAGGGGTGGGCAACTCTGGCCCTACAGCTTTTGTGGAGGTACAAGTCCCTTAAGGCATTGCAAAACTGACAAGTACAGCCTTGCCTTCCAGAGGAATGTTGAGAATTGTTGTTAAAGCACAGCCGCAGGGAAGCTGCCCACCCCTGTACTAGGCCAATTAACCTAGGAAAGGTTAAAAGGAGAGGAAACCCACACAAGGAGAACATGCCTACTCCATGCAGGTAGTGTCCCGGATGAGATTCAAACCTAGGACTGAAGTGCTGCAAGGCAGGAATGCTAACCACTTAGCCACTGTAACACCAAGTTGAATGTGATATACAGTTTGTATTTATGTGAAATACCAACAAGTGTGTAAAGTGTCCATTATTGTACAAAAGCAAAGGGTCCTTATTCAAATAATGGTGTTTGTTTCCTTTCCAAGTCTCTGAGGGCTTGATTGACGAAAACTGTTTGGGTCAGAAAATGTAAAGCAGATAAAAACCCTAACTGAACTGTGTATCATAAACAATTGCCATGTTTAAAAAAATAAAGTACTTATGTTCACCTTTTTTATGCTTTGGTGCATTTCGTTGCTTCTGATCTCCTGCAGCAACTTGCTGTCTACATGCACTCTAGTGATAGTTGCATTGCATTTCTCAGGGTTAGTTGGTGACATCAGTGGGCCATGCCTACATAGTGCAGTGACAATGCAGGAGCAAGACTGGGAGACAGAGCCAATAACACCCAATAACAGGATGTGCCTGAAAATGTGCACCTGGGCCCAGACTAAGGACATATTCTTAACAAGCAGTAAAAGAACGTTCAAACCATCCCTAACCTCTGTAGCAGCTTTTAAAGTGAGGTTATTCAAGATCCTCAAAACATTAGAAACATCTACTGTGTGCTTACTGGTAAAATTCCAAGATCTGTTCTCAATGAAAAAAAAGCAATGCCTTTGTTTTGAATTTTCAAACTGAATTTCACTACAATATTTATAGATACAGAGGAGAATATAGAATTGTTATAAATTGTTTTTAGTGCTTGTAAAATGTATATATGAATATGTAAATAAAATAATTTAATGTACATGATCTTGACATAGGTTAATTTTAATAGTAGGATCACCAGGTACTATTTCAATTAAAGCTGCAATAATAATGTTAATGATATTAAAAAGACTTTTGAGATTACATGAACATGTTTATATGATTTTAGTGATTGGGTTTACATACTGTATACTTTAAGCCTGATAAATACAATGGAAAAACTCTATTGCTCTGGCTTGTTTAACCATCTCAAATCTCTTATAAGGGTGGAATTTTGTTTTCAATTGCACCACCAAGAACATAAATTGTATATTTACTGTATATTGCTGTATAGTTTAGGTCCCCCTTCTTTACATTGCATGTTTTATAAATGTTAGCATAAAGAAAAAGTATTGTTCGTGTCACAATGTCCGTCAATCCGTGCCGGATTTTACCTTTGGTCCCTGGTGCTTGGCATTGAGCCTATGGTGTTTCACAAGGCTGCAGCCAATCTGCACTCCTCCTCCCCTATTTAGCACTACCTCACTTGTTGCTTTTGGTTCGAGCAACATGTCTAACTCCTTGTCATGGACCCCTTGTATCCCTAGTTATCCCTGTGATTGGATCCCCGTGCTTTCGGCTTCCCTGTACCCCACTGGATTCTCTGTGTGGCCTTATTCCCTGCTTTGTTCTCGGTGTTCCTGTTATAGTCTAATTTCAGTGTGTACCTGTGATTATTGCCTGAGGCCTTCCATTGCTTTCACCAGTGTGATGTGAGTATGTTTTTACTGTCTGCATTGCTATACTGCTTCAGTGTTTCCCCGCTCGAGCCCTTGCGGGTCTGTATTCTCCGATCTACTTGAATTCTTCATACTTCTGCCTTACTTTCTCCAGTGTACTTTATTTCTGTTTATTCAGCTCTCCAGTGTATCTTTCACCTTAGTGCAACACATTTACTCTTGTACTTCAGTGCTCCACTTCTTCCTTGTATCTATGTTCTATACCTACTTGTATCGCACACTCCCTGTGTACATTTGCCTCACTGACCTGCACTTCGTGTTTAATCGTCTGTGTATCCTATATCTTCTAGTGTGCCACTGTTACTAGGGTTGCCACCTTTCTTCAAGTGAAACCCAAACACTTTTTTGGGAGAGTGAGTGGTGGCTTATTCATATGTAATAGCGCCACCCATTCATATGTAACTATCACAATTGAGACTATTTTAGTGGGGGGCCAGTAGCCCCTATCTTAATTTTGGTTGCATATGTCTGCCTGACATCTTGTGTCCGGGTTTCTGCTGCCATAAAACCTGGACACAGCATTCAAAACCCGAACTGTCCGGGTGAATCCTGGACAGGTGGCAACCCTAACTGTTACTATCCTACTCCTCTTGGTTTTAGGTTTGTTCCCTACCTGTCTCTGTATCCAGTCCCCCGTTGCTGCCACTAGCCATCTAAGTCTGTGCAGGTGCACAACCAGGAAGGTGCCCGACCGCACATTCATCCTCACCATTGGAGGCTCTGTAGAGGACCCGGCCCCTCTTAGACTCTGTGCCTCTATTCCGTCCCCGATAAATCACAGACCCTTAGCTTCTAGTCCCCTGTGACCTACATCCATAATATCCCTCCAGTCTGTGCCTTCTATCGGCTCCCCGCACCAATAACCCCCGAAGCCTATCTTCTCTAATTCCCCGGTCCGCTGACTGTGACAGTTCAGGAAGGGGAGAGGACATTTTTTGCCTACATATTTTGACACTAAGCACTATCTCTCTGTAAGGTATTGATTATGCGTTAAAGCCTCTGTCATGAGAAAAATACATAGGCTACAAGCCTCTGTCTGAAACTGCTAGTCACGGCTGTCATGCTAATCTTCCAGTTTCAGTATTTTCAGTCAGTTACCAGGAACAAGTATGCAGCTAGTCAAACCAAACCTCACTACCGCTATACTTCTTACAGGTCAGTAGAGTATAGATGTCAGAGGATCAGCAGACAACGATCAATTTCAGAGAGAGGTCACCAGTGTCAACCCATATATTTTTATAATGATAGGTTTATTTTATAATTCATGATAGATTTTCAAAAAATGAAAATGCATGTCTAGTTCACCAAAACAAGACAGCAATGCTTACCTCTTCCAGTGTATGATAGTCTTCATAGTCATACTTTAATATGGACCTTCGCTTCCTCTTTGCTCTAGAAGGACTCTGCTTTTCAATTACCTGCTGCAAGTTACTTACAAGAATCCTAAAGAAGAAAAACACTGAACATCACCGAGATGGGGTAAAGGCTGTATACTTCTACATAACATATGTTCATAGAACTACTTAAATGAAGCAAACCTGTATTTTGCCCATTTAGGGAGTGATAGAAAGGTAGGTGTAGGCTGCTGGGGGATGAGGGGGTTGTAAATAAAAGTGTATTTCTACTTTTGCAGTCAAATTTGAGAAAGCCCCTCTATATGTTATATTTATCTATTCACACAGCATACCTAAAATAATTAAAACAAATATTTCTTACCTTTTATATATTTTGTTGCAGCAGGCAACATGGCTGATTCCAGATTTTTCTCAGCACCTTCAGTAATCTGTCCTTAAAGAAAGACTTAGGACTAACATTTTAGGATTGTGTTTCTCTCATTAACTTAATTATCAAACAATAGAGAAGCTCCTCACCTATCACAGCCCCTCCTAACATTATAAAAGAAAAAGAAGCAAGTAGAAATGTTAACCCTCAGGAACCCAAGTAAAAGCAATTTAAACTGCAAGAAGCATGTTTTCAATTTTTTTCAGCTTATGCTATGTTAATGGGAACATGTAACAAATATAAAATAGGTATTATCCCAATTTGGCAGCAAAAGTGGAAATACACTTGAACGACTTGAAGACCGGGGGGTTAAACTCACTTCCTGGCCAGGCCATTTTTCAGTATTCAGCGCTGAGGTACTTTGAATGACATTTATTCAGTCATGCAATGCTATACCAAAATTAATTCAATATCATTTTTTGGGGACAGATAGAGCTTTCTTTTGGTTTTATCTAATCACCACTGGGGTTTTTCTTTTTTACTGTATAAAGAAAAAAGTATGGAAAATTGCATCCCTCTATGTATGATGATTAATAATAACATAGACATGCCAGCTGTAAAATTCTGTGATTTTTGAATATTTACACTTGCAGAACATTCACTCCCAGCTTAGAAAGGGAAAAATTACTTGTTTGCCAAAGCATTGCATCTTGGGAAGGTTACATCAGCATAGCATTGCTGGGAAATCTCATCTCAGTGAAAGGCGTTTTGCTCCCCTGAGATGATGTGCATGGTCACATGTCTAGCCACATGTGCCGATTTTCAGGGAGTAAATAAAGATCTAATAACCTGCCCTTAGTAAACATGGCCACTGTCAGAAAACTGGGGAAGAAAAGAGAAATAAGGTATGCAAAGAATAAAAATCCTGCAATTTGTAGATTGTGTTTGTAGATTGTCATTACTAAACATTGCTAAATGTGTGTTTGTTGTTGTTTCAAAGATAAAGGTAAAAGGTCCACTTTAAGTTTCAAATATGTAACTAAAAAAGGTCTGTGTAACCCAAAATTACTATGGAAACATAACATTTGGCATTGACTGTATGCACATCATTGGAGATTGGTGTATCTGCCATATCAATCTGGAGTGGATCAGAGGAGGTGAAATCTTGACACTTCTGCAAAATCCTTACTTGTATTCCATGTTGGCTTGTCGTAAGTAGGTAAGCAGGGCCTCAGAGCTCATGTTGGAAGCGTGGACATCGGTTATTATGTCTTTCCAGATGTTACTGATGCTGCTGGGTTGCCAAAGATCCACCTACAGTGTAGGAACTAACCTGTAAACCATGCACGTAATGGAGAAGGACTGATATTGATTGACATTTTTTGCTATGGGTGTTATTCAACACCTTTTTGTACTTGGCCTCAGGAGTAATACCAATTCTAAGTCACAATGCAGTTACACATTACACTACAAAGGCAAATGAAGATTATGTATGTAGAGAAGGCCAGAGATGGTTGGCTCACCAACCATGAGACCTTAATTGCACCCCCATTACAATTTGGTTTATTCTTCTTGGCAGTGTGAGTACTCATCCAAGTATTTAGCTGGAGTAGCTCAATTAATTTTCCAAAGGAAGAGGGCACATCCTACATGGATCTTGTGACAACAACCAGGGAGAAGGCTGGAATGTGTTGCCTGATGATTTTGTTTTTATTAGGTAAAAACTCTGTAGGCACCTACCTGGGTTTTGAGTCTTGCCTTATTAGGGTCTGTTCAGGAAAGTAGGTTAGGTTCTGTTCTGTAGGTGGGTTCCCTGTCCACCTTTACATCTGATACATAAAAGGAGAATGTGGACCCCTTGCAGGAAGAGTAATTCTGGGACTCTGTGTATGTGTCCATGCCAAAACTCTGGAGTTGTGTCATTTCCACCGTGGGAAGGAAATCCTTAAAGCAATCTGCTTGTGGGCTTGCATTCTGCCTGGTTCTGCCATTTTGATCTCTCACAATATATACATATACTGTATAGATGGTTGAGAAATAAATGGCATGGTTAGTGGTTGCAGTGTGTTTTGCCCCCTCAGTGCCTCATTTTGTTTGTGACCTTTGTAAACCCCTTTTCTCCAACACCACTAAGCAGGAACAGGCCTTTCAAGCTCCGAGGTGACAGTGAGAGTATCCCGCTAACACAGACCCAAGTTCTGACCCTAACAACACAAGTAAAGATGTAAAATTATGCAGTTATAATGAGAACATTCTGGAAACATGCTGTTACTTCAGAATCAAGTGCTAAAGGTTTTTCTTCAACACTTTTCATTCATTTCCAGTTGAAGACAAGTCCATTGTTGTAATTAATGAATGCAGCTGCTTAGTACATGAACCTTTACAAGGATGCTCTAATTATACCTTTTCCCTTCACTGTTTGATATCGTTATGCCCAGTACAATTAGTACATGCTTTAAACTGTGAAACAAATCGCATTGCTTATGCTAGTATAGTCAGAGGTGATCATTGTTCTAATAATCCAGGTTTGATCATTAGTCATGCTGTGTGATAATCACAGTGGTGCTGCAGGCCTCATGCTGAGCACTTTATCATTGCTGTTTCCGCTGTATTTAAGTGTGACTTTATAAAAGGTGAGGCATAATAATACTAAAACAGAACTTTTTTTTTTACCAAGAATGTAAATACAGCTATAGCACACTATGCAATTGCTTCAGGTCAAGCCACATAGGTAACGTTGTCACGTTTTGCCAGATATGTTCATGGTATAGTAGAAGGGTGTGGCAATGCCACAATGTAATTTGGCAACATTGTCCCCAGTAACACTCAGTTAGAGGGGCTAAGAGGTTCTAGGATGTTAAAGCTTTTCCAGGGAAGAAACTGACTTTTAAGTTCCTTCCAGGTTTTCCGGACTATAGTGGGTTGGAATCTCTATTCCTGGGGCCAGTTGTTGCCAATGACCAGTAAAGCTATATCAGATGGCTGAGAGCAGCCTTATTAGGAGTCTGGACCAGAGCTCAAGGGAGTTGTGTTGGAGTTGTGTGTGTGCAGGAGGCACACGGACACAGGCAGACTCAGGTGCCCGCTGGACGCACGTGGAACAGCCAGGGGAGGCTGTTGGACACACTACTGGAGAGCAGTGTGTGTATAACAACAAGGTGTGCTGAGAGGCTTGGAGCTGAGGAAAGCTACTGAGCAATACTAAGGACTGTATATGCTGAATAAAGCTGATTATAATGAGAAGTGCATGAAATGTTGGCCATTGTGTGAGCAGGAGACTATCATTCATGTTGCTGCTGGAAGCTGTCTTATGTAACAGGGAGGTCTACCTTGTTGATGGAAAGAGACTTTTTGTGTTTGCCCTTAATAAACTGCATTTTACTTGCATTTCCTGGCTACAGTCGAGTGTCCTTCTTACAGTATGTATAGATCAATAGCTGTGAGCACCAGAATCTTGGAGCTGCTATGTTTAGGTTCTGGACTATGAGGATTTTGTTCACTGTGTCTGGTGCAGGAGCACAGCGCAAGGGGTTAATTTAGTGTTTAAGGATTAGTTTATAGGCCAGTTTAGTGTTAAAAAGTAAGTGCATGTTTAACAAACCAACATGAATCAACTCCTGACATCTCACAGCAGGGGCGGACTGACCATTTGGGCAGTCGGGCACTGCCCGAGGGCCCGTGGCCAGTATGGGGCCCGTAGCCCCCTGCTCCCCCATTACAAATTGCCTGTTTTTTGACCCGCGCGCGGCCTGCTGGGATCGGCAGTCTTTCCAGCATTCCGGGCCGAGGCGCAGTGGGCAGACTGATGGCGAGAGCCGCGGGACGGGACACAGAGAAGATCCGGGCCGTGGAGAGGAAGGCTATGGAGAGGGAGGTGCGGAGTGCTGAGAAGGGTGTCGGATGCTGAGAAGGGAGCCCGAGGAGCTGCAGGCAGCCAGGTACGTGATTCGGCAGCCTGGGGCCTCTGTATAAAATACTGCTGGTATTTGTAGTCCTCTATAGCAGGTGCCATTCTGCATTGCAGCAATGCAGAGTGGCACCCTCTATAAAGGACTACAAATACCAGAAGTACTTTATACAGTGATGGTAAAGTATTGGTGGTATTTGTAGTCTTCTATAGCCTGTGCCATTCTGCATTGCAGCAATGCAGAATGGCACCCTCTATAGAGGACTACAAATACCAGCAGTAATTTATACAGTAATGCTATTGCTGTTTAAAGTATTGGTGGTATTTGTAGTCCTCTATAGAATGTGCCATTCTGCATGGCTGCAATGCAGAATGGCACACTCTATAGAGGACTACAAATACCGGCAGTACTTTACACAGTAATGCTATTGCAGTTTAAAGTTTTGGTGGTATTTGTAGTCCTCTATAGCATGTGTCATTCTGCAGGGCAGCAATGCAGAATGGCACCCTTTATAGAGGACTACAAATAACAGCAGTAATTTATACAGTAATGCTATTGCTGTTTAAAGTATTGCTGGGATGTGTAGTCCTCTCTAGCCTATGCCATTCTACATTGCAGTAAAAAAGGATGCACCTATACCACACAGCTCCTCCTCCTTCCCACCGCCTGCACAGCAACGGTGAGACCCAGCCCTACGTACCCTCCGCACAGCCATGTTCTGACCCTGCCGCCCACACAGCCCTGGTGAGACCAGCACGCAGCCCTGGCGAGACCAATCACGCAGCCCTGGCGAGACAAGCACGCAACCCTGGTGAGACAAGCACGCAGCCATGCTGAGATCCAAACGCAGCCCTGGTGAGACAAGAATGCAGCCACGGTGAGACAAGCACGCAGCCCTGGTGAGACAAGCACGCAGCCATGGTGAGGACCACACAGCCTTGGTGAGACCCTCACAGCCCTGGTCACACCACTGACCTCTGCACTCTGTGTTACAACTTACCTCTGCACTCTGCATCACACCGCTGATCTCTGCACTCTGCATCACGCCGCTGACCTCTGCACTCTGCATCATGCCGCTGACCTCTGCACTCTGCATCATGCCACTGACCTCTGCATTTCAGAAATGTAATATCTAAAATTGATTCCGCTGCATTAGGTACTGTGCAGCAGCCTTCTGGGGAACCACATGGCGCCCGCTTACAGAGCTTCTGTGGCCTGCACATCTTCCCCTGCTGAGACCATCAACAACCATGGAGAGATCCAGCCGCCCGCACCCTCTGGACAGCCATGTTCTGACCCTGCCGCCCAAGCAGCCCTGGTGGGACCCTCCGCACCCCTCCTGAGACCCTCTGCCCGAGACATCTGGCTGGCACCTTGGAGCAGAGCACCAGCACAGAGTATGTACCAAATTCATATACTATTATTCTGCATTGCTGTATAATGTATTGGTAGGATTTGTAGACCAATATAGCTGATGGTATTCTGCATTAGAGTGTAAGCTTCTCTGTACAGAGACTGATGTGACTAGCTCAGTGTTCTCTGTACAGCACTACGGTATATGTCTGAGCTATATGATTGTATAAATATAATAGTGTGTAACTGTGGGGGGGGGGGGTTTGGGGGGCCAGTGAGATCTGGCCCCCCGCTCCAAGCTCACTCCTGTGATGGACTACAATCTCACATTCAGTTTATTAATTTGTATGGAGATTGTAGTCCATCCCGGGAGCGAGTTTGGAGGGGTGGCTGCTTAAAAACACACAGACACCATGGGGAACAAAAGTAGCCACCCTCCAGAAGGAAGGACAATTCAGAGATGATTGGAGGATCTATAGCCGAGTGATACACAAATAGGATACAGTTTGGTCAATAGTTAAGGTACTTGAATGTATTTGTAAGGTTTATCTCCCGAGTTTAGTGTGACTTTAATGCAGATATGCTGACTTGTCATTTATATGTAGGGCAAAAATCCTTGCGCTGGCCCTGCTGCCCCCCCCCCCATAGTGCCCATTTAATGGTTCTGGTTTGTGACCTGCAGTGCATTGGTTCTGGTCTAAGGTCTAGATCATTCAGTTCCCCTGTCAATTCTCCTACTAGTTCTCTGGAAATGTACCCAGGATAATTGGCAGAACTGCAGAATCTAGGTCAAAATAGCTCACTTTCCAAATCCCCTATATTGGTCTAGATTTTTAATTCTCCTACCAATTCCCCAGCAATTAAGTTTAACTTTCAGTGAATAGACCTGTTATTTTAAAAATATTGTGGAGAACTAATTCTGTAACACAGCAATTTATATGTGGGTGGAGCATGTGGGTGGGTGGGGCTTGTATATGGGCAGAGCACAAGGGGGCCCCATAATCATATTTTGCCCCATAATCGTGTGTTGTCAGTCCCCCCCTGTCTCACAGTACACAAAAACAGATCAATTGTTTTTAAAACATGTACTTTTATAATTAAAAAGCAGTCCTTGAGCTACAGTCAAATAACTTTGCCTAGGCAATGATGATGCCATCAATCTACTGCAGGCAGTATGAGGCTTTTTCGTAGTCTCCTTTTCCTCAGTGATCAGACTATAACACTGTAACGTTGTAGCAAGTCACTTCAGGAGGTAAATGCTGCCCATGGATTTTACCTGAACTAAGGTGATGCTGTCTTTGTACCCCATAAACTAAAATAGACCCCAACACACTAGGTACTTACCTCTGACATCTCCTGCCCCCTTCTAGGTTCACTTCCTCAGGGCCGAAATCTTCTCTGGTGCTAGCACCGCTTGCGGAGTGACTCCCCGTAGACTTGAATGGGGATATCTTAGGATCTCTAGTGTAGAAGTATGGCCCCATTTAAGTAACATATCTGATGCTAGGTGATGCTAGGTCCACTTTAATAACACATTCCAAACACATGATACCAGTGATTATGTGTGAAATCCAACACCAATCAAATTCCGTAGCAACATATGGGTTGCTACATTTTGCTGTTTAAATAAGTTTCTTAGCTGTCCTTCACTTTATATTAGATAGAAAGCCAGTCATGAAGAACTATTTCTATGTTAAGAAAATTCAACAGAATGGTGGTGGTGCATGACAGGGGTCCAGAAAATGTCAAATACACTACCTGGCCATGAAAAAAAGGGCACCACCTGGATTTACTTTTATGATCTGGGGTTGCTTCGGTTGGTCAGTTCTAGGTTCAGCAACGTCATGTGCCCAAAAAATGAGGTCAGTTGCCTACCTGAATATACTGAATGACCAGGTTTTTCCATCAATGTATTTTTTTCTTCCCTGATTGCACAATAGGCATATTCCAAGATGACAATGCCAGGATTCATCGAGCTCAGGTTGTGAAAGAGTGGTTCAGGAAGCATGAGACATCAATGCCACACATGGATTGGCCACCACAAGTCCAGACCTTAACCCATTTGAGAATCTTTGGGATGTGCTGGAGAAGACTTTATACAGTGCTCCGATTGTCCTATCATCACCACGAGATCTTGGTGAAAAATGAATGCAACTCTGGATGAAAATAAGTATTGCGACATTGCGCAAGCTTATCGAAATGATGCTACTGCGAATGCGTGCATTGTGATCCAACGAAATATTAGAGCGTGTAACTTCTTTTGGCCAGGCATTGTATATTAACAGTTGATTAGAATACAGAAATATTTCAGGTTTAGAGAAATACTACCACCCATTTGTGAGTACAGTCTGTCTTAAACAGCACAGTAATAGATCAACTTCAAATAACCCAATATATCAAATACTGTATGTAACCTAATTCTTCTCTCAGTACAAAGAAAAGGGACAAAGAGCAGTAAAGGTCACAGCCAGATGTAAGAAATGTATGGCCGCAGGCAGTGTATGGAAATACTTTTTGTACTAAAAATGAACACAGCATTCTAGGTTTAAAAGTAATCCTTTGCACCCCCGAATTAAAGTGGAACTTCACTCCCTCTAACCCCCAACCCCCCCCCCCACCTTTTTCGCTGGGTAATTTACAAATAACATACTTGCCTATAAATCCAGAGGTGTACAGTAGAGATACAACACTCCATTGCACCTGGACCCACACCAACATATTTGTCTTTGACATCAAAAGGAGCCAGCTCTATCTTTAGGGTTCTTCCAAACAACCCCCTAATAATGTGTCACGGTGCATGTGAAGTATAGTACCCCGAGGGCTCCTAGGTAATGTGGGTAACCCAGGAGGCTGCAGGCAACTGAATACCTCATTCCTGCCTAGCTGAGAGTCCAGGAAGTGGAATAGGCACACTTTGCTATTAATATAAGCACAGTATGGAAGACATTCTAATACAGAAGAACAAGAAATTCAGTAACAGTACAGATTATTGTTTGACAAATTTAATGCAAAACCAGTTTTGGGTGGGCTGATTTCTTCATCACTTTTATTCACAAGAATAAAAAGAAGCTGAATGACTTACTTGAAGCTGTTGGTACATATGCTTCAATTCATCAGCCTCGTCATCATTCTTGGGAACAACTCGTATTACTTTGTCGCTGTAAAAAAATTTAGCAAGAGGAATCAACATTTGGCTATAAGTAAACATTTGAATTATACATCACAGTAATATAGTCTCATTGCTTCTCTAGATCCTTGAGTGACAGGTATCATCGCTTATATAATGTAGGAAGGCAGCAGAGCAAATCATTACTTTGATTCTTCTTATTAAAAGCTGCAGCATTTCTGATAGAGCCCACCTGACTTCTTGGTTGATGGACATGCATGTCTCTGGCCACCCCTTTCAGTAATTGGATTTCGGTTCTTCCAATAGTGGAGGCTCAGTATCACATTTGGGTCATTACCTAGGGCAAACTACATGCAAATGCAGCCTACCTAGGAATGCCCACTTTTCCAGACTGGCATTTACCCATGAAGGCATTTTGATATTTGCATAACCACTTGCATCAGGGCTGAGGTAGGGTGCTGTGACATTTTCAGGAAGCTATGTATTGAACAATGCTGGCTCCTGCTACCAGCCACAATTTGCCTACACTGCAAAAAGTGGAACAGAGACCTAGTGATGACATCACCTGGCCTAAAATAAGGTATGCTACAGAATAAGACATGTCAAAACATAAAGGGTTTATTTAAAAATTGTATTTGCATGTTCATGGATGTGGGAAAGAGTTACCAGAGAAAGCAAAATATAAGCAGATTGCACTTCAGGTTTAAAGGGGAATTGAACTGTGGAAACTGTGCCCAAAAAGGCTGGAATAGGGTAAAGGACCAGTGACCGATATTGCTTGTGGTCTCCTTGTAGCTGATCTTTCCCTATTACTTACTTACTAGGCCTTGCTCTGTACATTAATGTTGTGGGGGAACAGCCATCTTGGTAGAGGCCAGGCTTTTGCTTTCTCATGTCAGCGCCTCCAGCAAGAACAACAGTCTGAAGCACATCATACACATGTGTGTTATGCACACATAACATCAGCAAATCTTATTCCAAATCTCAGGAGAGTAGCAGTCTGAAGTAGCAGTACCTTAAATCTCACTCTGAAGGCACTGGCCGAACTACCAGGGTCCTAGCGGTCGCATATGCAACCAGACCCTGGAGTTCTGCCACTTGGGAGGGGGCCTGGAAAGAAAGAAGCGGACTGGCCCACCCCGTACTGACAAGGCTTATTCAAAGCCACCAAGACGGAACAAATTAGACAAAACAGTTCTAGATGCAAGACTTTATGAATTGTCTTATGCAGCTCTTGCTAGGGATATGTTATATGTTAACCTAAATTAGGTACAGGTTTACTTAACAAGGTAGTTTAAAGTAGGATGACTATATGCGGGATGAAACAGACCACAAAAAAAACAGAATTGATTACTTCACTAATTTAACCGGAAACCAACTGATTGTAATGGGCTGCGCATTAAATGCACAGTCATTGTATTTTACATTTGTGTTATTAAATAAAACCAGATTTTCTTAATGGGTGAGCTAATAATAATATGGAATATTTATCAGAGTGGACTTTTTTTTAATAATCCTTACTAATCTTAAAATATTTACTTAAGCGCAAGAACATTGCCTTATTTAAAGGCAATACAACATATTTACATTAGTATATTACAGAACATTAGTTTAAGTAAACATTATTTAATTAAAGGCAAGGGCAGTGTTTGTCTCCAAATGAAAATGGAATAAAGAATTGGGCAAATGGTGATTATATTGTAAAGTTGATCAAAGTCAGGAACGCAGGCATAAACTTTACTAGAAAGAAAAATCTAAAAAGCATGGTGCTGTCTCTTGAATAGCCACTAGACATTGTTAGAACAACAATATTAATAACTATACAAGACTGGTACAATTTTAATACATTTTCATCACTGGAATGACATTTGCTTTCTTCACTGCCCTTCTGTGTCCTCCACCTGCTGGCTTCAGCAAGCCATTCCTCTGAGTGCCTGCCAACATGCACAAGGCCCCACCAGATGGTTATCATATATACTGTAAGCAAGAAAGGAATCGGGAAATCTAATAGCAACATCAAATATTAGATGATTTTAAATGATTGGAAATCAATTGATACAAATACAATGACATTTTGTAACTTCTAATAGCTGCTTCATCCTGCCTTGAACAATTCATTCTGATCATGTCAGTGAAAGGCAGTTTTCAAAAGTCACTTTTCGATATGCACCTAATGGTATAATTCCAACATGAATATGGAGCACTCAGGTGTGTAGAATTTTTTTAATTTTTTCCTGTTAATCAGCAATGTACTGAGGTAATGTAATGTAATGTAATGTACTGATAATGTGGATGGATTACTGTAAAACAGATGAATAGGAATAAAAACTGACAACCTATGTAAAAGAGAATATATCTGCTGATCACACACTATTGGCTGATCTCTCTTCTACTCATTTGGCTGTAGTAGTCTTCAATCTATTCTGTTTATTTTCTTTTCCTAATTTAGGCCGGTTCACAATATAGCGTTGTGCTAAAGGCACAGTACCCCTGCTTTAGTGCACACTATGCACTTTAGTGAATTTGCATTGAGGTGCTGAGGGGTAAAAAAAAAAAAAAGTAGTGCATACAGAATGAATGGCAACATGCTAGGACACACTATGGTACAATGCAATTCACTGCACGCTAGGTGTGCTGGTGCATTGCATTGACATCCATTCTGAATTGCACTCCAGCGCACCTACTGGCAATGTGGTGCTATGGGGTGAAAAAATAGTGCAAACAAAATGAATGTCAGTGCACCTAGCGTGCGATGCATTGCGATGTGTGATAATGTAAAGGTACCGGCAGTGATACATAGCTGGCAACATGACTGACAGGAAATACATCATTCATCATATTGACATTTAGGAGTATTATTATAATTCATGTAACATAGAAAGGAATCAAAGCCAATCATTACTTTGATCTTGTTTTTGATGTCTGGAGTCTCCAAATTCAAGTACAAAACTTTATAATGATGATAGTAATAATAACAATAATAATAATCAGAGTAGGGAAGGGTTGGACCCCCTGTTTTTTTATCGCTGTTTTTGTCATAGCTGGGGTGATATGCTCTCTGTGTTTATCCTGGTGACCATTGCCACCGGGATTGAAAATGACAAGAAATCCAAACTGTTTAACTGATTTCCCTTGCTTTGCAGAAATTGCCCTTCACTCCCTGTCGCATCTCTGGCACAGAAAGTAGGGATGCACCGATACCAAGTACAGTACTCTGTACAAGTACAAGTACCGACACTTTTTGAACTCCAAGACAAGACTAGAGAAAAATTAAAAAGTTAGGAGGCAGCCGTCATTTGTAAGGAGCACACGGAGCTCCTGGGATTTGTACATCCCTGTTTTAATGTATGATTTTGTTTTTATAAATATAAATAAAGGGATGCACAGATACCAGTTTTGCGACTTGCCCAAGTACTTACAAGTACGAGTACTGATACATTTTTGTTTATTGTCATGTGACAGTTTTTCTAAAACAATACAGACTAATGATTTCAGGACAGTGGTGGAGTGCCAGAGCCAGGTCCCAGCTGCAACCCTATTAGTTCTCATGAAAACGCCAAGTATCGACATTGGTACTCGAAAAGTATCGGTGCATCCCTAACAGAAAGTAAAGGTAAATCTCCCCAATGATACATAGACGGCAAAAACAAAAAAAAGACAGGGGTTTTAACCATTACCTACTAAAAACGCTTACTTAAATTCTTAAATATTTTAAAAAATGTTCTCAAAGAAAAAAAGTTTTACAAGCCTGTGCCCATCTCTTGATGGGCTAATCTATCTATAATAAATCTGTCTATACTGTGGTTATTCATTAATTTTATTTTCCAGAAGTATAAAGCACTGGCATTTTAAACAGCAGGAAGGAGTTTCGAGTCTCAGAAGAAGTCCCAGTCAATTACATATTGATTGCTGAGACACCAGGAGGAATCTAGTGCATACACAGGGAGAACAAACAAACTCCATGCAGAAAGCATACCTTGAAAATAAATGAATTCAGGACCCCAACCAATGCTATCTATCTATCTATCTAATATAAGGTAAGTGAATTTTCCTGTTGTAATGATATATATAATGTGCTCTGCACTGGCATAATATCGCCGACTGTAGAAGTACAACAATTACTGTAAAAGGTTACTGGTAAGAAGTCTGTATATGCAACCATTACTTTGCTGGTTCGCCATTCTGTTCCTTACATGTCTCTTATGACAATGTTGTCCTATACAGCGGTTGTAATACTGTAAATCCCCTCTGCCATCCATTACTTTCATTATATTTTTTTACCATGCAATTAAAACACTTACGCATGCAAATTGCTTTTTAAATGGTGACTCAAGTGCTTAAAGCTTATTTAAAACACACAAATTGCCAATTACAGAATACATAAAACTCAAAGGTTTAATTGACTGGGCTCTTGTTATATGGGATCTCTTGCAATGACTGAAGTCTGGGTGACTTTGAGGCCACCTAACACCGTGGTATTGCCTCACAATGCCACAATATATATATATAAAATGTAGATGGGGTCAACCATGTTAGCCTATTACCTAAGCATTACCCAGCAGTTCTTAAAGCAGTTAAGCCAAAACTCAACATATATTTAACATAAGGGTATAATAACATTCCTGATGGGATAGAGTTATAGGTAAAGGTGGAATAAACCCCTTCATGACTAGAGGTCATTAAAGCCTTAGAAGCACAACTATGCCTTGACCTGGCCATACACCAGTAGAATTTTGTTTTAAAAAATGTGTTTTTGGGACATTCATTGGATCTTCTGATAGTTATGAGGCTCAAATTGATGATCATTTTCGACCGTAGTGATAAACAAAATCAATGGAGCAGGATTGAAAATTATTCTCAAACAAATTAAATTCTTCCCTTCCCAGGATCGAATGTTAAAACCAAAGAAAATGTTTAATGACATTTGTCAAGTATCTGATGTCGGGGGCGTGGCTTGGACATGGCGGCGTAAAGACGCGAGTTTGAGGAGCTCTGCACCCTAACGGCCCATACAGTGGTACCAGTGACTTTACCGACCTTATCTATGCATGTCGAAGATCCGCGACACCCAGCAGACACCTAGTGAGCACGGCCAACCGGATCTTTTCCGTTTCTTTCTACGCTCAGGTACGGCCCACAGCTCCCGCGCGGCCTGCTCCATGGGGCCTATGAAAACCGCCACGCCGGGTCCGGCCTCTAATACCCGCTATGGCCGGC
>NW_017306415.1:1024645-1026943 GCF_000935625.1 Nanorana parkeri | reverse complement strand
CTCTGTGTGTGAACTTGGAATGGACCCATATTGTAGTTAAACAGTATACCTTGTACTGGTGAAGCTCCTCGGATGGTAGTTTGTTTGTTCAGGGCAATTTCCCTAGGACTATGGATGTGTTGGCGAAACGCGTTGAAGACTGGAGCAAGCACAGAATCATGGCTGAACTAATGATATATAGAACAATTATGTACAATTAATCATGCAAATAAGATATGGATACAATGAGGGCAATGACCAATATATGAATTTATAATCATGGTTTCTGTGTGGGTTCCAGGGAGGTTATTTATGTTGTATACATCTATTTATGGTTTATATGGATGAATTTTAGCATATTTATATGTATAGACATTATGAATTGAGTATATTAAAAATGGAATTTTATTATATATATGAATCAATTGACTTTATTGTTGGATCATAGTTACATAGTTACATAGTATTTGAGGTTGAATAAAGCCATTAGTCCATCAAGTCCAATCTATTAGGATCTCATTCTAGGAGTACCTGTACCCCTGTATATTACGGTCCCTTAAGAAATCGTCCAAAAGTTTCTTGAACAATTCCACATTCTTTGCTGAAATCACTGTCTGTGGCAGTGAGTTCCAGACCCTATCACTCCTACACAGAATGAATCCGTTGGTCCCCTCCAATTGCTGGAGGTGTGACGAGGCACAAGGAAACATGGCACACATCTTCTGGTTTTGCCCCAAGATTAGACCCTTCTGGGACGCTGTTAGGGGTATCCTGACACAGCTCACCATGGTGGATCCGGGGGAACATCCTGCTACTTACCTCCTACACATGACGAGTAATGCCGTGTCCAAATATAAGCGCTCCCTTACCATACACTTGCTCTCTGCCGCCAAAGCGTGTATCCCTTTGCTATGGAGGCAACCTGACCCCCCAACTCTGCGTCTCTGGTTCGGGAAAATTAATGAAGTATATCGTATGGAGGATCTCACAGCATCTATCCATAACACTGAGGAGCGGTTTGGCACGACCTGGGGAGCCTGGCTCCACTTCCGATACTCAGACACTTACCAGAGGGCTATGACGGAGCAGGCTCCTGGTAGCTCAGCTAGTTCATAGGGAGAGGGAGCGGAGACCTGCCCTTACTCTCACTTCTGTCCCTATCCCTGTGCCTATGTCCCTCTTTCTCTTTTTCTTTCTACTTCTCCACCTCTGGAGAAAGCTGTCTACACCTCCCTTTATCCAAGGCCACCAAGCCGTGTGTTCAGGACGGATTTTGCATGGATGTCCACATTCATAGTGCGGTAAAGGGCCGGTAGTCGCACTCCTACACCACGAAGCTGTACTATGTTGTTTGTCTTTGTCAGGGACTAGACTATCATTAAGTGGTGGCTACTATGGAGGTCATGCTCATGTACGATGCAATTAATGTACGACACCTGTGTTGGGTTCACTGCTCTGATACTTGCTTCGGTTGAGTGTATTGCAGTACTTTTGTCCAAGTAAATGTATTTCAGCCTGAGGGAGGACATGCATGTGATGTCCCACTGTATTCTGATAATATGAGTAAGGCGGATGCCTTATTTCCTTTTTTCGTTGGAATGTATGTTAATACTGGTGTATAATAAAGAATTTAAAAAAAAAAAAGTATCTGATGTCATTATTGAATGTTCTGATTTTTATGAATGTTCAGAGATTTTTGCATGAAGGTTTGTATGAAAATCTGTGTAGAAAGTGTACGGCCAGCTTTAGGTAACTTTAAAATTTACCTATGATTAATCTGCCTGACAAAAAAATGTTTACATTGTTTTTGAAGGACATATAAGACTTATATTTGGCACACTGTTTCAATAAATATAATACAAAAATTAGGAACCATCACACAAACTGGGACACCACCCCTATATATGCAATATATATCAAAAAAAGGGGGAAAGAGAAAGAAAGGGGCTTTGTGGTGACCACTGGTGAATAGCAGGGAATTGATCCAACAATAAAGTCAATTGATTCATATATATAATAAAATTCCATTTTTAATATACTCAATTCATAATGTCTATACATATAAATATGCTAAAATTCATCCATATAAAAAACCATAAATAGATGTATACACCATAAATAACCTCCCTGGAACCCACACAGAAACCATGATTATAAATTCATATATTGGTCATTGCCCTCATTGTATTCATATCTTATTTGCATGATTAATTGTACATAATTGTTCTATATATCATTAGTTCAGCCATGATTCTGTGCTTGCTCCAGTCTTCAACGCGTTTCGCCGAGGCTTCGTCAGGAAGATTTGGAGAGGTTAAC
>NW_017306415.1:993459-1019833 GCF_000935625.1 Nanorana parkeri | reverse complement strand
GATTTCCTATATTGACTGGAGTGAGCCCACTATTATGAACTCCTTTTTTACTACTTTCTGTGTTATTTTTACCTATGATTAAATTATCTACGTTTAGTTTAAGTGATTTTATTTTTATACCCTCCCCCCCACTTCCTAGTTTAAAAGCTCCTCCAGTCTTTCTACCATTTTCCCCCCCAGGAATGCTGCACCTTTCCCATTAAGATGCAGCCCGTCTCGGCTGAAGAGCCGATAGCCGACTGCGAAGTCAGCCCAGTTCTCCAGGAAACCAAAACCTTCCTTCTGACACCAGCTCCGGAGCCACTTGTTAAGCTCCCTCAACTCGCGCTGTCTGTCCGGAGTGGCTCTTGGCACCGGCAGTATCTCTGAGAAAACTACCGTGGAGGTCCTTTCCTTCATCCTAGCTTCAATTCCCAGCTATTCTCCAGTGGTCACCACAAAGCCCCTTTCTTTCTCTTTCCCCCTTTTTTTGATATATGTTTCAATAAATACCCTGCTTATGTTAAAATAGAACCATGAACCAACCTTTTTGTGTTCACTTCAGGGTCACAGGAGGACATATACTAATGTCGTCTTGTGACCCAAAACTCAGCATGTAGCGGGCTATTGCCCGCTATATGTTGACAGTGCAGAGCCGTACTGCAGCCAGGACAGATCCCAACAATATTGCCGGGACCTACCCCGCTGCATGATTGACAGCTCTCTAGAGCCAGAACTGCCCTCCCCTGTCCATGGAGGCACGGAGAGGGAGGAATCATTGCAGAGAGAGGTGAGTGACAGTCAACCTTCTCTGCAGGGAGAAGATTGGGAGCTCAGCGTTCAGCGGTATGTGATCCCTTAGTTCTCAATCAATAGAGCTGACGTGTGACAGCTTCAGTATCAAAAGTCAGCTTTAATTATGGGGATGACTGTATTTCAATCTCCCCATAATTTTCATTTAAGAAGGCAAATGCCTGCAGCTATGAATACACAACACAATAAAAAAAGAATGATTTGACAGTTTGAGTGAATAATATCAAGACTGAACCTCTGTATCATTAACCACCCTCATCCTGATCATCCAAAAGTTTAATAGAGACAACTGTAGCATGACCCCCCCCCCCCACCTCCTTCTCCAGCCTGCCCTGTGCAGAGCTGCCTTCTTTTTGTAAGAAATGTTTTTTCAGAAAAACAGAATGGTGTATGCGCAGTCTGCAGATGGGGAATCTCCATTAGAAGCTTTTAGGTCTCGTTCACACCTAGGCGTATTGCATATGGGCGTCTGTTGCGCGTTTTTTTTTACCGCGATTCGCGGTAAAAAAGTTGTGCGACCGTTACGCGTTTCCGAAGGCTACTTGGCTGTATCCCAATGGAAACGCGCAACAAAATGTCCCAAAGTAGTACCTGTACCTTTTCAGGCGTGGCCCGTTTTGTAGCGCGTTAGGGACGGGCGGAAATACGCCAAGGTGGGAACGAGACCATTGAATACAATGGGATTTATATTTTTGAGCGTTTTGTAGAGCGTTCGTCGAGCGTAGAATGCGCTACAAAACGTTCAGGTGTGAACGAGGGCTTAAGACAAAGATACAGTTGTCCTATAATGACTCAGCTTCTGCATACCGGAGATGGAGTCTGGGGAGATGTTTAACTGGTTAGGAGCATCAGCGTTGCAGGGACACTCAGAAGGGATATATACTGTGCTTTCATTAGGAACAATAATAACATCAGCTTCTTTCTTATCTAAGTCAAAGAAAACTATTTTTATTTTTGTGGCAATGCAAAATTTTTCGTTTTAGTTTAGTCATTCTTTCTTTAAAGTATGTCATATGCAGTCAAAGTAGGCTTATGTATGAATCAGAATAGTTATTCATGCACTATTATAACAGTGCAGGTTTACAATTACAATATATTTTTTACCCTTTTTTTGTGAAACCAATTCTGCAGCCAAACTGTCAGGGTTCAGGCATCACCTAAAATCTGACAGTTGCTGCTCTGTTAACTGTTAGATAGAAAAAAACTCCGCTAGGGAATCAAATAACACTCTAAGAGCAGGTGTCGGTGAGTGCGGCCAGATCTTATCTTTGAGCACGGTGGAGACTGGAGAGCACTGATTCACTAATTGTTTATGCATTCACGGACGTGGTGTTGATAATAAAAGTTGGAAGATATATACTCACATATTTCAAGGACTTTATTGTATCAAGAAGTAATGGACTTTACATATGGTTATGTAGATTAAGAGGGAGTTGTACATCATTTGTGAGATTTAACATAGGATTTTCTATATGTACACATTTTATGAGATGTACTAGCACATTTTTCTTTTCTATGTTTATTATGGTTTATAGTGTCTATACCATTAGACCTAGAGCTTTTTCTTGCTATCATCAGCACAGGCATTGTGCAACACAGGTGTTGTGTTTGACACAAAATTGTTTATCACTTTGTGACAATTTCACATTCCATACTATTTTTCTCACATTTTAGAAATATTTTTTGAGTTTGAAGTGCAGTGCTATTTTCCTTTTTCCTGCTCTGTTAACTGCCTGACCCCACAGACAAAACAGTCTCCCAACGTCTGAGTATAGGATGAAATAACTGAGCCATTTAGATATTTACATCAGGGACATCACTCAGCCTTGGTACCTAGAGCACGTGTCCTAGGTCTCTTGCTAAGAGTTCCGGGTCAGCAGCGCCAACACATTTGAAGTAGTTGATAGTTCATTGTGGTCTCTGCAGTGGATTGTCCTGTCTGCAAATCTACATGGAATCTGGCAGATCAGTATTGCTACTGACCTCAGAATTAAAAAGCTTTCTGTAAAAACATATATTGTCCCTGGATACCTTTTGTACCTGGATGGTCCTAAAAAAAAAAAAAAATCTCGAATCACCAAGCAATAGAAACCTCTGGACTGATTTACTAAAGGCAAATAGGAAGTTCACTTTGCAAGGGGAATTTTTCCTTATCTTAGTGAATGTGGTAAAATACCCAAGCACGCACAAGGAATGTTTGCTTGCATGTGACTGGATGATAAAAGTCAGCAGAGCTTTAACTCATTTACTAAAATAAGGGGACATTCCTTTTTAAAGTGAACAGCCTATTTGCTTCAAGTAAATCAACCCCACTGTGCAAATGTTTAAAAAAATCTGTATAAAAAAATCCCAACACAAGGGGAGTAACCCCTAACCATCTATCAGAATTACAGACAGTGCAAGATGGATTTTAATCTGTTGGCATTGGTTACTCCCCTTAAGAATAAGTAAATTTAGAGGTTAGATTTTAAATATAATGCTTTTTCTTGAGGTGTAGGTGTGTGTGGAACATCCCTGAAGGTGTATTGTGTGGGCAAAAGGACGGTGTGCAGTGGATATAGCATGTAGACTTAGCTAAAGCTTTAACCACAACCATATTTTTTTCTTTTTAAAGTGCCCCATACAGGGCTGGATTTACTCTCTCTGCTGCCCCAAAGCCAGGTTCCTCAATGCGCCCTCCTACCTGCCAACGCCCGCCACCAATGGAGAATGGCAGACCTGCAGTCTGCATGCAAGAGATCACTTGTACAAAATAAGCGGCGGCTTCCCCGCTGTACAGTTAGCTCGGCTTGCCCAAAGCAGGGCTAAATGAAAATAACTCCCCGCCTGGCTCCCAGAACTGCATGTCCCAGGCATCGGGAGATAGGAATTCCACACCCCTGCTGCCCCTCTACTCCCTGATGCCCCGAGGCCGGGCCTTGGTTGCCTTTGTGGGAAATCTGACCCTTGCCCCATATCTTTTAGAATCCTAACAATGCCCCTGGTTTACATTCCTCCTAACTGCGGGACTCTGTTAACTAATACAGTTAGGCACAGTTGGAAGTTGTGTGAGGTCAGGCCTTTGACGAAGCAGCAGTTGTCAGACTTCATGTGATTTCTCATCAATGTTTCTCAAGCTTGCACACGTGAACACATTTGCCCTTCTATGAAAAAAGAAGAACCCACAATTTTCTCTGAAATAACTTGAAACTGAAGTAATTACCTTTCATCATTGTATATTCCATATTAAATAGACATCAGATTTTGCAAACTAATTGCTGAGAGATTGATTCCTCTTACCCCCTCTATCATTCATCCTGAACAAGTCGGTTTTGTTAAAGGTAGACAGGCCCCGGATGGAATAGGGAAACTTATTATCTTAATTAGATTCGCTGAAATTTACCGAACGTCTTCTCTTGTGTTAACTCTTGACGCGGAGAAGGCGTTTCACTACATCCACTGGGGATACATGGCACGTACCCTTCAACAATTTGGATAAGATGGAAGCATACTCTCTATGATCTTAGCATTCTATTCAGACCCTTCTGCTTAAGTGAACACGTCAAATATGTTATCCTCACCATTTCCCATTACTAATGGAACCAGACAAGTGTGCCCATTATCCCCTATCATATTCTTAATAACTATAGAGCCCTTAGCTGTAGCCATTAGGAAAAACAACTGTATAGACGGGATTACAATAGGAGATAATACTTATAAAACTGGACTCTTTGCTGATGATATATTATTATCCTTATCCGATTCGGCTCTTTCCCTACGAGAAGTACTTACCTTACTACAATTTTTCGGCAAGCTATCTTACTATAAAATCAACAAATAAAAAATTCTTTATATTAAATATGAGGATTGATCGTGTCACATGTTCTAAATGACTGATATATTCTTACCTTGTAGTGGACCGTAGTGCACGTCTGTCTCCGACCAATTCCCAGAGCGTCAAGCCGCCCCACCTACAGGTCGGCTGTCGAACTTAAGCCGCCCTATTTGAATTCCTCGGCGTCCTGTTAATATTACACGACGTTGACCAATTCACAGCTCAGATCCTACCACCCTGCTTGGATACTCTGAACCCTGTCAGCACGGTACTGACATGCAACTCCAGCAATGCTCCTTCAGAATTAAAGGAGCAGTTCCTGAAGTCGGACAGCAGTGTGGGAAAAGTTCACTGCCTTAAAGCTAATGGTGCATCTTTACTGCTGCCATGGATTAAACTATTGCACCATCTGTGTGAAGCAACCCTCGATCTACAAACTGCAAGTATTCCCTCATTTCCATAGACTGTGCCATCATTTATATACTCGAGATTATGTTTGGAGGAGCTACATTGATTATCTTATTGAACTCGCAATGCATATACTTTATTGCTAATTCCTACGAGAGGAAACATAGGATTTCTTGGACAGAACTACATGTTACCACAGTAGATGCTTGCTTACCTAACTGGACTTTCAAGCCTATAGCCACTGCGGATAATTCCTATGTGAGGAAACATAGGAACTGCATGGACTGAGCTGAATACAACTGTATAGATTGTATGAAGCAATACACTCTTATAAATCTGTATGCTACGGACGCATTCCCATAGTTTACAAGTTCGTTAATCCTTGAATCTCCACATTACTCCCAACCTACCTTCCTTGGTTGATAAACTTATATTTCTAGTTGTGGATTATCATAAGGGAAGTGTGTTGTGACACTGCTGCACATAAACTGATTGACGTGTGTTCTGACTCTGCAACTGAGATCCTAACCAGGTATTTGTTAAATACCCTTAACGACGTGACAATTACAATCGGATTTCCCATTCACCTGGGCACCTTTAAAGCATTTCGAATTTATGTATACATTTGGCATTTCCCTCTTCCAACTTTATTTTTGCACTTTTGAACCTATGTTAGGAAATATCATTCAAGAACTACTCGGATTGGCAAACTCGAAATTTCGTGGGTGGGTAGATTAGCAGCATTCAAAATGCATATTCTTCCCAAAATACTCTATTACTTTAGAGCTCTACCCATCCCTCTTCCTGCAAATGTTTTCACTGAACTCCAATGCCTAATCGATAATTATATTTGGTAAGGCAAAAAAGTAGAGTTTCCCGCTATTTCTTATGGAAACACAAATGCTTAGGGGGTATGAGATTCCCTAACATGAAGGATTATTACCAAGCAGATTTACTTGATCAACGAAGAAGGTGGTTTTGCCCTTCTTCCGATCTACCCTACAGAAGCCACCAGATTACCCAACTATTTCTACCACACAGGCTTGGTTTTCCCTAATTAATAGTGCATCTTCCCAAGCTTTTTCATTCAAAATCCCTATACCTCTTTGCTCCTTTGAATGACTTATTCCTTATTTGGACACCGCTATGTAATGTTCCCGATGCTTTCTTTATTTACCTCCTCCTGGTAGTTTAGACTCTTATTTTGATAAATACAAATATCTCCACATCTCCCACCTCCTTAATTCCCCTCAGTTTAAGTCAGCATTGATTTCAACTCAGGCATGGCAATTTTTATAACGAAATAGAATGGACAAAGGTGGCATCCTTTTCCTGTCTTCTTCGACCTTCTGCCTTTCCTTCCACCTTTTCTCTCCTTCCTCCCTTCCCTTCCTCCGTCCTCCTATATACTTGTTCTTTCCTCTAAAATGTTTTCCTTCCTCCTTGCTTCATTCTTTCTTCTTCCCACGTGCGTTTTGTGCTTTGTGTGTTTTAACTTCTTCACAAGGAATTATAGGCCTAGGTGTTTATTTGTTGTGATTTGTACGTTTCTAGTTATCAGTATGTATGTTTACTCTTTTGTTCAGTTTTTCCTCCATATGTATTATGGCACTTTATCTCATCCCTGTTCAAGCTGTAACTTTCTGTTATATTTAATAAAAATCTAAAGTTGAAAATAATAATAATAATAATAATAATAATAATGTGCTTTTTATTTTTGATTCAACAGAATAAAATATTTAAAATAATAAAACAAATATAAAATGCAATTACCTCATTTAGAGGCAGTTACTTCAAATAAGTGATTTTTGTAGCTCTCAATATTACTCCTGTATCTGCCAACAGTTAGTTTGTCCCACTCTTCGTAAGCAAACTGCTCCAGATGTCTCAAGTTTGGAGGGTAGCTTCCCTAGACTGCATGTATCAGCTCTTTCCATAGATATTAGATCAGGGCTCATAGAAGGCCACTTCAGAATAGTCCATTGTTTTGTTCTTAGGCATTTTTAGGTTCATTTAGCTATGTGTTTTGGGTGATTATCCTGTTGGAGGACCCACAACCGGCGACTGAGGCAGAGCTTTGTGACAATGGTCAGTAGGCTTCGCTTCAGAATTCCTTGATAGTTTTGAGGCTTCATTGTGCCCTGCACAGATAGAAGGCCCATGCCAGGCACATACAAACAACCTTAAAACATAACTGAGCCTTTTCCCTGTTTCATAGTACATATGGTGTTCTTTTCTTAGAAAGTTTCATTTTCTTTCATCTGTGAATGTAGAGCTGATGCGATTGCCAAAAAGCTCCATGTTAGTCTCAGTTGTCCAAACGACAATCTCCCAGAAGCATTGTGGCTTCTCAATATGCATTTTAGTAAAGTCCAGTCTCTCTTTTTATGTTTTTCTTTTAATAGTGGAGGTCTTCTTCCTTTAACCCTTTCGCTGCCAAGGACGTACGTTGTACGGAGCTACAAAAGTGCTTCTCCTCCTGTCACTGCAAAAGCAACAAATGGTGCAATCAGACACCAATGTACCTTAATCTTGTAGTTCAGCTTGTATGTCTTTGAAATCTCTCCTTGACTATTTGTCTAGCATTCACACTACCCCTCCCCGAGAATTATATTTTCCTGAAAACAGAGATCCTGTAGAACAAAATGGTGGCAGTTTTAATTTTTTATGCCCCATGATATTAGCGCAAATGTTTATTAAACCCAAATTTTCAGTACAAAATACAAATTGGTTAATTTTATTGCACCATTATGTTACCCAATAATGAAAAATGCAGTTCTTAAAATGTACATAATATCCTCTGTTCAAAAAGAAACACTCTAGGCACACATTTTCTTTACCCTTGCTGTGGGGCTAACCCTGTACTGCAAGGGTTATGTGTTTGTTTTCGTCTAGGGATGAAAATAAAAAAGAAATACTCACCTGAACCTCACAGCCGGCTGGCTGTTAGACCAGTCCCTGCCACCTTGCTCCCCCTCCGCTCCAGTGTTCTAAGATCCTGTTAGCCAGTCGGCTCTGAAATTCAGGTGAGTATGTCTTTGTTATTTTCATCCCTAGACGGAAAAAGAGCACTTGACCCTTGGAGTAGCCTCACTGCAAGAGTTAAGAAAATTTGTGCCCCAAGTTCTTCTTTAACCACTTCAATACCGGGTGTTTAGACCCCCTTCCTGGCCAGGCCATTTTTCAGTATTCAGCGCTGTGATACTTAGTGTAGCCCCTCCCACCCTAAGTGGAGTGGATCTTTACATTTGGTATCGGTGGTACTGTAATCAGTGATTCAAAATACAACCCGTGGGTTGCCTCTATATAGGCGCCCTGCCATTCTGCATGCATCTAGTGCACATCCACGGTTTTTGAAACAAAACCTCCCCTATAGTCAGAATTTGAGATTAAAACACAACTGTACAGTGTATATTGACTTTCAAAGGGACGCTAAGGCCTTACAGATTCGACTACTAGAGAGGAGTTATAGTCGCAAGGTGCTTCAAAAAGCACATAACCGAGTGCATAAACAAGAGATCAGATACTATACGGTAGAAAAGGAGAAGAGAGCACAGCAAAATCACACAAAAAGATGGTCAAAATGATAACAAAATATTCCAGACAACCTGCCACAGTAAGGAGTTGCTTGGAGCGCCATTGGCACCTTCTAACTAATGATGATACAATTAAAAAATATGCAACGGACACCCCTGAACTAGTATTCAGAAGGGCGAGATCTATGTGAGATAGGTTGACACACAGCCATTATACACCGAAGTCCGAAGTTACAGCATGTGGGGATTTGGGCCTTCAGAAATGTGGGGCTTGCAATTATTGTAAATTCTTTGAGGAGGGCACCATTGTTCCCCTACCTAACAATAAACAATGGCGACTAAAACATACAGTGACATGTCAAACAAATAATGTCATTTATATGATGAGCTGTATATGTGGAGCTCACTATGTGGGTAAGACTTTTAGACAAATCTGGAAGAGGGTCTATGACCACACATACCTAATTAGGAATGGGAAGCTCACCACTCCTATTAGCCGGCATGTGGGACTACACCACAACTTTGATCTCTCTTTCATAAAATTCTACATATGGGATCATATTCACGAGGATAGAAGAGGCGGAGACATTGATAAGAGACTGTTACAAGCGGAGGCACGGTGGATTTTTAAATTGAAATCCACCGTTCCCCCAGGTTTGAATGAGGTGCTTAGTTATTAGCCTTTCCTGTGAGGAAATATTTCCTAAATTTTACTATGGATAGCTCTCTAATGACTGGATATATTCTTTGAAACGGTTATTTATGGAAAGTTAATAATGTTGCAAAAAGATGGAATGCACCTTAAGATAATATAATGTATTTTTCAAGGATCATGTAGAAGATCATAACTAATCAATATGTTTTTCAAATTATATTATAGTTGGAGTTCACTCTAGATTCATCTGGTTTAATGATACAATGTGATATATAAAGTTGTTTATGACAATGCATTACAAATATTATTAATGTAACCATGGGAACTACAAATAGCTACTTGTGAAAGTACAGTATATATGTTATATCAATACTGTTAGTTGTATATATTTGAATACAGCGGTTCATTTATGTACATTTTCGTGTACATGTATGTGTGCTCCCTGCAGATGAATTGCCCCGCGGGCTGTGCTTCATGTGGTGCAGGGACCGTAGTGGCGTCACGACCTGGGACCTATGGACTCCAATGCCCCGATTCCATCACATTCCATAGTACGGAGGTGTCCGCTCTTGCAGCGCATATCCTTATTTCACACTAGGAGAGCCGCCCTACTCCTTTATACAAACGGGGGGGTCTCTTAGAACGGCTTCCCCTGTTGCCGGGGTAGCGGCAGGGAGGGCGTTTCCGGCGCCTGCGATCCTGATTTGAATTTTAAATAAAATGATTTGCACTATATATATACATATAATTTTCATTACATTTGCACAAGTCATTAATGGCTATATGTAACTTAATAATGGATTTTATCCATTCACATGCACATTATCTCTGTAAGGCAATACACAGGGGTGATCAGGGGGTACACTGATCACACAGGGGTAGTTAATTGGAGTGTCTGATTACCTGATGGGTTGATTATAACTAAATAAAGGAATAATATGTATACACCTCGAAAGATGAAAGTATTTGGAAGGGCAGTTCCCGCTTGGAGCTATGCAGGTTAATTGGCCTAAGTTGATAAACACACACTTTATAGACTTTTCCTATCCTCTATGTTCAACAGGTTGATTAAATAGGACAACTTTATCAATCAGCCAAGATTCCTCCTAGCATACGTCTCCCCTGGCAAGCGTCTCAGCAGAAATAGCTGGGCTTTCATCGAGTCCCCTAGGCAACCTCTCCCCGCATTGCCTCGAGGTCCCAGGTGTGACAAGGGACTGAGTTTGATGGTTGGGATCTCTCAACCGCTCATCATCTCGGTCCTCCTAGCGTCGGCCCTACCCCACGCATTAAATGTGCATGGTGAGTACCGGGTGTTCATATCCGTTGGGACTGTTCATCTGTATTGGTGAATTATAATAATCTGCTCTAGAAACCTTGTATTGTTCAATATTGCCCTGTACCCTATATGACTATATATCAAGAGAATGTGTTTATGAACAAATTTTTTTCTTTATTGCTAGATCAATATATACGGGTCCCCTGAAGAAGCCACCTGCGAAACGCGTTGGGACAAATCAAGTTAGATACATATTTGGTTATTGTACCAATGCTAGCACTATTAATATGACCACGTTAGCATAAGTTTATGGACTATGAATGTACTCACTGGGTATATGTATATCCTAATTCTCTGACAGGCATTGTATGACTCATGAATTGAATTCAATTTTAAACATTTATTTTGTATCTGTCCAAAAAAAGTTTGATATTTTTATACATATTTTTATATATGCATGGTCTGTTATACCTCTCCGTAAACCCTATTCTCTTTAAAATTTTCTCACCCTTGTAGTCTGTGATTATTTCGTCATTCCTAGGTGCTCTGCTGTTGTCTGCACCTACCAGTAGTAGGGTCTGACCCTACCACAAAGTGGGGCAGCCAGTAGGGGAACATTAAGAGTGTCTATTCCACACCAGCCAATCACTAGGATTTTCATGGTCACTGGTGCATGCTGGGGAAGTGCATAAATACTCAAGAATTGCGATGTGCTCAAGCAGTCCACCTCTGGGCCTAGCCTGGGGGTGGGATGAACAAGGTTGGACAAACTGACCAGATCCACTGACCCCACAGCTCAATAGAGGTCAGGTCTTGCTTAACGATGTTTATCCACTCTTGAACAATACTTCCTAGTTATCTCCAAATCCGTGTACCCACTACAGATAAGGGCATTCAGCTCCTGACCGTTCTCTCCTTCCACACTATGGATTGATAGCTTCCTCTCGGCAGTATATCACATCCCAGCTGGTTGCAATAAAGCACTCCAAAAGATAACTCCATAAGCCGAATTAAGCTGGCATCCAGCAGATACACAATGTGCGGTCATTGAAAAAGAAAATAAAGGAAGGCATAGAGAGCACTCAATAGTGCAGAGGATGACTCACAATTTGTGAGATACTGACGTGGATAAACGTCATTAAGGTAGACCTAACCTTTGTTGATCTGGGGGAGTGTCCTGGTTGTCTTCGGAGATCAGATCTGATGTTTATATTTTAAGAACATAGGATATTATCTGCATTTTTTTTGTTATTGTTAATTGCTTGAACTGTACAGTATATAATTTCATTTTTTCTGGCTTCTAATTAGTATAAGACAATCTATTACCCTACTTTTTGTGGAATATAAATGATGAGGCTGTGTTGTCATGGCCACATACCTTACAGGGGTCTGAGTTGACGAGGAAGGCCTCATTTGCAGCTCAAGTCCATGAACCCCTGGACGTGGAACAGTTGCACAAGGACAGGAGAGGCACGAGTGCCGGTAGAAGCGAAGTCAAAACCAGATCTGTAACAGTCGAACAGCGACAGTAGACCAAACGTCGTCAGGGACAGGCCGGATCAGCAACTTGCGGGCAGCAAAGTAGAGAGTAGCAGGCAGGAGCTTGGTCAGAAATGAGACAAGGTCAACGGAATCCAGAAGAGCAGCAGAATAGTCAGCCAAGCCAGGTCAAACACCAGAAGATCAGGATGCTGGGTTCAGGATACAGATACCAGAAACAGCTGAAGACCAGTCAGCAATGGAGGCTAGAATGTCACAGCCTTAAATAGCCCGTTTAGTGTGAAAATCCGCAACATGCAAATGCGCACGTCCACGCACACGCCGTGAGATGCGCACACCAACTTGCACAGGCGGTGCACAATTCTGTGAGCTAAATTTTGCCCACGCACATGCGCAGGTGCTCGTGCAGGCTTCCAAGCACAAGGGCCAAGCTTGGCTTCCTGACAGTTGTGTAAATAGATACCAAACATGCCAAGCTTCAAAATTCAATATGCCCATAAAAGGGCCACCTCAAGCCAGTGTTACACCCTTAATACCCAATAGTCCATGGTTTGATCACTTGTAAGTGTTTTAGTTACAGCCGTGTCATCCCCTGTTTGCTTGGCCAGGACAGGGATGGTCTTGCAAGAAAAAACAAAAATTAAAAACATTAAAAAAATATAAAAATGTAAAAATATATAAATGAAAAGTATAAAAAGGGGAAGGGCAGGCGGCCTATGGCCGTAGGATTACATGCCTTACTTTTTCTGCTCCCCTCCCCTCCTTTTTGTCCCTGTAGAAAGCCCAACAAGAGAAGGCCAATGAGAAATAAAGGTTAATGTGTGACTGTGGCCATTAACTAGAGAAAAAGTATTTTTTGCCACTGGCATGGAATCAGTTGAATTGCCAAGTTTACATACAGGTGCTGAGTGAATAGGAAATTGGGTGCAATTTTTGTTACTCTCCAGCAAAACCCTGGCATGGGAATGTTATTACTGAGATGGTTGGTTGGATTTTGGGGAGTCCTGCTTTTAGAGTCAAGGCTTTACACTGGGGAAGGGCAGGCAGACTATGGCCATAGAATTATATGCTTAATTTTTTCTGCTGCCTGCTCTTCTCCTTTTGTCTCTGGCGAAAGTGGTACCCCTTGAAGCATCCTTCCCAGCTGCCAATATTTTGACCTACTTTGCATTAGTGTCCTTGCCCATGATTGCTTGACTTGGGCAGGGATGACCTTACAAGGAAAAGAGTCGAGGGGGAAAGGTGAAGTAAAAAGGGGAAGAGAATTCGAGGGAGAATGAGGTGAAGGAGTGGGAGGAGGAGGAAGAGTTGAATGAGAACGGGGAGGAGGAGATGAAGGAGGGGGGAGGAGATTTCACTTTAGCAGTGCTTGTCTCGGTACCAACTACCTCCATGTGGCAGCACCTCTACCTCTCCTTTTTGGCTTGCCAGTTATTTTTTTTTACATCCTCATTTGGGGAAGAACAGGCACCCTATGGTTGTAGGATTCTAGGATTCTACACTTAATTTTTGCTGCTGCCTTCCTTTCCTCCTGTCCGTAGGATTTCTCCCCTCCATTTGCTGCTGCTGTCTGTCCTTCCCCCTGCATTGTTGAAGTACAGGCAGCTTATGCCTGTAGGTTTTCCCCCTCTCACTCTACTGCTCAATGTCACTTTCCTAGACGAAACTGGGCTTAGAAAAGTCATTTACTTCTTACACTTCAAAATACTTATCTGAAGTAAAACTACTGTATATTGGATTCAACTTCTGTGTCTCATGAAATAGCCTCACTGTCTGCACAGACCAGGTCTAAAGTGTTATGCTATTTATTATATCGACATTTGAAACAGAAAATAAATAAATAAATTGCAGGTCAGAATGCAGCTTCCACACATTTATGTATGCATTTTGAATATCCATGGGAACAGTGGCAAATGACCACACACATATGGCCCATCTGTAGTGAAACCTCTTTGAAATGCAATGAAACCCAGCAAGTAAGTCTCTCTGAGCTGTATAGTCAACATAATGCAACCACAAGGGCCTACCTTGCTTTGCCTAGTTATTTTTTTAGTCACTTCTATTCCACTGGAGACATTTCCCTGCTTTAAAGCATGCTACTGAGCGTCAGTGAAAATAAATTACCTGTAATCAGCTTGACAGTGGCTGTACTGGATTATAATCAAGACAGGTCTGTAAATGTATTTGATTTGTCAGCTAAAGTTCATGCAAATATTTGCAGGTGCCCCTAATGTTTGTTTGTAAATGTTTCATGCGCACATAGCGGTATGCAATTATTGCAGAATTAATAAAATTAGTTACATGATACATAATATGATTGGAGGTATGCCATCCACCATCAAGCCATGGCCTTTGTTTGAATTAAATTATTATGACAGACACACTGTTAAGCTGGTACAGATGAATGAGTTCAAATGCATTTGTAAAAGCCAAGCCAAATTTCTACTTCTAAAATTTATTGAACAATGTGGGGCTTGTATGATGTTGACCATGTGTAAATCTGATATACTGACTTGATTCCCACGTGAATGCAGGACCCTACAGTATTTTAGAGGAAATAGGTTATAAACTTATCCGCTTCATCCAGTTAGATGTTCAATGATGCAATGTCCAAAGTCATCGGCAGCAAGCAATAAGCTCTGAATCATTTTGTAGTCTATGTTCCTGGTATGGTCCCTGTACTGTGTGTATTCCTCTGCTTTGCCTTCATTTTCTGGGTCTCCCTTTCAAGACTGAAGCTGCTTCACAACACACGTGCACACACCTGCAGAATATTTATGCCATCCGGTTAGGGATGCACAGATACTTTTCAAGTACCAGTGCAGATACTTGGCATTTTCATGAGAACTACCAGGGTTGCAGCGGTTGCAGCTGGGACCTGGCTCTGGCGCTCTTCCACTGTCCTGAAATCATTAGTCTGTATTGTTTTAGAAAAACTGTCACATGACAATAAACAAAAATGTATCAGTACTCATACTTGTAAGTACTCGGCAAGTACCAGTACTCGTACTCGCAAAACTGCTATCTGTGCATCCCTTTATTTATATTTATAAAAACAAAATCATACATTAAAACAGAGATGTACAAATCCCAGGAGCTCCGTGTGCTCCTTACAAATGACAGCTGCCTCCTAATTTTGGAATTTTTCTCTAGTGTAGTCTTGGAGCTCAAAAGTATCGGTACATGTACTCGTACTTGTACCGAGTACTGTACTTGGTATCTGTGCAACCCTACATCCGGTACATGCTCTGATTGACTGGTTAGTTTTTTAAAGGGCACAAGACTCTAGAGTCTGTTTGTCTTTGGTAGCGTTTATTTGGCTCCTGGGTGAAACTCACATTTGTCTTACCCCAGTTTCCCAAAGTCTGCCATAACTTTGCTGATTCTTCTTTTTGTGTGATACAGTTTCAGGAACTACTGGTATTGATCTCCAGCTTAAAGGAAAACTATGAGGTGAGTGATTTCCACTCATCCTCATAGTTAGAGCCGACCTGTGACAAAGAAGTTGTCACAGGTCGGCTCTATTGATCGGGAAGTGAACAGAAACATGCACCGATCCACTCACTTACCGATCGTCTCCCTCCAGTGAGCGGTGACTGTCAGTCAACGCTCCCTGCAGGGATTCCCTCATCCCCTCTCCGATCCTTCAGCGTTGAGTGGATGAACGAACGGGGGAGGGGGCGGGCACAGCTGGCTCTGCCTCTAGATAGGCAGAGCCAGCTGTCACTCACGTAGCACGGTGGATCCAGACAGTATTGTCATGATCTGTCCCGGCTGCGCCGCTCTCAATATATCACGGGCAATAGCCTGCTATATACTGAGCTTTGGGTCACGTGAGGGGGTTAGTATATGTCTTCCCGTGTCCCAAAAGAGAACTATGGGGAAAATCACTTACCCCAAAGTTGTCTTTTAACTACCAAGATACTACAATACTTACCTTGTCACTGTCTATGCCTGGCTGGTTTAACCCTTTGTTTGCCCAATGACTATCCTATAAAGCACCCCCTAACTCTAATTGTTTTGGTTTAACTTTTGCTTGTTACTTTCTGACTGGCCATTGTTGGTTTTACAGTTTGATATGTCCAGTTTAATATGCACCACAGAAGTACTGGGTCTCTAAAGAACCAGACCAGCTGCATAGCACAATGCATACCAGAAATGCCAAAGACGGAGAGCAGAACAGCAGTTGAACATGAGCTAGAATATACAACTTACTAAGATTTTTTTTGATTTTTGTTGTTGTCCTATTTTGGTCAAGCTCAGCATTTGTTTAATGTGTGTACTATTTCTTTACTACTCAAGCTTTATCACAGAAGCCATGGTTCCCATCATTTGTTCTGACAGACATTAACAAACTTCAAAGACCTAAGTCAGTAGAATCAGATTCTATGACCAAACAAGAGGCTAACTTTATAAGGGAAGGCTAGTGTTAGGGTTGAAGAGTATAGTAATTATAATGATAACATTAATTTATTAAACAATTAATTGTTTACCCACTGAACCTAAAGGAGCATGACAACGCATATTTTTTAAAGTTATATATATATGTGATAGAAAGGCAATAGAGTACTTTACAACATTTTAGTGGACAGCTTTATTGTTCTTGCCTGGTAGACAAGCTGAACACAGCAGTTGGGCGTCTAGTAAGGCACTGGCAAACGGAAACGCAGCAGTTTGCTTGGACCTGTGCATTACATTTCCACTACAGAAATCAAATGCTCTACCTCAGACCTAGGTCTACTAGTGATTTGATAGTCAGCTAGGTCAGTGGATTATAGTTTTTCCATATTGGCGACCAGATCTATTCTTATAGCTGTAAAAGTCTCCTTAATTATTCTTTTTATCTTGGTCCTTATGATAGCCGTACTGCTGCTAAAGAAAAAAAACATGCCCCAGAATTATAAAACACAGTAGACAAAATAGACCCGCTAGTGTATTACGCAATGCAACTGTGGAGTGTGATAAGTTTACCAGTGAGGTTATTAACAATTAGGAATTTTGTTTTCTTTTTAGTTTTGTATAGAGTAGGGAAGGCTTATTACTATTTTACCCTAGAGACCATTGTCATGGAGACTGACAGCGAGGAAAAAAATCTTACATTTTTAGTTGTCACTAGAACAGGAATATAGGTGAAGTCTTCCAATAGGGTCACTTGTTGCAATGTCTAAGAAAAGGTTACTCTCACTTTTGAGAAATTTCCCTTTCACTTCCTGATGTGTCTGGGGGGCAGGAAGTGATGGCAAATCTCTTCAATAGTACACAGATTCCAGAAGAAAATTAAAATAAATGATAGGGGTTCTAACCCTTCCCTACTCCATAGAACCCTTCCCTACTCTATGTTGGCTTTATATACACTTAAACATTAAAATATGTTTGTTATTGAAATAATAGAACATTATTTTAGCTACAAAAGCCAGTTACTGTTAATACATATTAACAACAAAGAAGTCAAATCACAAGAGTATTTCCTGTTGTAAATAAATATGATTCAATTAGCTTTATTTAAATAAACAAGCTATTAGAAAAGTATATTTCCCTATGAACGTACAAGAACAGATAAAGGATGACAAGGTATGCCAAATGTTTGCTTGTGATGGGACTGATTAAAGCAATTACTTGGTGTGAAAAATACGTGTTTTTGATCATCAGAATGCTTACAGGGTTTTACAACCTAATGGAAATTCTTAGTTAAGGAAAGAAAGGAGAAAGGAATTGAGCATTGGCCTCATTAAAAGGATACATCACAGATAAGATTGTGACTTGCCCAGTCCTATGCACATAACTACTGAAAATTCCAGGAGGGAGCAGCATGGACTACATAACATTGTAGACAATGGAAAATGCAGGTATTTGTCATTTCAGCAGCTTTACTGCAGCAGCATTTCCACTTAGACATCAATAAGATTAATTGCATTGAGTTAATTACATTTAAATGTTTATCTAAAACAAAAACACAAATGACTATACATTTAATTGGAAGCCTTCCTAAGGTGTTATGGCAATATGAAGAACGCAAGAAGATGTTTTTCTTATTACATGCATATGGACAGCAGCTCTGTTTGCCAGCAAGAGAAATCCTATGCATCAAAGTTTTTAATATCAGCATTAAAACTGATAACTTGTTACTAAAATGTGTGCAAAACACTTTCCTGCATTGATACATTGAATAGATAGCTATATATCTAGACTGCCTTGCACCCCCTTAGTATCCACATGTTCTACCGTGGCACAGTTCCTTTTTTTTCTAACCCTTTCCTTTCCAGGGATTCATATACAATTAGGATGCAAATTTACAGACGCCACAGCATTGGATACCAGAGTCAGAATGTATGATTAGCAAAAGAGCACCATCTGCTGGATAAAACATTCCGAGCTATATTAAATGTGCAAGAATTGCAGAAATTGTAAAAATATATAAGAAGAAATATAGAGTATGTAACTAAAGTATAAAGCAAAATACATTTTTCATATTACGGTATGCAGTACAGTGCAAATGCATTAAAGTATGGCTCTATTATAGTATGCTTCTGGAGCAGGGTTACATTCCTTTATTGTCAAAGCAGTTGTAAGGTTTTGGGGACACAACAAATCTGGCAGTTGTTCCTTTGCTTTTCATCCTTGATAGTGGAACATGATATTGTTTGTTTTTTTGGTCTTTCTCCTGGCAGCATAAATTAATAGACAGGCTTTGAGATGTGGTGCCTGTTTTGATCGGCTTTGGGCTTGTGTTGATGGCATCAGTCATCAGATGCTTCTCAGATCATTCAGAATTAATTGTCATATGACTTGCAGTTGACCTTCTTAAGATCTTCTTTTGACTTGCTTCAAGTGGGTCTTTGCATCCCTATAGACTTCAGTGAGAATGAAAAACCCATTTGAAGCGAACAAGTCCATTAACACAGGCATACCTCCAAACCTTCAGAGATGAGAAAGAGGGACACTTTATAGAACACTGTACTTAGGCAATGGATACACCCCTGCTACGCCCTCAGTTAAGCGGACATTTAAGAATTTATATGGCAAAAATAATTGGCAAATCCCAGAATGTTTGTTTTACTCCATGTTTCCTTTGTACTGGCTTTCAAAATATCAAACAAGATAATTAAGAGATAAGGTGAAGGTTTAAGGTTTGGTAGTTGAATAGTACATTTTCATAGATATTGTATCTGTACATCAGACCAAAAAGAAGGAGAACTGAGAGGGGAAGAGGGACAGATGGATTTGGTTCCAAATGAGGGACAATCCCTTTAAAAAAAGGGACAGTTGGGAGGTATCGCACAGGCCCTTAGTTACTTGAGCACAAATAGCCAATAATCTTAAAACATACAATTTTGCTGCTCTTATCTATAAATATAAAACGTATAACATGTAGAAATATATCTTATTTTTGTTTTGTGATCACAAGAAACCTACAAAGCAAAAATCATCTTTTCATAGGTAAAACTAAAATAGAGGGAAGGAAGGAGGACCATATAAAGAGACAATTTTATTTAGAGTTTTCTCACTGTGATTACTTTGACTTGATGATGACATGACCTTATTCTGCTTACTATAGGAAAACATCTCATTAATGACAACGAAATCACAAGGCCCAGGTGCACATTTGGAAACAAAGCATTGATATTCTCTTCTCCCAAACATTAGTGATTAAGTATCCATCTGCAACAGCTGGGAACTATCAGGTCATAAAGGACTTTCCTAGATTACAATAAAGTACTTGCTATTGCACAGAAAGAATGTTCAATTGTTGGGGTATTGCTGTTTCTATTACAAGAGTAATTGCGGGCCGCAGGTGAGAGTAATCCATGAGCTACTAATGGAACTATGCTAAAACCATTACTAAGTTCTCTGGAATCCACTGCAGCCAGGTTTTCACGGACACCTAGCAGGGTCAGTACGATGACAGATGGAGTGTACTTTCTCAAGCCTGTGCTGCGTAAATCCTTCTCTCTGCTTCCAATAACACCATTCGAGTTAACAGTTCCAAGACAGGTATGATTTTGACCGGTATTTTGTAAGCATTAATGCTATTACTGAACCCTGCTTTTGAAAATGTTATGTTGTATTATTAATCCAAAACCTTAAATACTCGCTGGGTCATTCCTTAAAAATATGCAGATCAAAAGTCCTGGCTTCCTCTGACTTCACTAGCAGGTCAGTGACTTAAAAAGCATTGAGACTAGAGAAAACCACGGTCTTAGCATTTTCAGAAAGAGCAGGCTGCCTCTATATTTCTTCCAGTACAATCTTCCTTTAAAAGCTATCTAAACCAAATTAGAACTTTAATATATTTCTTCTTACCAGTCTTTGGATGTGCTTGCAGCATTCCTTTTTTTTTAGGCTTTTTTACTCTATTTTCACCTATTGATCCTGCCAATAACACACTTCATGTCTTAAACTGGCCATTGACCTATAGATTTTCTATAGATTTTTTTTCTATCAGCCTATGGTCAGATGGAAAAAGTGCAACAGTGCAGGCATTGTTCAGGCATTTTGAGAGCCAGCAGGGTGGACTAGCAAGATACTGAAGCTTGGCCCAGTGTGAGATTCCTCCATCTACACAGTTTAGCGTAGATGGACGAATCTGTTGCACTTTTTCCATCTGACCATAGAAAATCTGCAGATAATCTATGGGTGTATGGCCAGCTTTAGTGATCTAGAGGAGAATCTGCAGGCTGTGCCGCTCCTCTTTGCGTGACCGGGCGGCAGAGTCAGAGATCAGTGATATGTACCGATCCTCTGTGTGCAAGCTGATCACTTCAGTGTTTGCAAATCACTGGGGACACATAGTACTATGTGTCCCCAGTTATGAATGAGCAGGAAGTGCTTTACATCACTTCCTGTTCATTTCTGAGTTTCTGAATGGGTAGCCGCTGTCAATACAGAGGCTTCTCCCCATTCAGAAACTGGTTGATAGAAAATATTTTCTGAATGAATGGGAAGCCTCTGTACTTTCCATTCATTTAGAACAAAGTCTGCAAAAAAAGAGATTGAGGACTCTGTGTCCTCAATCTCTTTTTATATTTTAAAAGGGAAATATCAGGGGGCTATTTAGACCCCTAATATTTCCCCGAAACCCCCCTAACAGTAAAGGAAATAAAAAGTAATAGAAAATACATAATAAAAATAAATAAAAAATAATTTAAAATAAGCACATCCTGGAGGCGGGGCGCATTACATCACATGACACTGCGCGTATGAGGTGCTGTGTGACGTCACACCCCTGTTGGGCGGGGGGGTACATTTTTTTTGTTCTTGCCTCGGGTGCAAAAGGAGCTAGCTACGGCTCTGGTGACAAAGCTTATTCATTGCATTGTTCTTATGGAATCATAGTGTTGTCACGAAAGGACAGGAGAACAGAACACCCTTCAAAACGCTTCTCCATATTATTAAATTTTTTTATGTATGTACAGTATGTTGTAGTCCACAGGGATATCATAACTGGGGACACTGTAACTGATAAGCGGCAGTAGAGGCAACGAGCACAGGAAGTTATCGCTTACAAGATTTGTGGCAGGATCAACAGGTATTTTTTGCACTTATCAAACAGAAGTAACAAAACACTTTCATTTATATTTAATATACAAAAAGCGAGCAGATGTGCAACGCGTTCTGGTGCCGGGGATCACATCGCGTGCGGGGGGCGTGGCTTCAGTGCAATTGACTTGAATGCACGACCACACCCCCTCCCGCCCCTGAACGCAGGGAGCTGGCCGGGTTACGTTCCAGTGCGTTCCAGAGACCGAATGCTCTGGAACGCATTCTTTATGGTGTGAACCGGCCCTTTAAGGAACAACGTAGAGTGTGTGCCATATATTGTAGTTAGTATTTACTATTATTCTTACTTTCTTAGTATATAACATTCAGTAGTTAAACTAATTAAACATCCCATTTCACATTGCTAGACAATACACCCCGCTCTTCTGATAAAGCTGTTGACTCTTTTAAGGCTTTCATAGTTTAGACAGCTGGCACATTCGTAGTCTGGTGACCACAATGATGTGATAAAACCTGAGAAATCAGTGATGGAGCAATAGAAACAAATCGACTAATTTGAAAATATCTAACTAATTAACCATTCTATAAAGTGGGCATGATGTCTTGTTTGAAGCCTGGTGAACCTATCTGAGCAGTTTTATCACCGTCTAGTACCATATGTTAAAGCAGTTGAGTGGAAAAATGGCATTTTAGAGATAGCTTCACTGTGAAGAATGGCAGCGTACTTATTCCTGGAAAGCAACTGAATTCACTTTGTCCAGAGAGGTTTTCTGCCAAGGACAACATGTGGAATTTGTCTGCACAAATAGATGTACTGTACTCAGTGGCATTAAATAAGAGCTTCCATTCAGGGCTCTGCAGCATGCTGTAATTCCAGGCACTGCAGCTGGGTCTTCACCTGGATTATATTGGCATTCCTTATTTTTAAAGTTCATTTTCATAATCATTCTCCTTGTAATGTAATGTTTTTAAAAGTCTCTTTGATTCGTTTAGGTTTTTCAACATTATTTCTCCCCCTCCAAGGCCAACTGTCCCAACTGGCAAACTGTCTTGTGCTGCCCTTTGTGATACCCATTGGCTAGCCTTGGTATCACAGTAACAAGATGAGATGTCATAGCCACACAAAATGCATGCAGGGGTTGGGGAAAGAGGCAGCCTTTTCAATCTGAATCAGTACATCTGATTTGTGTAGCAGTTTGGTTGTAGGGGTGCAGACCCAAGGCAGGTTAACTGCAAGTATGCAGTACACTATTCAAATTGCAGAAACCCTGCAGGACCAGTAACAATAAAGACCTGGCCATATTACACTTGCAAGACATAGGCTGGAAGCTTGTATTTCACACTAAAATGTGTTACTGTCAGCAGCATAAAATGTATATGGCAGGATGCTGCCCTTGGCAGTCCTGCTGCCCTAGCCCAAGGTCTATTTTGGTTATGCACAGCCCTGGGTGAAGCCAGTCCTTGCACACTTTCAAATGATCCAGTTCTTCAGGTGTTGCAGTATTACTGTGCCCTTTTCATACAGTATATGTCAGTGCATGCCAGTGCCATGGTGTCATTTGGCAAAATGGCCACCCAGGGCTCTCAGCCAGAGGGGCTAAGCGGTTCCAGAAAGCACAAACGTTTACCGTGAAAGAGTTGGCTTTGCAGTTCTTTCCAGGTTTTCTGGATTTGGCTTTGGTTCCTGGAACTGGGAGATTTGATTGTACACCTGTGCACAGCCCTCATGAAAAGGATGCTAGTTAATGTTCAGTGTTCTACCTGGGAGACAGAGGAGGTATATGTGCAGGAATCAGGAGGGCTCCATCCTGGAACCAGCCTGTGTGGCAAGCTGGTGTGATACAGCCTGTGTGGCAATACACCTGTGTGGTGAGAACTGGCCTGTGTGGCAGGTTAGAAAAAGTACCTGTGTGACTGTGAGAGCAACAGCTGGGACTAGCCTAAGAAACAAACAGACAAAGATAGAGGACCAGTGGGTCAAAAAGGCCAGACACTGAATGTAAAAGCCAAGAAGCTTTATCTGTGTTTTCATTGTCAGTACTGTGTGTACTTTATGTTTGAAAACCCCTGCGAGGGAAAATCTGTGTGGTCTTTTGAGTGTTTGAATCAATAAAAGTGGCCAAAGGAGCCCTAAAAAGAAGACTTAAGGCCCCGTTCACATTGAGCGATTTATCGCGCGATTTTTGTAGCGATATCGCTCATATTTCCGCACTATATCGCTCTATGTAGCTTCACCAATACAATTCAATGTAGCTGTTCACATCTCGTCGCTCAATGTCGCTCAATATCGCTCAATATCGCTTGTAGCTCGTCGCTGGTAGCTTGTCGCTTCTACATGACCCTTTTTTAGAGCGATTTTGAGCGATATTGCTCCTGATTGCATACAGCCCAATAGGAAGATGTCGCGCGATACGTCGCTCAATGTCGCTCAATGTCGCTCGTCGCTCAATGTCGCTCAAAGTCGCGCGATTTGCATGTCGCTCAGTGTGAATGGGGTCTAAGCGAGTGGAAGTGTCCTTAATGCACTACCGTTTGGAGCTAATTCTCACAAGTAGTAATAAAATTGTTGTGAGGCAGGGGCGTCCCGAGCCTGGGTGACACCCAGAGCGGTAACTGAGTGTCATCCCGCCGAGACGTCACTGCGCATGCGCACGCGCGGCAGTATTCTGATACCCGCCGGCGGCCATCTTGGTGATGGACGCCAGCAGAGAGAGGAGGGGGGGGCGGGTAGGGTATGCCGCCGAGTCCCCTCCTCTCTCCCGATACTGTCCATGACCAAGCGCCCGACTTTTCAGAGGGGGGTGACACCAAAATTACTGTGAGTCATTTTGGTGTCAACCCTCCAATGGTGTCACCCGGGTGCGGCACCCCCCCTCCTTGAGACGCCACTGTTGTGAGGTAAGGCAGCAGGAAGGAAATGGATATTCTTGGGTTCTTGGGCCCTGAATAAGCTCTACTCCATCTTGTTTGCATGCTATGTAGGAGGTTGCTGTAGGTTGTTCTAAGAAGAGAGACATAATGCGCCAAAGAGACAAAATATTGTTTTTGTTTTGTAGCATTGGTTTATCCCTAGAGGTTTACCTTATTCTCTCTTCTCTAAACATCATACAATATGACTGTGGCACCTAACTCTCCTATAACCTAACTTTCTAGAGCTACCATGGTGACATGTAAATAAAATGGTGTGTGGCACTGGCCAATACAGGGCCGGCCTTAGGCCTTTGGGCGCCCTGTGCGAGAAAGCTTTACAGTGCCCCGCAGTGACCACACCCCTAAGTAGCCACACCTATTTCTCCAATATCCGCACCATTTAAAGACTCCCATTTTGTTAAGCCCCAAAGAAACATATTAAAAAGTATGATAAAAATAAAACTTTTATTCAAAGGTATTAAACTTGTAGGCACAATAGAAGTATTCTTATTAAATAAAACAGAAGGCAACCAAGCAAACAATAAATGTCAAACTAAAATAGAGTCTATAAAAATAAAGGGTCAGTATGTCATGCAGACCCTTTTTTTAAGCAAGTGCATCTAGAAAAGTAAAAATAAAAAACAGAACGCAAAACCTAGACTACATGTTCATTGTGATGTTCATCTGCACCTCCTCCAATCACAGAACTCCTTGCATTTAGAATTAAAATGTAAGTGCTACCCCTATCAGCTGAGTCCCTTCTGACTGGTATATAAATAAATAGGATAAAAGGAAGCACATAGTATAAGGTTTTTGTAAAATTCTATTTGTAGTTATTCTACATGCATTTATAAAGTGTACATTCGGCAGTTTTATTTTGCAAGAGTCAAATCTTGGTTCACATGTTTTATCAGTTCAGGATAACAGTTCAGGATAACGGGATGTTCTACATTCAGGATTCCACACCTTACATGTTGTCCTGTTATTTTTTGGTTATATGCCATTTTTATCTGTATCATTCATTCTAGGACCAAGTTTTTGTTGACTCATCTGTCTTATACATTGTAAAGCTGTGTACTCGTGGCAGCTGTATTCACAAAGTCCAATAAAGATACCCTGTTTATTTAACGGTTAGTGAATGGGGCTGGTGATTGAATACACTGTTATAAAATAATTAGTTGAATTGCCACTGTAAAGTATTTCTAAAGCCAAAGTTTTTTTATTTTTATTTTTTTATTTGGATAGCATACGGAATAGTTCAATCACCTGGGAGTTTTTTTGCCATCTTTGTCAAATTTAGGACATTTTTCCTCACTTACTTTCCTGAAGAAAGAATAGGGAGTGAGATGAAATCTCTCCAATTTGAGGAAAATCACCTGTTAGACAGTAGTCACCTGAACAAGTATCCCCATTGGAACATTTCCCATTTATTCCTGTTCTGCTGACAACTTTATTTTTCTTTTTACATTTTACATAGTTACATAGTATTTGAGGTTGAATAAAGACATAAGTCCATCAAGTCCAACCTGTTGTGTGTGTGTGTGTGTGTATAGGTCCATGAGTGTTCTCATTCTTAAGAATACCTGTACCCTTGTACATTTCGGTCTCTCAGGAAGTTGTCCAAAAGCCTCTTGAATGATTCCAGATTAATTGCGGAAATTACCGCTTGAGGCAGTGAGTTCCAGACCCTAACCGCGCGAACTGAGAAGAACCCCCTTCGCCCCTTGTGTTCGAATTTTTTTTCTACCAGTTTTAGGTGGTGTCCTCTAGTCTTTGTTACGGAATTAATCTCAAAGAGTTTGTTGCTAATGTTGCTATGACTATGGAACATTTTGTACATGAAAATCATGTCCCCCCTTAATCTCCTAACTTCCAACGTAAACATGTTTAAATTTAGTAGCCGTGTCTCATAGCTCTGGTCCTCCATCCCCTTTATGAGTTTGGTCGCCCTCCGCTGGACTTTCTCCAGTTCAAGGACATCC
>NW_017306415.1:988068-990763 GCF_000935625.1 Nanorana parkeri | reverse complement strand
GTCCAAAAGCCTCTTGAATGATTCCAGATTAATTGCGGAAATTACCGCTTGAGGCAGTGAGTTCCAGACCCTAACCGCGCGAACTGAGAAGAACCCCCTTCGCCCCTTGTGTTCGAATTTTTTTTCTACCAGTTTTAGGTGGTGTCCTCTAGTCTTTGTTACGGAATTAATCTCAAAGAGTTTGTTGCTAATGTTGCTATGACTATGGAACATTTTGTACATGAAAATCATGTCCCCCCTTAATCTCCTAACTTCCAACGTAAACATGTTTAAATTTAGTAGCCGTGTCTCATAGCTCTGGTCCTCCATCCCCTTTATGAGTTTGGTCGCCCTCCGCTGGACTTTCTCCAGTTCAAGGACATCCTTTCTGTGGACCGGTGCCCAAAACTGCACCGCATACTCCAGGTGGGGCCGAACCATTGATGTGTAAAGTGGCATAATTATAGACCTATCCCTGCAAAATATTCCCTTCTTGATGCAGGACAAGATTCTACTAGCTTTGCTTACAGCAACCTGGCACTGTAATTTATTATTCAGTTTGTGGTCTACAATGACCCCCAAATCTTTCTCCATTTCCAACTTCCCTAGCGGCATACCCATAATTGTATAACCCATTTGCCTGTTATTTCTCCCAAAGTGCATAACTTTGCATTTATCGACATTAAACCTCATCTGCCACATAGTTGCCCATTCCCCTATTTTATCCAGCTCCTCCGGCAATGTTACACTATCTTGGTCTGTTTCTATTACCCTCCCAATTTTGGTATCGTCAGCAAACACTGGGATATCGCTGTGTACTCCGTCCCCGATGTCGTTAATAAACAGGTTGAAAAGCATGGGTCCCAGCACAGAACCCTGAGGCACACCGATGTAAGACTAACTGGTCGGTAATTCCCAGGTTGGCATCTTGCTCCCTTTTTAAATATTGGAACTACCGTAGCCCTCTGCCAGTTACTCGGAACTCTACCAGTCATTAGAGAGTCCTTAAAAATGAGGAATAATGGTCTAGTTATAACCTCGCTTAGTTCCATTTGTATCTTGGGGTGTAGATTGTCCGGTCCCAACGCTTTATTTGCATTAAGTAGACTAAGTCTTTGTTGTATCCCGGGTTCCGTCAACCACTTGGCTATATTTTGTGATGAACTATGTGTTTTATTATCGGTGTCAAACCCGTTTCCCTCCTGAGAATATGCTGAGGAGAAAAAAGTGTTCAGCACTTCGGCCCTCTCCTTGTCGTTTGTGACCAACTTCCCATTTGTGTCCTTTATTGGGCCTATCTGCTCCTTTCTCCCCTTTTTACTGTTTATATATTGGTAAAATTTTGGATTCCCCCTCATTTGTCCGCAGTGATAAAATGAGAATAAATCTCTCTAGTGGGTAAACAAACAGCAATAAAACCTGTCAGAAACCCTTCCCTATGCAACCCAAATATAAAAGTTTTGCTTTTAGATACACCTTAAGGCAGCATTTCTAAACCAGGTTTCTGTGGAAGCTTAGGGTTCCCCCAGAGGTTCCTAAAGCAGCCATTCTCAACCAGGGTTCAGTGGAATCCTAGATTACCTCCAGAGCTTCCTAGGGGTTCTTTGAGCAATTAGCAATTTCTGCTTCTTAGTTAGTTAAATTACTACTGAGACCAGTGATCTTTTTAACTATCTGTAGGGGGCATTCTTTCCACTGACCACCTCACTAATATACCTTGAGATGGGGATATAGTAATTATTGGAAATATCCCTGAGACCAGATGGTTATCCCTGCGACCAAGTGTCCCTCCATATTGTTGAGAAAGAGCAACATGGCTTGGTAGCAATCAGAATAAGCTGAATATAATGGGGATTAGCCACAATTTTATCAGGGAAAGGGAGTATTGATACAATCTCTTTGCTTAACTAGCAGAAACACTCAGTTACATCTCTGCTTACGAGTACCTTTCCTGTAAAACCCAACAAATAAGCAGTCAGTGTTTTCTATTGTAGGAAAAGTTGCCAACAAGGACTTGGACTGAGCTAGAAATAACTTTGAAATATCTTTTATTAATATTCAAAGGAAATTTTCCTGTCAAGAGGGAGATTCCAGGGACGTGTAAAGCTTAAGCGTCAACAAGTAAGCCAGATCTAGCTAAATATTTTATTCTTTAACCCCTTCATGACTGAGGCCCTTTTTTCAATTTTTGCACCCATGTTATATTCCACATTTTAGGCCTGAAAATGACGTAAAACCCCCCAACATTATATATTTTCTGAATGCCAAGACCCTATAGAATAAAATGGTGGTAGTTGAAAATTTTTATGTTGCGCAATATTAGCGCAACTCCTTATTAAACCCCAAAATTTAGTGACAAATTTAATTAAATGCCCCAAAACACAACAAATTACCCATTTTTTAAATGAAATATAAAAGATGAGGTTACAACGAGTAAAACGATACCTAACATGCCCAGTTTACAGATTGCGTGCGACCGTGAAACGGCGCAAAACTGCAGTACCCCAAAAAGTCAATAAAAGACACTTTAAAAGCCCCCACAGGTCATCAATTTAGAAATACCCCAAAATACTGGCCCTAGGATTATTGCTCTCACTCCGGCGTGCGCGGCGATACCCAACATGTGTAGCGCGTTCGTCGTTTTCATGCGTAGGCGCACCCGACGCGTGTTTACGTGGCGACGCGCGTGCTCGCGGGGGCGGGGTACTTTTAAAAA
>NW_017306415.1:983770-987643 GCF_000935625.1 Nanorana parkeri | reverse complement strand
CGGGGGGGGCGGCCCCTTCTTCGGGACGCAGAAGCGATCTGGCGACAGGTAAGTCGCCAGGATCGCTTCTGTTGTAAAGCCGACAGTCGGCTCTACAAGTTTAAACAGAGTCCCGGCGGCAAAAGTCGCCGGGAGTCTGTTTAAACAGCCCCGATGCTGGCGACGTACACTGTACGTCGTCAGTCACGAAGGGGTTAATTAAGTATTTAAGCTTTGGGTATTAAAGCTGAACTCCAGGCAAGCAAATAAAAACTTTTCTTAATCCTCCGTGTAGTGCTTCTTTATAATGTGCAAGTATTTGTCTACATGTATACATCAAATTGCCTGAATTTCTTTACTTCTTGCTTTTTCTGTTTTTATCAACATGGACATCACTAACATTTCCCTGAAGGTTTTTTTTCAACGCATTGTTCTGGAAGAGAGGTCATTAGGCTACCCTACATCTCAAAAAAGGTGTACTGTACCTAATGTAGGTGCATGCCTGTGAACTGCAGTTCTCACCAGTCATTGGGATGAATATTTTATGTGGGCAGATCCCCACATGGGGAAAAAACATCAGCACTACCTGTTAGGAACCAGCAGGAGTTAATATTTACCTCTCCACCAGAACCTTCTTCGGTTACCTAACTTGTGCTACTTCCCTCCTACCCCAGAGGACCGGCTAGTCTAAAGTTCACCGCAGATGGTACAATCTGACTGTACCATTTATGTTTGATCTACCAATAACAATGTAGGGCAAGGACCAGCTTTATTAGACACAAATTGATTGGGTAGTTTAGGTAAGTCCCTTCATATTACATAGATTTAAAGTGCCATTAAAGTCAGAAATTACCCCCCCTTGCTGCTTTAAGAACTTACCTTAAATGATGCCTCTTTATCTGATCATCTTCCTCCTTCCGCTTGTATTCAGCTATCCCTCCAGTACTGGTGTTGATCTCTGATCCAGCGCAGACTCCTGTCTCTTTCTGTCCCATGGTGTCTGTCAGACGTGCACGCTCCCGACTGCGTGCATTCAGCGCCACTGTGTCTCTCCTCTTCTCCCCACCGAAGATCTCGACTGCGCATGCGCCCGCCCCATCTCGAGCGGCCGTGCAGGATGAAGCTTCAGATCTTCAGACGGGAGTGAGTGCCGCCACTCACTCCCGTCTGAAGATCTGAAGCTTCATCCTGCATTGCCACAGGTAAGTTTTGACCTTTTTAGTAACTTTTTTAACTTTTTTAAATGTTTTTGCATATATCTACTGCTTGCTAGATATATGCAAAAAAGCCCAACAAAAACCAACAGTTTAATTCTACTTTAAGTCTAAAGCTGATTGAGCAAAGATTATATGGTCAGATTGTAAGCTGTATAGTGAGCTTTAGTATCGCTGGGTGCAGAGAAACTGACAGAGGCAGTATGCCCATGCTGCTTTAATACTGACGATTAGATGGATAGACAAACTGTCAGACTATATGTCTGAGCACACAGAAACTTCACCACTCCAACCAACATCAGTCTCTGCAGCCCAGGCACATGCAGGTGCTGGCTGGAAACCATCCATGCACTACAATAACAAAATCCAAAGAAAAAAAAGCCGCACACCGCCCATTCACCATTCATGTCGTTTATTCTGTCCAACAGCCAACATGGCATTATGTCCTCAGGCTACACTAGCTGTTTTGCATGTAGGTGTGTGGATACAGAACAGACAACTCTAAGTGCATTATTCCACCAACTAAAACACATAGGGGGGAATTTATAAAAACTGGAGCAGACAGAATCTGAAGCAGTTTTCCAAGGGACAGCATCAATATGGGTCCATTCTGATTGCACTAACTGGAAGGGTGGCATCTGCAGCCTTTTATTATACATAATCATGTTTTACTGACAGCACCAAGTAGCCCCTAGTACACAGCCTGTGTTGGCTATAACTAAATACTGCCACTCCAATCCACCTCTGTGGTCTCTGTGCAAGTGTCAGCATGCACAAAGCTAAAACTAGTACTATTTTTGCTCGTCTTGGTCCCCATCTGGCACGCCCAGGGCGGAGATTCTGGAATGCCCACTCTATGCTCTGAGTGCATCCCTACTGCCCTGCATGAAATGTCACCAGAGGAAATGTAATAACTAGTGTATTTCAGAGGTAAGCAAGTCATTGATTTTTTTTTCTTTTGGTATTACAGTACAGTTATAAATAAACTGAAGAGACCAGGACCGTCCCTAACTTTTTCACCACCTGAGGCAGCCAGGAGCTAGAAGAAGGAGCTATCAGTTGGGGAAGTGGGTGGGGGTGGGGGGGTGCTGTTAGTTGCCCGTGCTGCTGCCTCATTATGGGGATGCCCCTGCAAGAGACTGTAAGTAGCAACTGAAACCCAAACCTTTTTATTGGTTTTGGATAGAGTGGAGAGCGAATAGAACACCTGTCAGGTTGTTATTGCTGTTTGTGTCCCTGTTAGTGAGATTCACCTTCTCTGTTTGCCCTGCTGACAGTTATCACTGAAGGTGAAAGATAATCCCAAATTTTTTAATTGCAATCAGAACAGGAATAGATGGGAAATCCTACCAATGGGGACAGTAGTTTTGGTGACCCTGCTGACCACGAGGGATTTCGCTCACTTTGGAAAGTTTTCCTCTTGTGGCTATTGGACAGGAAGTGAAGAGAAATCTCCTCAGTGGAACACACATGGCAAAAAAGCTGACAGTTTATAGCCCTCCTTTATGCTATACAAAACAAAACAAAAAGTTGTGGCTTCAGTTTTACTTTAGGTATTAACCCTTTCGCTGCCAAGCCCTCCGGAACATTTTTCAAATCAGCTGGCCAAGCCATTTTTGAATTTTCTGCAATTTTTTCCTATTGATTTGATTGGCATACTGACCTGGCCAGCTGGAAGCACTTTTGTAGGTCCGTATGCCATACGTCCTTGGCAGGCAAAGGGTTAAGGCAGAACCTGTGTCACGGCAGTTCTACCCTGTCTGTACTGACCAATTGTCAGGATGCAGACAACCTGCAGTTCCTGCGCTCGCCTGCAGGTGTCTCCCAGCTGCCAGCAATTATCCACCATCTGGTGTTTCCTGGGAGGGTATATAATCCCTCCCTGCAGTCAGGACTGTGGCTCAGTATCCTGTCGCCTTTCCCTAACTGAGTCCTGTGTCCTGATACCCGTTTCCCGCCTTTACCCTGTCCCTTTGTCCCTTAGCTCCCTCGTTGTGGCCCAGCTTGAGTCCTGTTACCTGCCTGTACCCTGACCCCTTAGCTCCCCTGGTGTGGCCCAGCTCCCCTGGTCTTGCCCTGCTCCCCGGGTTTACTTGCCTTGTACCTTTTGTATGTGATTGTGTTTTCATTTAGTTACTATTCATTGTTTGTGGTTACTTGTGGGTGTTGGTGGGGTTATTCGTTATATTTTGGTGTATATAATAAACTGTGTGCCTATAACCGTATAGGGTGTGGTCATACTAATTTGGTCATCCTGCGTGGGTACCTGCATGCGGTGTGAGGATACCCGCGCACGGTACCCTGACACCAATCAACACATTTAAAACTGTGAATGTCAAGTCAAAACTTACTGTTAGGTGAACATTGCAATAGCAAGTCAAAGTATGTAACCAATGAAAAAATACTTTACTTTCTAATGACACAGTCTTATGTGACACTATACTTCATCCTCCACACCTTGGGATCTACAGCTGGAACTAACAAGGCACAGTGATGGCAGGCCCGGATTTCCCACAAGGCCACCGAGGCCAGGCCTCGGGGCGGCAGCGGTGACCTTGTGGGGAAGTTGCGGGCGCCGGTGTAAGGTGTCCGGCGGCCGCACACTACGGTCCACCGCCGTCCAATCATGACAGAGGCTCCGCCCACCGGCTCCGTAGTGTGCGGCTGCCGGCGCGGAGGG
>NW_017306415.1:950588-983687 GCF_000935625.1 Nanorana parkeri | reverse complement strand
CCCAAGGCCAGGTTCCACAACACGCCCCCCCGCCCTGCCATCTGGTTGCCATTCTCAATTGATGGGGAGGGGGGCTTTGCGGCGTGGGGGGCGTATTGTGGAACCTGGCCTTGGGGCGGCAGGGGGAGTAAATCCGGCCCTGAGTGAGTGCACAGTTTTGTAGGTGCCAGTGAACCAACTCCTATGTTTTACTGTATGTGGAGATGGTATTGTCTATGTTGTGCACTCCCTTTACAAAACTCAAATGACCTAGAAGAGATGTCTTTGCATATAAACAAAGCATCATCTCCAAACTTTACTATGATACAAGAGATGACTCAGAAACTATTTTAACATCTACTGAACAATTTCAACATATCATCCCAATAAATACAATAAACATTCACCTCAACATAGGTTCAGTTAGACATTCTATACATATAAACATTCTAGACTCAACCACAGGACACCAGATTTGTAGTGTAGTGGTTAGATATGTTTACATACAATCAGTAGACGGGAATAACATGTATTAAAGTCACTGGTGAAATTACATTATAAAAGATTTAGTGCTTAAAAATCAGTTCCCAGCAGCTGACAGCAAGTTTCTGATGTATGCATTTTTTTTGTATAGTGAGATGATTCACTGTTTTATGCAATGGTTCACTGTTGTCCTCAAATAGCACAGTAGCACATGGTCAAGAAGACTTCATGTTCTCTCTTTTGAAAATTGTGAAAAGGTAAAAAACAGTTCCATGTTACAAGTTTTTTTGTTTTTAAGAAAGAAAACTACCTAATTTGTGCATAATTTGTCATTTGTAGGTATGCAATTTGTATTGCGTTTTATATGCAAAAATCAGCAATACTGTATTTACCTGTTCACTTTAAACATTAAACCATCCTGACTCCTCGCCTGTCACAGGAGGCTGAGCTCTCCTCCCCCGCACTGCCAGCTCAACCTGGCCCCATCCATTCCACTCCCAGTTTTTTTTGGGAATATGTATATGGCTCCCAGACCCGAAAAGCATTCGGGAGCTTCTGAATGCAATTTGGAAATTCGGAACCCGAATGCCATTTGGGTCTAGGAGATTCAGCTTTATTTTTTTCAAATTCTTTATTGGCTGAAGAAAACATCAGATATAACAAAACAGTGTGATTGAAAGCAAAATCAGTTACATATAATCTTTAAGGCACGTTGAGAAACGGTCTACTCCGTGTCATCGCAAGCATATCCCGTCTAAAAATCGCATCGGAAGTAGGTGAAAACAGCTCAGTACAGTAGTTGATTCATCAATACTTTAGACTCAGTGGTGTCATTCTGTACGTTGAAGCTCTGTGACTAAGTACTATATCCAACATCGGATAGTGTCTCAAGGTCAAGGGGAAGGTGAAAGAGGTAAGAAAGTGGAAAAGGTAGAAAAGAGTCGAGGTCCATTCCACTTCCAGTTGTTTTTTTAGGAGCAAGTCTTTACCAGGGATACAGCAAAATTTCGGCTGCCGAAACATTTCGGCCAAAAATTTTACTTTGGGCAAAATGCCGAAAGAAGCATTTTTTGTCCAATAATGCAGTGCATCCCTAGTATCTTTCCTCTTCGTTGGGCGCTGCTCTGTGTCCCCTCTCACACAGAGCAGCGCCCAGTGGGGAAGAGAGAAACTTTCAGGAGGTGGGGAGGAGAGAGCTGCCTGCTCAGCATCATGTGACACCGTGGCAGCTCTCTCCTCCCCGTCTCCTGAAAGATTCTCTCCTCCCCGCTGGGCGCTGTCGGGTGTTCGAGAGGACAAAGAGCAGCGCCCAGCGGGTAGGAGAGAAACTAGGGTTGCACTGCATTATTGGACAAAAAATTGGTGCTAGAAAGGTAAGAAATATTTTTACATTTATATTTGGGTATGCTGTGTGAATGGGAGCACATAACAAACATATAGTGGGGGATTTCTCATATTTTACTACAAAAGTGGAAATACACTTTAAGTATCAAACAATAGCAGAAAATTGTTTTTATATTACAGTGGTGGAGTTTTAATGTAGAAATAACTACTTTAAGACGTTGACATCTTTTGTCATGCAGGCACATATTTTTTCCTTTACTATGCACATCTACACATTTACCCTTCAACTTTGCAGCTTCAACCAAAACATTTTTCAGTGAACCTACCCTTTAAATACGAGACTTGCAGGCAAAAAATTTGTTTGTGTGGTGCATAAATCAGGAATGCAGTTAGGTGTAAAGTAACCAATGCATTTTAAAAAAAGTTTCTAGCAAGTCAGATTGCCTTTTTCCATTTGCCGTGTTGGGAATGAACAGGGTCATTTTATAAGTCAGCGTAATAAACAATGATTATGTACAAAATATGTAAAAGTATAACAACCTATAATGGATCAGATGCAAGGGAGGCAGATCAAGTGATGAACTGATCACACGGTCAGTGCTTTGGCTTTCTGATGACTTGGAAGAAAAAGAGCGAGGAAAGTGTTCTTCCTTCCCCAGAGAGAGAAAGAGCCAGCATCTGAAAAAAACATTTCTCTGAGGTGTGAAGTACTCTTCAGGGATAGAGCAGCCAGAAAGCCACGTATATGGAGCACACAGCACAGAGGCAGAAAGAGGAAAGTATACAACATATGTTTATACTGTATACAGTAGACTTTGATAATATATATTCAGAGAACAAGCTTCATAAGTTACTGTGAGATATATTATAAATGATTAGCCAACACTTGTGCCCTATTTATTAAACACATTTGCTGCACACTCTACTTTTAAAGTTACAGTACATCAATCTAAATACACTGCCTGCCGAAAGAAAAAGTAACCACCAGGATTCAGCTAAGAAAATAGGTCAGAGCCTTCCATTAAATAATAGGTCTACTTTGAAGTTAGCTGCCACCTGAATATGAATGACCAGGTTTTTCCATCAATTGATTTTTTTCTTCCCTGATGGCACAATGGCCATATTCCAAGATAACAATGCCAGGATTCATTGGGCTCAAATTGTGAAAGAATGGTTCAGACATCATTTTCACACATGGACTGGCCACCACAGTGTCCAGACCATAACCGGACTGCTGGAGAAGACTTTACACAGCGATCTGACTCTCCTATCATCATTACAAGATCTTGGTGAAAAATGAATGCAACTTGGACGGAAATAATTGCATAAGCTTATGTAAACGATGACATGACAAATAAATGCCGTAATCAAAGCTAAAGGCTGTCCAATTAAATAATAGAGTGTGTGACTTTTTTTGGAAAGGCAGTGTATTTGGTCTTATACTGGTAAAGCAGTGAAGACCCAGAAAACTGGGGAGAAACCTCTCAAGAAGTTTCTGTACTCTTAAAACCATTGTTCACATTGATTCTCTTCACTTCATGGCCAGAGGCTAAAAGAATGGGAGTGAACCTTACCAATTAGGTATCCTTGTGGAAAACATAAAAAATGCAACACCCTGCAAGATATTGTTCTAAATTACTGGATACATTCAATAATGTTTGTGATTTGCAAACCTTTGGCAAAAAACTTTGCAGGTTCACCACCACAAATGAGGAAGGAACTCTAATGCAGTGCATAGCCTTTGCCCCTGGTCATCTATGTCAGAAAAGCCAATAATTTAAAGGAAATAATAACACAGAATGAAAGAATGGGCTCACATTGTTGGAGCTGTTTGGAGGAGCTAACAATTTTTTGTTCGTGAGAGAACCTTCTATTTACTTTTTCGGCCTTGATATATGTACCCCATGGCAGTGTCTGGTTTTTGCATGCCTTTTGTTTAACAATAGCTTGCTTTTTAGCCCTACAAATGGCCAGAAATAAAGCTGAACTCTAGCAAGAGGAACAAGGTGAATGAGGTGTTCTGTAAATGGACACAATCTTCACTCGTCCATTCATAGAATGCCTTTAATACTGTGAAAAGAATATAAGGGATTTTCTGACTGAATGATGGATATGGATATTTTTCACCCATTCACCCAATTTATCTGTCATCATTGATTGTTTTTGTACCTAGAATGCTGTTGTTCTTGAATATTTAGCTAATATTCAAAATTGATAGTCTAACATCTAGGTGTGTGAGCTGGGCTAACCGTGTGGCAGCGATTAAAAGGATTTAAAGGGAACAGGTGGCAGCTTCTCTTTTAAATATTCTTTTATGTAGCTAATAATCATCAGTTACAACAATGTGATTTTCCTTCTTCAAAGTTTTACTTTTTTCAGTGAGACACTTGTATACATTAGTCAAAAGGCAGTTCAATAATTGAGGGCTTACTTAAAAGAGGGTGTGCTTCTCAATGGTGACCTTCACAAAAGTGTGCTGTTCCAATGCCAGTTTAGATAGCTGCAAAAATAGTTGATGTCCTTTCCTCAGATGCCTGGTTGTATCCAAGGGTGTCCAGGAATATCCCTAAAGCTGGCCATACACGATGTAAATTTTGACTAGTTCTTCATGATCAGAAGAGCAAAAGAGCTGGTTGAAAAGTCTTCAAACAAAGGGTAATCATCTGCCAGCACCGTTCGTGTGTTCTGACAGTGCCCGCTGGCACAGAACAACACACAATACACAGGTAACAGCAGGGGATACATCCATCAATGTTCATAAGCTTAAGCTATCCCTTCTTGACAAGAACATGTCCCTAATGCTAGGCTTATCTTTCCCTTGCAACCAGGTATGTGTCTGCCTCTGTAACATACCCAAACTGAGGGTGCCTAGAACTAATGCATCATGGGCTTCATGTCAAAGATGGCCATCCAGATATTAAGAGAACTTTGTGTCTAATCAGACACAAAGATGGTGCCTGTAATCCATGACAATGTCCCTAGCGCCAATAGTAGGCAACAGTGGTGTGACCACTTTGTTTACCACTGAATCAGGAAGTGATTGAGCAATCCTATGATCACTGCATCACTCCCTAGCCATGTTAATCTGGGAGAGAGCGGCAGCGTCATTCTTCATTAGCAGTGGCAGAGCAACACCTGCCTACATTAAGGTCTATTCTTTGTCAAAAGTACTTTTTGTAAGGAGGAGATTATAAATTAGTAGTTAAAAGTATCTTTAAAGTGACACTAAACTCAGGAGTTAAATTTTAGGAGTAAAAATACATTCAAGTACCTTAACTAATAACAAAAATGTATCTTATTTGTGTATCACTCGGCTGTAGATCCTCAAATCTCTGAATTGGTGCTGACACTGTCCTTCCTTCTGGAGGGTGGCTACTTTTGTTTCCAATGGCCCCTGTGTGTGCTGTAAAGTAGCCACAGCTCTAGGCTCAGTCTGTTGATGGACTCCAATCTCAGGACACATTAGTAAATTAAACGCAAGATTGTAATCCATCGCCGGAGCAAGCTTGGAGCGGTGGCTACTTTACAACACACACAGGGACCATGGGAAACAAAAGTAATCATCATCCAGAAGGAAGGACCGTGTCAGCACCAATTCAGAGATGATTTGAAGATCTACAGCCGAGTGATACACAAATAATGTACATTGTTGTTAATAGTTAAAGTACTTGAATGCATTTTTTAGGTTTAACTCCTGTGTTTAGTGCCACTTTAAACAACAGGTGAGATAGCCATGCATATTGGTGGTTCTGTTGTTTCTAACACCCTCTGCTGCATTTCATAAATTAACTATTAGTAGCCAGATCTCTGATGTGCACTGTTATCATGCATAAATATCATTTTCTTTTGCACAGAATACTTCTTATGACATTGTGTCACAATTATACATGATATTGTTATACGATAGCCACAGACCACAAGAAGAACATGCACTGAGCCCTTTTCCACTTGACATGGTTCCAAAATGATGAATTCTGGGCTTGTTAAGGTGGAAAAGAGGAGTGAGAAGAAGCTGCCACATAGAGCAATAGAAATGTATAAAATATGGAAAATTATACTAACCCCTCCTTTAGCATTACAAGCAGGGAAGTAACACTTATTAAATCATTAAGGAAGACGTTCTTACCAAATATTTTGCAATCCTGAATGCTCTGGCATAGAATGTTAAAGGAAATCTCTATCGAGGGAAACATGTGGTCTGCCGTTGCTTGCCCCTCCTTTGTATTTGGTTTCCAGCCCTTAGATATGGTGGCTGCATTGCTTCACTTTCATCAGACTTTCCCCTTTATATTCCCCTGGTGATCCTGCTAATAACACACTTCCTTTCCTAGGGTGACAACGCTCATTCACTGTACTGCCCTAATGGAGAAGCAGAATTGTCATCATAGGTTGCTTTCTTGATTTGTTCTGCAAACCTCTACCCCTGTGGAGGTTTGTAGTTCACAAAACATTGCTTCAGATTTTAGTTCAGTGCACAGGGAGTTACAAGAACACTGGATTCTGGCTAGTTCAACATGTATATTTATATTTGTAGAATATTTACTTAGTCTGGAAAAAGAAAACTTATGCAGCCACAAAAGGACGGGTAAGTTGCAATATAGCAATGTATTACACATTTGTTCTTGGGTTTCAGTATGCTTTAATAGATTATATTTCTTTATAAACCTCTCTGCAGTTAAAACAGCTAAGGTTTAACGGTAAGACATTGCAGACCATGCAATAGATCTTGATAGTTGCAGCAAAACTGCTTTGTTAAAAATAACACTCTATTGAGACGTTATGTCCTTGTGCTACATGATTTCACTGAAACCGTAGGGCAAATCCATAAAACTTTGATTTACCTGTTAAATGTAGGAAAGAGCTGTCATATATGCAGCTGACTCTGCTCAAATATAACGATATTCTGACTATGAAAATGCAGATATATTCTTGTTAATATATAAATATAGCCAATATTGTGTAAGATAGCATGATGTCTCCTGTCTCGTATACAGTCGGGCAAAGGAGAAGGCCCCTTAAGCTATAATTATGGCCCCCAGGCTCACAGCTGTCATACGCCATCACCGCTAACGTGTCTCAGACACACTTTATTTCTTCTAACATGATGCAACTGGTTTGTGAGGAAAAGTAGGGGGGAGAGGTTTGAGTTTCCCTTTACATGCAGAAAAATACAGCCTTTCACTGTGCCATATAACAGACCACTATTCCAGCATGACTGCGGTGGGGGAAGGAAGCTGACACTTATGCCTAAGTTTTTGGTATCTCAGTATGAGTAACTTACTAATAACATGTTATGCCTTTAACTGCAACAGAATTCCGGGATGCTTTGCATTCCACACACAATAGTACATAAATGGTAGCTCTATTTCATAAACTACACTGATAAATTTCAGAATAATCACAATCCCTACACAGCAAAGAATAAAGGGAGATATTGTATTATTTAGAAATAAAGAATAGAGGATGTTAGTATGCTCTTTACACAGACATGGTTGCTACAACATTCTCACATAATATACTGTGTTCTGCACTAGGTGGTATAGTAAGTTATCTCTTTAATGCTTGTATAATGTACGGTTCTCTCGTGTAGAACTATATGGTTATGAGGTAATTTCCTGTCTCTGTGTACCTGTTATTTCTAATAAAAACAAGCTCAGCCATTGGTCTAGCAAGATCATATATGTTAAGAGTCATATCTGCAGGAGCTTTCCAACAGGGGGACAGCAGGTATTCATTATCATTATATAAATAATAACTCATACTTAGCGTACATGGGAAATCTATCTAGGAAGACCCTCATATGATTTCTCTGAACATATACCTCCATTGGTGAGGCTTCTAATAGTCAGTGAACCATGGTTCTAACTGACCTTTGCTTTCCCAGCTATAAATATGGAGAGAAATTGTCCAACCCGCTTTATTTTTAAAGATCCGATCCTTTCAAGTGTTCTCTGTTGCAATTGTTTGGAAATATTAAGATATCCATAGATATAAGACTTATCCGATAACTGGCAATTGGGCCCTTACTGGATACGCTTCACCAGCAAAATGGAGTACAGTCTCCATTGGAACCTGAAACTCATGTTCCAATGAACCCAAATGCTCACCCAGATGCCTCTCTAGGACAGCTTTTTTTCCTCTGGCTTTACTTGTCTGAGGGGAGGAGAGTGTCTCGTCAACATGCATTGTCAATATGCTTAGATGTCCCTGTCATTCCTGCTAGTACATTTTGTACCAGAATGCTGGATGGTACTTATTATGGATCTATTATTTACATCTTACTGTTCATGATTACTTGCTGCATTAGTTGTTAATGTCAGTTATGGAACAAGTCACTTTGACCTTTACATACATTGCTGGGGCCAAGTACCAACAACATTTCATTCCTCATAAACCTGCCAATTGTGTTGTATATCCACTCCTCACACTACATGTACACATATTTTTCTTTTAAGAGAACAAATAAACTCATCACTAATAAAAATTCCTTTACAGTTACAAGCTGTAACTGAACACTTGTAACGGCTTGTAACGGCTAGTGCTAAATTTACAATTGTCTTATGGATGTTAAAAAAACTGCAGCACGGGCTGAAGGGAATTCATTAGATATGAATAAAATGATTTATGTGACCCAGACTGCACCAATTTGCCTGAGGCAGATATCAGCAAACGTCTGCAAGATCATGCTAGAGAAAAGTAAGTTTCATTTTCTGGTGAGACTTAGTGGGCATCATAGTCACAATGCTTTGTAGTTTGCTCTTGTTTTGTGCCATGACATAAAAATCTTTGTGATTTGTTTAGGTCACAAACAGTACAATTGCGATATGACAGTACACGCTACTTCTCACGTCTTCTCACTCAATGTTCTAAAGTATAATTGAAAGGCGCAGGTCAGTATCAGTGTCTGTTAATGACTTCTGGTAAGAGTTAGGGAGCAAAACTGAAAATGGGACATGTTTAGGGTTTATGTTGCGGTTTGTTCTGTGTGGTACATTAACCTTATGCATTGCAAAATCTATTATCCAAAGACAACAGACACTTGCTTCTAATTCACGGGGTGTCAGGACTATGAGAAGTTTTAGAAGTGTTAGCGTTGCATGGGTATTTTTTGGTGTGGAAAATGTTCTTTATATAGCTGGATGACATTAATTGTGCAATGCGTGTATGCAAAGAATAAACTGTGATTGCCTAAATACATACATTTAGGAACTTCAGCACTTCTACAGCCCATGAGATGCTATTAATCTCTCCTGTTGAAGAAGTAAAATATGGAAAGTTTATCCTCAACCGCCTCCTCAAACTGATTTCCATTGAATATCTCAAAGGATATAGTGTGCTACGGCTGCCCCTAGAGTCATATTCACTTTTGGAAGATGATTCCTTCCTGTTTATTGTTTGCTTCAAAGATCTTAAAACACAGTGGCTTGTCTGCTGAACATCAAATAAACCAAAACGTCATTATTTGGGATTGGGCACACAGAAAATGCTTGAGAACTTCCTGAGGAGGGGCTAAATACCCTCCCAAACCCGCTGGTGGACTTTTGAACTTCAGGTCCAAGTACATGAGTGCCACCAGCAGGTGCTCTGGTTCCTGACAACCACCCCCCGCCGCCCTTAACCATTTCTCACTGACACCTGGCACACAGTCCAAAAGTTCAGCACTAAAAGTGAAACAGGCTTCAGCAGCAGTCTCTGTCTCCTCTACCCTCTCTAAAGAAGGGAAGCAATAATGGAACTGAGACATTGTGATAGGAGCAGTGGCCAGGTAGGGAGCTCAGTAAAGCTGAGCCTGCGATTTTATCAGGTTTAGCATTACTGAGCTGTACATAGGAGGGTGTATCCAGTATGGACACTCCTGCCTCAGTGCCGCCCACCACCATGCCTCCATGAGTGCCGCCTGAGGAGGCCACCTCAGTGGGCTTGTTTGGGGCCACTGCCCTAATTAGAATTATATCCCATATCACATGTGTTCTGTATCAGCTACACTGCCTACTTTAGCTTTAATAACCATTATATCAAATAACAGTTATTCCATAACACATGTACACAGAATAGCAATGAAATATCTTGCATGAAACATTGCACATGCACAAAACAACAATAGTTAACAATTTACCCCCTTTTTCAAAATAACCACCATGCATAAAGGCTAGCGCTATTTCTAGTATACTATATATAAAATAAATTTCTTGAATAATGCAACAGGACTGAATCGGTGATTTACTTTACTATTTTACCTGCAATATTTTAGGAAAGCTGTGAACCCAGTTTGTTCTAAATGAATAAAAAACCAGGAAGAAAGTAGCTGATTATTACTCCCAGTGTAATAGATACCGAGCCCACTCTTCGATTTTCGTTCGGGAATCGAACACAATCATGGCTTGGAACGATGATCGATCAGTTGATGGAAACCCAATAATGTTAATTACTGTGCTTCTGGCCAAATTTTCTCGACCGGCTGAAAAACTTTTTTAGAATCAAACGAAAATCGATGGATTAGTGGCGTTCTCATAACAAAAAAAGTCGCAACATGAACACTGCACATGCGCATACCAAAATCCGCTTTCGATCGACAAAATTCAGTGAGTTAGTATTGCTAACGAACAATTATCGACATATGCATAATGGGGTATTCGAGCGGAAATCGAATGAGGGTTCCATGACGGCACGAAAGTAATCAAGCGATAATCTACAAGTGTATAGCCCCCTTTAAAATCTGGAAGCGTTCTTTGATCTGTCATGCAATTTGAGCACATATTACCAACACTTGCCACTCTACATCCTTCTCCCTTTCTGATTATCAGCTCTCACAATCTCTATTTGGGTGGTCCATAGATAACAATAGGTATGCAGGACCTAGACAGCTTTATGGGGTAATAAAACATGGGACTATTGTTTAAAGAATATGTAATCCTTCATCACTTCTCTAACCTTTCTAGCAGGGCCCACAATAAATGGGCAATCCATGTTAAAACCAGACAAAAAAAATAGTTGAATAAATAACGTTTTGATCCTTTTTTTTCAGCAGTCACATGACTGTTATTCGGCTTTTACTCTCTGCAGTGAGTCACTTGTGCTACCAGACTGCTTTACACTGGCAGCAACGCTCCCTGGATTAAATGTTCTGGTCTACCCTGTGACATCAGCATGGTAAGCTACACATAGAGACGGCCTTAGTGTTTTTAGAGATCCAGAGCATGGGCACAATGCAGGGGCAACGTTGCAGAAGCTGGATGAGCCTGCAGAATTTTTGCCACCGCCAACCAGGAAGAGCAACTCAATTATTTAATAAAAACTAAAGGCACACATAGTTTTAAAAATATAATTATTATATTATTATTATTATTGCAGTGCTAACAGTTTGTGTATCACTTTACGAAATAAAGGGAGGCAGTGCAGTTCAATAGTAATACAATTCAATACAGGAGGTGTAGGAAAGCCCTGCTCGTGAGAGTTTACAATCTAAACTGGAAGAATTTCATTTTTTTTTGGCAGCGGGGGTTACAACCACTTTATCTTTATTGAGATGTTTGCATTACATTTAAAAAAGTTTAGTAAAGTAATAGGATGCCACAATTTTTTCAAGGAACACTGGTTATTGCCTCATGAACGGAGCTGTTTACTGCAATAAAGCAGGGGAGAGTTGGCTTTGTGTGACCCAAGCATGTGTCAGAATTGAATAATTCAGCATACTTGAGATCCGGAAGCACTTTAGTATGGGGGACTGTAAAAAGATGCTGATGGTAGCTGAGCAACCTAATACTACATGGCATCCATGCTTGCAACTGTTTTGGTCATATCCAACACCTCACAGGCTTATAAACAATGTAGCCAAATTCTGCAATTCAATACTGAGGAGATTGTGGAATACATAGGAACTGACCATTATCAGCTTTGTACCCTGATGTACTGTACAAACTAATTGCTGATTTATCCAGAAACATTGGACACCTTCTACAGACATGATTATTTTTGCTATTGTTACTGCAATGTGTGCCCAATGCTTTTCAGGCAGCTTTATTGATGGCAGCAATAATATCAGTCACTAGACAATGAAAGTACATAATAGCAGGATCCAACAGAAATAATTACTGTAATAAATAACAATGACTTTTGTGTATACACTTTTAAGGAGAACTATGGGGTTAGGGCTTTTCCTCATAGTTCTCCGAAAGGTAACACGAGGACACAAACTAGCGCCCTTGCGTTACCCAAAGCTCAGTATACCGCGAGCTGCGGCTCGCGGTATACTGATACGCCGCAGCTGAAACGGATCTTGGCAATTATGTCTGGATCCGCCCAGCTGCGTGAGTGACAGCTGGCTCAGCCTATCTAGAGGCAGAGTCCGCTGTACCCGCCCCCTCCCCTGTCCGTTCCGCCAGTCAGCGCTGGAGGATCAGAGCGGGGAGGGGGAATCCCTGCAGGGAGCTGTGAGTGACACGGCTCTCTGTCGTGACAGGATCGAGAAGTGAGCAAACGCCTGTATGTGTTCGCTCACTTCCCGATCTACTGAGCCGACCTGTGACAGTCTCATTGTCACAGGTCGGCTAGAACAATGAGGATGAGTGAAAAGCACTCACCTCATAGTTCTCCTTTAACAAAGCCTCAAGCTCAGTTATATTTGGTCTATGGTTGGACTGTAACCTCTCAGATTATGAAACTATATCAAAAGGCTAAAATGTAACCATTGATTAAATGGTCACATCTCCCATCCAAAATCATAGGCCACTGGCAGAAAGAGATAATGCTGTAATGTACAGGTTGCCTTGTTTTCTTTTGTTTCCAGTAATTTCTAAACACCTAAAGCATTAAGGTTCTCATCATCTCATGATTTTACAAAAAAAACCAAAAAACTTTAGAACTGAAGGGATGCAAAATATAAGTTAACATAGTCTATGGAGACATACCTCCATAGGCTATGTTACTTTTACTTAGCATCTCTTTTGTTCAGAAGCAATGTTATAAAAATCATGGGAGTCGGAGCCTCCTCCTTTTTACTTTAAATAACGTATAAGCAGAGTACCTGGAATGATATTAAACTGCTTGTTAGAGACTATGGATAACATATGTGGTTCTTTTTGTGTGAACAGTCCCTGCTTTCAGATAAAAGGAGACTACCATTTCCAGCATTTGATATGCTTGTACAGGGCTCTGTATTTTATTGCACTGCAGGTCAGATTGGTAATATACATTTTTTTTTCAGGTAACTGTCCAACTTTGTTACTCTTTTTATCATTTTTTCCCCCCTCCGATCTTTTATAATGTATCTTGCTGACAGAAATGTCATACGCTGCATAAATTTATTTTTAAGGGCGCTGTAGGGAGCACACATGTGGAAGCAACAATTTGTAAAGGGGTTTTAAAAGCTGAGATCTGTAATGTGTCTTCAGTTTATGACGGTCTCCTATAGCATGACAACTTCTATAGAATATTCACAGTTGTTGATCACCTCCTGCTGCATGTCTGCAGTCTCTGCCAGCTTTCTTAGAATTGAGTTCACTATTTATTATGTGTGACCCTTTGATGATGTCAAGGGCCACAGTCAGGGCGTGATTCCCCACAAAGCCACCGAGCCTCAGCCTTGGGGTGGCAGAGAGCAGGGGGGCGGCAGCAGTTTGAAATCTCCTGATGCCCAGGACATGTAGTTCCAGGCGCCGGGTGGTAATTTCTTTTCTACATTTAGCCCTGCTTTGCACGAATATATATAAATATAGAACGGGGAAACCACTTGTTTGTTTACAAGTGATCTTGGCGATGTCGCCAAGATCACTTGTAATAAGACTGCAGCCTGTCCATCTAGGGTTCAAACTAACCCTGCCGCTCCACGTGAACAGTGAGAGGGGAGAGCAGTCTTTCACTCTCACCTGTCACAGTGCTGTGCTAGAACTCCTGTATTTGAGGTGACAGGGTCAATAAAGAGAACCTTTGACCTCCAAATGCTTTCACACAGGAGCTTGTTAAAAAAATTGATAAACTAAATAAATAAAAATAAAAAAAGTAATAAATAATAATAATTAAAATAAAAAAGTAAAAAAATAATTATAAAAAAATAATAAGAAAATAACTATACAAAAAAATAATAAGTTAAAAAAATTATAAAAAATACAAAAAGTAAAAGATGACAAGATAAATAAAAATGTAAAAAAGTGATAAAAAAAGTTAAAGGAAAAATAAAAAAATTCAAACTAACCCTGCCGCCCCCACTATCTGGTTGGCATTCTCCATGGGTGGGGGGGAGGCATTGAGGTGGGCGCATTGAGGAACCTGGCCCTGGGGCAGCAGGGAGAGTAAATCCGGTCCTGGCCACAGTTGACCCCCTACATTAAGGAAATTGACCTCCACTGACCTAGACTGTAACCTTTTGTAAGTATGGTTTCTATTGTATTTCAATTTCTATGTTTTTCTTTGAATCTGTATGCACTTATCTTTGAAAACATGTACTCTACATGTATTATTTGCATTACCTACTACTCTTTCTATCTCTTACTTCATAAAGTGCCATGGGACATGAAGGTGCTACTTAAATGATTGATAGAAATAGTTAGAAGACATGTATTATGAACTCTAGTTAACACCTTAGAAGTTTCTTCTACTTTGTACCCTGAGGTGAAAGACTAAGGTCAAAGACTAGAGAGTTTAACTAGATTGTACTGGCTGAGTGCTTGTTTTTGAAAAGGTAATCAAAGGTTTAATTGTCAAGATGTCAGGCTCTAGAGAAACCGACTTCCATTTTTAAATTCCATTTCATATAGGGGTTTGAGGCAGGGCTTCACAGAGATAAAGACATAACATTCCTGTGCATGGAAAAGATGAAGAATTGTACCTTCACATGGTGCCAAAAGCTATATGTTCTGCACCAACTTTTTGTCAGGAATGCTAACTTCCAATACAGTGGCACACTGTAATTGTCAATGACAGTGGACATAATGCACAATAAAATTAGCCCAATAGCAGAGCCGTAGCTAGCTCTTTTTGTGCCCGAGGCAAGAACAGAAAGTTGTGCTCCCCCAAAGGCATATGATGTCACCCGACACCGCGAACATGCGGCGTCATGTAACATCATGTGCCCCGCCTCCAGGATGGTGGTGCGCATGCGCAGAACGTACCGGTGGCTGAATATGAAATAGCAAAAATAAAAATGACGAAACTAATGAAAACATTATTAGTTTCCGTTTATTTCATCCAAAACAATGTTTTAGCCAGAGTTGTTCTTTAAAGCCTTTGATATTTTTAAACTTTTTATATGGCACATTAAAATGTGATTGATGGTTAACTAACTGTATGTATGTGACAGAGCTGTTATTTTGGGCATAGATCAGATTATAGCTGATATTTGTTGAATATTAGAATATTATGTTAGCCTTTTGTCAGTCTGTGCATTCCTAAAATGTAGCTTTGTTCTATTGTGGGTGGTTTGTTATACATGGCAAGCTAAGTATATGTTTTCTTGTTTTGTACCACAAAAGACAAGAGTTCTCTGTCTGTATTGGCTGTTCATTCCATATGTTACACAAGTTGTTCTCTGTGTTTACATACATAGAACTGTGTTAAACTTTTGAAGCGTGTGCTGCAGATTTACCAGAATTCCCACTTCCCCTTACTGGCATTGTAACTACACAGCCACATGTTGGTGATACCATCCCCGGGTGGATATTAATGTAGAAAAATACTTATAACTGAGGAGTCCAGCTGTGAGAGAGTAATGCTTTGGTTATGGTCGTTTTGGGGGACAGAGATGCACATGCAATGCAGATGTGTTGCTGATAAATCTTCCACTAGTCTCCAAAGCATAGGAGGAACCAAGTTTGTTGGGTCTTTATCTGCTTCTATTAACTTTTTCAATAAACTTGATCCCATTTCCTGTTATAAATGTTTTCCAATCTATTTAGCGCTTAGAGAGTCAATGCCTTGTTTGGATAGTTAGTTTTTTTTACATGATTCTCGGTTCTAAATGAAATAGGAGCTCCAAACTAATTATAGATAAATTATTATTATTATACAGGATTTATATAGCGCCAACAGTTTGCGCGGTGCTTTAGTTAAATCTATGTTCAGTGTTACCAGTACTGCAGATCTTAGATATACAGGAATCGTGTTTTACATTTGTCAGCTAATCATTCGTTCTTCTAGTCTTTTGACCTAGTAACACCGCAACCAATTTTAAAAATGGCAAATCAACAAATTAACAAAGCTTAAGGATTTAGGTCATGCTCTTAATTCCCTCAAGTACCATAAAGTTATGAAACACAATACACTAACATGCCTTAGTGTCATTCCCTCAATAAAACATCTTATATAAACAACACAGGAGAATAATCTTCTTGATTTATCAATATTTATATAATGATTGAAGTTGCAAGTAAGTGATTCCATCGATCACCCCATGTCATATGGGTGTCAATGGAGATAACAGGCCAGTATATGGGTGATAAGTACTGAGAAGCAATACAAATATATTATGTATGTTATTGAAAATATTTAGCATGCTGGAAAAGGTCCCATTGTAAACTATTTGGATTAATAGTGCTCGAGGAATACATTTTTTTAGTGTAATGCTGAAATTAAACAACATATACATTGAAAGTAAGAATTTACAATTGTGGTAGGTAAATTGTTGTTTGTTTGAAGAGCAACCATTTACTTTTCCTTTTGTCATGATCAGAAATACTGTTATATGCCATGAGGCAGCCAAAATGTGCGATACTAGGTCATAGTTAATACGTTATTGATACAATATGAAATAGCTTGTCCTAAGAAAGTAGTGCAAACAAATGAAAAGCAGCAGTGTTCAGTCATTTCCATGAAATATGTATCTTACCCATCATAGCGGTTGTTGTACAAGTGGCAGTTGCTCAGCAGCCAAATATGAAAGATCAGGCAAAGCTGAAAGAGATGCAAAACTCTCCATGTGATGTCCATAGTGACAGTTGAGGACTGAAGGGAAGATCTGCGCGGATAGGTCTGGGCTGCTATACTTTACTCATCCATATGATCTGCTCTGGAAGGAGGGAGAATTTGTGATTCAGCTGCTGGGAAAAGTTGAGAGTAGCTGATCTGAAGTTGGTTTCTGCCTGCAAATAAGCTGTGACCCACCGATGATGAGAGAGGAGGCTGCATGATAGTGGGAGGATCTCTGCAGCTGGGTGAGATTTTTTGTGTTCTGTCACTCAGCCATGATTAGTATACTACAGACCGGGGAGGGCTGTTATGGGTCACATGAAATGGAGGGAGTGACATACAGCCTTTCCTCTGTACAATGCGCTCATTACACACACTACCTGACTGCAAATGCTTCTGCATTCCTAAATCATGGTCAGCAGTATGCTGAATGCACACATAATGAGCCTATAGGTACACGTGTACACCCATTCTTCATCAACTGTGGCATTTATTTATAGAAAACAGTTTGGAGAGGGGAATTCTGTTTTACAGAATCCAAACGTACAAAATCCCCGAATTCTGTTTTAATGAAAGTAAAAAAAACATCCAGACTATATTAGAAAAACTTAGGTTAAAGTAGAATTAGACTGTGAAACTTTGTTTTTTAATAAAACAAATATAAATTGCCCAGCTATGTATTTATTTATGTTTTCACCCAAGCACTTATCTTGTCTCCAAACAGTTGCTTCCAACTCCCCCGGCTCTGCTTCCCTGAACTTCCTGTACATTATCACAAGGGACAGTGCAGTCTCCACACTATTCATCTACTAGCTTGAAGAAGGGAGGAGGGATGAAGAAGCAGGGAACAAAATATTGCATTGCCTTGCTGTGCATGTGTTTGTGGAAACACAAGCAGCTTAACAGCACAGACAAGGGTGGCTGCATGGGAACCTGCAAGAGAGGGGAGCCACCCTAAACATGATATCACAACTAGTGCTCAGGGGACTAGCTGATTTTCTAGGAAACTAAAATGTTAAATATCGAGGAGCAGCATATATTGTAGATGATTTAATCAGCAATTAAAATAACCAGTTCCCAACTGATGACGGGATTATCCCGTCACAGAGCTTGCCGCAGTTTGCTGTGTTTTGTACACTGGTTGCTGGCTGTGTGTTCCAGAAGTGATACAAAGTATCCCTGAGGAGACTACTGTATTCTACTCAGAGATACTAAGGTGGTTGTTGATTCAGCTGCCAAAGGCAGCTGAGTGAATAACTGAGCCAAAGTGAACGACGTTCGGCTTTTCACTTCGGCTCTGTACGGCTGGACGTACATCGGCTAAAATCAGCAGTACATTGACTTCGGTCAGCCGAACATGCTCAGATCTGGATCGGCTGAGCAGAAGCTCCAGCAGTTCACTTTCTGCCATTCACATAGGGGCCAAACGGCAGTGAGTGAATAGCCGAATGCCACCAAGTGGCATTTGGCCCAGCTATTCTGCACGCTACCTCAGAGGGAACAAGGAGAATAAAAAAAATGTAAACAAAACCAAAACATTTTAAAAAACAATTTAAATAAATGTAAAAAAAAAAAGTTAAGACAATAATAAAACATCTAGTAAAAAAAGCAGCGTGGGGTCTCCCTCCCAAACCATACCAGACCCTTTAGGTCTGGTAGGAAAGTTAGGAGAGACCCCAAGTAAAAAAAAAAAGACCCTTTAGGACTGGTAGAAATTTTAAGGAGTAACCCCACCCCCCAAAATAGGGGGAAAAAGTGTGGTGTCCCCCCTACAATTCCCAACCAGACCCTCGATCCAAGCATAGGCCTGGCAGGGCAGGTAAGGGGGTGGGGCGGAAGAGCAAGCGCCCCCCCGCCATACCAGGCCACATGCCCTTGGCACTGAGAGGGTGCTTTTCCAGGGTCCCCCCGGGAAAGGCACCTTGTCCCCATGCCGATGCGGTCATGGGCATCTTCCCTACAAGCCCTGGGGCATTGGTTGTGGTGGTCTGCCGGGGGGCTTATTTGCATTGGAGTACCACATTAATTAAGGGGCACCCAAGTAGTGGCCATTGCCAAGTAGTTGGCAACTGAGTAAAAACAATTCTGAGACCTTCTTAAAGCAGTGGTTCTTAACCTGTGCAACCCCAGGACCCACACTTGTCCTTGGTCATTAAGTCGCTGCAAGGGAAAGCACGGCATTGCGGAACTGCGTATCCCGGTGCGGGCTATTGAACTGTGGGTGGGAGGTGCGTTTGGGGTATTTTTCAAATGAATGGCAACCCAACATACCTCCAACACCAGAACACGTAGTAGGTGTGATTGCGTGGTACAATGCGTTAATCGCGCAGGACTGTGCAATTAATGCACTGTACTAGTGTGAACAGGCCCTCAAAAACACTGACATACGTACACAACCACAGACACAATCTCACACACTCACAGACATTCTGACACGCATATACACACTCCAAACAAATGTTTAATTTTTTTTTTCTTTTTTTAAGGTTCACCCAGTCTCCCTACCTTATGAGAACTGGAGTGGATCTTCAGCCTGGGGTCCAATGTGGGCTGCTGTGCTTTGACGGAGCTCCATCCATATGTTCATTGCTTGTACAGCTCCCTTGTGTGCTCTGTAGAGGTGCCAGGAGCCAGAATGTGACGTCACTCTACTCCAGGCACCTCTATAGGGCACGAGGGAGCTATAAGCAATGCGTGTATCAATGGAGCTCCCTCACGGCCATAGCCCCATCCTATCCCACCCTAAGCTGACACTCGGCACTGGGCAGCATATTCCGAATGACTGCTTGGCACGGGAACTGACAGTGCTGCGCTAGGGGGAGGCTGAGGAGGCTCTCATCTAGAAAAGAGGGAGACATACAGCAACCCAATGAACATGGGGCCGTGACCCACATTTGGATCACGACCCACCAGTTGAGAACCAAGGGTTTAGAGTAAGTGGCAGCTAGAACTTCTGATGTCGGACTGTTGAATGGTGGGAGCAGGCTTACAGTCTAGATCTGGACTCCAGGGGGCTCTGGAGGGACACAGGCAGTACTTTTATTTCAGCAGTATTGTTAGCTTACACTGTGTTTAACATCTGATGGGCTTAATTAAAAGTGACACTAGACTCATGAGTTAACTATTAACAAAAATTTCGCTTTTTTGTGTATCATTCGGCTGCAGATCCTAAAATCATCTCTGAATTGGTGCTGACACTGTCCTTCCTTCTGGAGGGTGGCTACTTTTGTTCCCCATGGTCTCTGTGTGTGTTGTAAAGTAGTCACCGCTCCAAGCTCACTCCTGTGATGGACTACAATCTCATGTTTAGTTTACTGATTTGTATTGAGATTATTGTATAAGAATCATTTTTGTTAATAGTTCAGGTACTTGAATGCATTTTCAAGATTTAAACCCTGAGTTTCGGGTCACTTTAAATCCTTAAAATCGAGGGGGTAAGCTACATGCAATTAGGCAATGACAGCACTGTTTAGTGAGTTACCACTGCAAAAAATCTCTCAACATGGCTACTCTGAGAGTGAAGGTTTGTACAATCATGTGACAAATTGACTTTTTCAACATATTCGAACAAGCAAACATTACATCTTTAGTCAAAAAGATTCTACAGAAAAGTGTGATAAGAAATGGGGGAAATTGTACACGAATGGTCCTTCGAACGAAAGTTGAACTGTTGATGGTACATCACATTGATGAATTGGTGGTGTTTTTGTTCGTCAACCCTCTGCAAGAACACAGCACATGCAAAAAAGAAATGTTTTTCCGTTGTTCGTCAAATTGGTTGGTTAGTATGGCTAGCGAACGATTCCCAAAATTGACACTTGACTATGCTTGATGGGGAAGTCCAGGCATATTTGAACAAGGGTTTGTGCCAGAAACTAAATATTTCGAACGAAAATCATACAATGTATGGCCACCTTTACACCTTAAAAGAGAAGTAAAGCCAAATCTCTCTTTTGGCCAAAGTCAGCATATATTGGGCTACAACCCACTGTTTGCTCATAGCACAGAGCCGCGTTGCAGCTTGGAAGGAAGCTTCTCTAGAGCCAGGGCCAGCTGTGCCCGCCCCTTCCCCTGTCTGCCCCTCTTATGAGCACTGGAGGAACAGAGAGGGGACGGGGGAATCCCTGCAGGGGGCGGTAACTGACAAACACTGCTCTACAGGGAGAAGACTGTGAGCTTAGCAATCAGTGATTACATGATCCCTCAGCTCTCAGTATAGAGACGGTGTGTGACAGCTGTAGTGTCTGAGTATTGAGAAAACTCTCCTTTAAATATGGGTGTAACTCGGTTAGTGTGAAGTGTTAATATAAAAAAACATTAGTAAAGTAAGCTTAGCCTTTAAATCCCTTGCTAGATCATAGGCATCCTCAACCTTCTGAGGACCATTAAAGATTGAGAGCTGTATTGATCTTGGGATTATGACTTCCCACATTTCATTTCAAAGAGAACCCCAGACTCTAGATATGAGGTTTAAATAAGACCTGCAATGGGGTGCAAAGATACATTTTAAAATGGCAAATGTGATTCAAAAGGGCTTCTTGGTTGATTTGTAATTGCTTTTTTTATATCTATTTTTATGTGGCATTGTGACATTGGTGACTAAAGTAACTCAAAGAAAGAAAAACTAAAGAAAGTCAAGCCAGTCTGAGGACATCTGAGATCACAACAATTTCACAGGAAGTCATCAACATCTGACCAGCCGGAAAAAAAACACATGACGTGCACAGAACATCTACATAAAAGCATATAGCATGCCTTTTTAAATCAGAACAGCTAATTCTGCATTATTTTCGCGGTTGTTTCTGTTCTCTATACTGCAGTATATTTCATGATACATTTTGCCTCACTAACTAATTGAGGGCCTAGCCATCTAACTGAGGATGGGTATTTGCAGCCCTGTCCCTATAATGAGACACCTCATTGGGGAAATGGGGCGGCCACAGCATCCCATGTTGTTAAGAGCTCTTTGCAACCAGTGACGCTCTGTGCAACTTCCCACCCTGCTCACCAATGTCACCGGTTGCCAGGGCCAGGACGCTCTGGCTTGCATCCTACAGTTCTAGGCAGGATGCCGGACAGGGCTGCTGACAGTTCTGTAGTGACCATTCGCTGCCAGCAACTCCTGCCACCCAATGACAGCACATCGCCTCAGGCAGTGAATACCTTAGGGACAGCCCTAGGTATCTGTAACTGTATGTTAAAATTTTCCACCTGCGTTCTAATCATTGGCAGCTAATCTGAAACATCACATTCTAATTTCATGGATTTGAAGTGGTGAATAAAGGGAAGTACTTACTTTTCATATGACAAATCTGCATTTTTTGAAAATGAATACACCATGTCTATTGTATCATTTATAACACTTTAAAACATTTGCACCTGAATGATTCACTTGCAGGGAAGTTTGATGAAAGTCAGACTCACTGCATGATAAATATGCCCCTTAATGTTACTGAAAAGCCGCTTTAACAAATACTCTTATTGCCAATGGCAAGCAACCACATTTCAATTGGGTTTTTTATTACAAGAAAAAATCTCATACCAGATTGGGTTCTGTTGTACAAATCCCATTTCCATAATGGAAGGTAGGTGAGAAGCACATTCTGTGCTCAGGCTGAATATGTATTAAAACGAGTGACACCTACAAGTTTCCTGTTGAATTAATGAACCAATTACCTATGACATTGTGGAAACCGAGCCGTGAAACTCTCCCAGAATCTCACAATTCCAGATACTGTGATACTAATTCTTTATTAGAACCAGCTGTAATGGTGCTGCGAGCCGCAATAGCTCGCACTGTGTATCTATTGTTTTTTATTATCAGACATTTCTGCCCTGGAGGAAGGCTGATTATAGTCCATTATTGTTTCAAAGAAACCTCATAGGAAACATGAAGAATTACCTGAAAATGCTAGTTGCCTGGCTGTCATGCTGGCTCCCAATGCGTTTGAATCAATATTGTGGAACATGCAGTTTTCTCCTGGTTTTGGAGTCAGTGATTTAGGAATTATTGTAGGTAGTGGCTTCCGCAGAACAACCAACTAGCATTTTCAGAAGGTCAACAATGGTAGCTCTCATATGTAACTCATGACTGGTTTACTTTATGGGCCCATATACAAGAGAATGTTGTGCCTGCACATGGTGCACAGTGCGATGCATTGCAGTGCAGGTTACTGCGAATGGCACCCCAATGTTCGTAGACAATGTGAGGCATCTGTGCGTTGTGGTGCACTGCAATTAAAAAAAGGGAATGTCCAAATATCAATGTGCTGTGATGTATTGGTAGCTCATTCTAAAAAAATTGAGCTGCCTTAATGCAATAGAGTGTATTGGATGTGATGACTGGCTCTTAGACCGGCGGGGCGGAGGGGGAGAAAGGTTGCAGGGATGAATCTAGCAGACAGCCAGGTCTGAGGTTCAGGTGGGTATTTCTTTGTTATTTTGGACTCTAGACAAAAAGAGCACTTAACCCTAGCAGTGCAGGGGTTTTCCCACTCCAAGGGTTAATTTATCTACTTTAAAGGGTATCTATTAGGGATGCACCAATACCCGGTACTGATTTTTTTTCCCGGTACTCGCAGATACTAAATACTGATACTGGAAACCGGACCTTCACCCTCATGTTGAGCTTTTATTTATTTGTCCTTCTTTTCCCTTACATAACCACATATTCTTTCTTTTTTGATTTTCATAAATACCTTTTTTTAATGTACTTGTCCCCGCAATTCTGTCCTATTTCTGTAGGTGAGAATTACATTGCCTGTACTGCCCAGGGACTCTTGTGATATCAGCATTATTTATCTTGTCTTCAGTCATCTCTTTTTTATCATTGAAAGATTTTCTTCTAGTTAAGAGTGATTATGTCATCCGTGCTCTGTATTCATCTAGTCAGACATGTAGAAGAAGAGATTCGGATTAGGAGTGTGACCTGCCCAGCTGAGAGAAGAGGATGTGAGCTCTGAGTTGTGCAGTATGACGACACATCATAGTGGTGAGTGGCAAAGATTTTCAGGAAATAAAGGGGGTGATAATTCTCTTATATTTCATAACTTCAACATATGGTAAGTACAGATTAAATCCTAGAGATACCAGATCCCCACTATATAGTTAATTTTTCCTGATATTTTTTGGGACTTATAAGGCACAATCATCACAATCTTGACCCCCCCCCCTTTTTTGTAACAACAGTTCATTTTATTCAAAACATTAAAATCTCCCTTAATATATACATTCAATACCACTTTCCACCATTGCCTCACCCCCCACATAATGAATGAAATCAAAACACACCATTTTGCCTGTCTCAATATTATTATAGGAATGCCAGAAGGAGTCCAACATGTTTCATGAATGAATTTACTTCTTCAGGGACAAGGTAGATGTCTATGGCATACAATGGACATCTATGATATATAATACAGCATAAGCCCTTAACAATCGCAGTATATCATAATGCATCTATATTTTATATATATCATTTGTGCAAAAATAAACTTCTGACTTACATTAATCTCTCATCAAATTTCGTAATCAATTAAAACTAAAATCAGTAGCTTACCCTTACCATCACATGACCTTTCTTAGAACTCTAGAGGGCCCCAGTAGATTCTTCAGGAAAGGAAAAACCAATCTGATGATCATAAAGAGAGGAAATCAGTGAGCAATCAGTGAGAAAAGTATATCAAACCCTTTTCCACATCCCATTCCTCAAACCTATAATTATCTGGATCTCAAATTATATGACTTATTATTCAAGGGTAAGAGAGGAACAGGAAAAAGAACCACATGCTTCGAGAGTTAGGGGGCTATAATGATAATAATGATGATCTCATAAGTATACAAATAGCTAATCCTATATAAATGATCTATATAATAACTCATAATCATAGTCTCCGTTACTCACCTTTGTCAAAGAACAAAAAGGCAAATTAGGTCACAAAGGATGACCCCCATCATCCAACACAATTGTGTTTTTAATTATGATCCTCCCTGGCTTAGTCACTGTCCACTCCCAGGTGCCAAATTATCTATGTCCATCCTCAAGTCTGCAAATAATATATAACATTCATATAGATATTTAAAAAATATTCTTTATATTGTGGGCCATACTTTTCTTCTCCTAAACCCTCACCTCCAGGCCACCAGCAGGGAACTAGCCCCAGGGAATCCTCCCCCTCAAATCTCCCATCAGGCGCTTTCTCCTCCCCTCCCCTCCCAAGCACTAAACAAGTGATATCACGTGCCTGATGTGTATGCTCCCACAATGTCACAGTGCATGCTCGCCGATGTCCGTGGGAGCATAGAAGGTAGATTTAAGCATTTAATTCCTATGCTGCTCAACGCCATCAAGTGGCCATAATACAGTATTTTTCTAAGATTACATTTGACTTGAAAAGTAAATATACTAAGGCCCCGTTCACACCTTTCCGTTTTGTCGCGCGTTCAACGCTCTATGAACGCTCTACAAAACGTACAACCATGAAAATCCCATTGTTTTCTATGGGTATGGTTCACACCTTTCCGTATTTCCGCCCGTCTGAACGCCCTACAAAACGGCTGACGCCCAAACAAGTACATGTACTTCTTTGCGGCATATTGGTGTTATTGGTATTGGTGTATAGGGGTTCTTAGCATATCACAGAGCAATATAAATTCAGCCTTAGGCCTTAGTTGCCCAACTTGGGCTATACATTCTGTCTGCCTTTTCAACCAGTGTCTCCCTATGAGCATGGCAGTGACCCATTTACTTTCCGTCAGGCATTGGTCTGGTCAAAGCACCTGTCTTTGAGGCCAGACAGGCCAGAACACACATTCTCCTTGTGTGTCTGTACAGACCTGCCCGACAATGAGTCTTACACCTACCTAACAATCAGTCTCATGACAACTAATAGACATGCATATTATTTTATCAGAAATGAGTGGCTACAACATAAAGGTATCAGCTGAGCTCTCAGTGATCCTATGTAAGCAAATCTCTTTTTTATTACATAATGATAGAGTGGTGATAGAGTGGTGAGTGGTTACAGACACTTAAATAGATAAAATCTGTGCTCGACATAAAAATATTGGGTACATACGATCAAATATAAGTAACCATAACTATTACCTAAAATGTATCTTATTTGTGTATCACTCAGCTGAAGATCCTCAAATCATCTCTGAATTGGTGATGACACTGTCCTTCCTTCTGGAGTTTGTCTATTCTTATTATTAGGGGCTTTTCGTTTTTAAATTTATTTTGTGGTTGAGGTTAGCGGTGACTTTTAGCTGTCATCCAATCTATAGCAACTTTTGTGGGTTTTTTTTGCTGAAAGGCTTCCTTTTTTAAAAAAAAAATAGGTATTTGTTTGGGGGAATTACATTTTGGGGGGTATATTGGTTTTCGTTTTATCTTAATAGGGTCTTTTTTTAACTTTTTTTTATTTGCTTCAAAAATCTGTTCTAAAAAAATCTATTCTTCGAGCTGCCCATTGTTAGCAGCACAGGGCTACATCATATGAAAGAATAAAGTGTAAAAATAGGTGTCTACTTAAAATACCGGAACTTATATCACTTACGTTCAATGCACTCCCCCATCACTATAGTAAAAATAAAAGTTAGGCATACATCGGTTAGGCGTATTATGCCTGGCAAAACTGTCTTGCTGCTGGCCAATTATACACTGCTGTATCAGTTGCTGTATCTTAATATACAGTATATAGTAAAACCTCAACCTGTGCTCTTTGCCTCTTTTAGTTTTGGGTCTAGACTGGCTCAATAAAATTGTCCTGCTTCTGGACGATTTTATACTGCTGTAATAGCTGCAGTCTCTTAATTTTAATAGTAAAAAACCTGTACCCTTTGGCTCTAGCACATTTTGGCCAATTGTCCCTCATTAAAAATGTCTTGCTGCTGGGCAATTTTACACCATTGGCCACTGGCAGGAGAGTTTTGCATCAGCATGGACAGCCTCAGCAAACTCCTGACCAACTTCTATCTGTCAAAGCAAGTATGTTACCGCATGATAAACAAGCATGAGTCGCTGCTAAAACTAACAAAAAAGAAATATAACTGAATCAGATTGGTGTTTTGCTGCTGTATTTAAGCCAAGCTTAAAAGAAAAAATCCTAATGCATTGAAAAGGTGTGTTGGGGTACCATTTAGAATTAATGGAGCCATTTCATTCCAATGCACATAGTGTGAAGGGCCCTACATGATTTGATTTAAAAGTTCCTTTTTCTGTTGTGCAGGATTTTATTATTATTTTTTGTAAATGTCTCCCTTGAAAGTGCCGAGCTCCCCTTGCCTTTTTATTTAAAGTACATTGCCTATTAGCCCCAAAAATGGCCAGAATATGCCATCGTTCCGTTATAGCTTTCAATAGAATTTGCCGCTAAGTTGGGGGTTTGCTGAATTCCAAAAAGGATTTGCTGAACCCTCTGTGAATTAAACCTATACAGATTCATGCATATCTACTAGGCAGTGATGTAACACCTGCATTCCAAATTGCTGTTGTAAATCTGTAACCAAGAAGATTTTTTTTTGGGTGGGGGGCTAGGGGAGAAGGGCTTGGGGGTCTGGGTATGTCAGGCCATTTACCAGGTGCCACAAAGGCTATGAGTACTTGGGCACAGGACTTCTGGCAAATTGTTTGTGGAAAAAAAGAAAAGAGGACAGGTATAAAATTGAAGCCTAAGCAATTCAAGCCTAATACGCAAGGTTCTTAGTAAACTGATACTATTTGTGTGACTTCAGCTTTAATTATTCTTTTTCTATTGTTATTCATGGGCAACTACATGTGAAACGATAAATAGATACCAAGATACAGGCAGCTTAAGTTATTTGCAAATCTCAACTTTTCCTTTAAAAGCTAAACTTAGCTCTGCCTATCTATCCTCCCAAGGTTCTATACTATTCATTAAGGCCACCCATCACATTAAAAGGCCAATATGGAGGCTTTGGTGGTGTGAGGGGTAAATTCAGGTTTGAGTTCTACAGGAAAATGTGAGATTTGCATGTAACTTGAGCTGCCTATATCACTGGATCTTCTGTACATTTTGGCATGCAGATTTCCCTGAAGGTAACCTCTGCTGATACATGTTTTCATTATAAGCTAAGCTGGGATTGCCTAGGCTTGTGATTTGTTTACATTTGAGATCTTCTGTGTTCTAATGTATTTTTTGATTGCCACTGACTTCTGCAGACCAATTCAGTAATTATATATGACATCAAAATGAGCACACTGTTCTGGTTTGCATTAAATGTTTATTTTTGAATGCTGAAAATGGAAACAGAGAAAAATAACTGATTCAATCATGCATTTTCACATTATAATCAAAACTGTATCCAAAATATGGCATTCATTATCACAGGAACCCTCAGGGGATTCACACATACATAAACACTGTACAACTGTCTGGTTTGTAAACACTTCCCTCCAGACTAGACTATTCATCAGAGGTTAGGATAATAGCTGCAATTTTCATGTAATCTTCATTTTTAAGAGCTGCAGGAATCAATAAAAATATGAAAATGTCCATAGCTGATGGAAATTTCCTGGAATGCCTATTCGCTGACTGTCCAAGAACAAAAGTGCACAAATGTGGAACTACTGATGGTCGCAGTAGGCATCATTCTTACACTGGCTAGTCTTTAAGTCATTAAGTCAGAATAGGACACCCACGTGGCTTTCATTATTTTTTCCCAGTTGCTTTGGCAGTTTTCCCCTTTTTACACTGAGGTTTATATTTGTATTCCACAACAATATCCTACATGTCCCAAAAATAATGTTTTATTAATAAAGTACAGTGGTACCTCCGTTCACGAACCTAATTCGTTCCACGACTCCGAATTAAATACTGTATGTGCTAAAAAGCACACAAAAAAGCTTCACAGCAAGTGTGCACAGGTCTGTCTGGGACTGCGATCTCAACTAGAGGAAGCCACGACCACGTGTCAGAGCGGGGAAGATGGCTGCGGTCGTGTTCGTCACCCAATGTGGAATTCGCAAACGGAAGCAAACTTTTGCCGAACTTTCTGTTTGCGAACCAAATTGTTTGCGAACAGAAGCGTTCGTGAACAGAGGTGTTACTGTATTGCGATTTTTTTTCAGTTCAAGATGTTGTGTCCAGTTTAAACGTCATACTAAACTTTGGTTACCTATAAATCAGTAAATGAGGACTCAGAGTCCCTGGATGCCTGCACACTCCTCTGTCATATTGAAATACCACTGCAGAGTTCTCTGGGAATAGGGTACCCTTATCCATATTCAAATGTTGACTTATCAGAGAGAAGGCACACTCCCTTAATCCTATGCAATGAAAGCACCAAATATGTTAGACAGGGATGAGTGACTACAAGTGGAAACAAACAGCAAAGTGACTTTTTTTCTCCATTTAAATAGGCCGACCTGTGACAATGAAACTGTCACAGGTCGGCTCAGTAGAAAGGGAAGTGAGCGAACACATACCGTCACGCGCTCACTTCTCAATCTATCCCTGCAGAGAGCTGTGACTGTCACTCACGGCTCCCTGCAGGAATTCCCCCCCTCCCCTGTTCGATCCTCCAGCGCTCACTGGCGGAACGGACGGGAGAGTGGGTGGGCAAAGCTGCCTCTGCCTCTAGATAGGCAGAGCCAGCTGTCACTCACGCAGCTGGGTGGATCTCACGCATCGGGATCCGTTCCTGCTGCGGCGTCTCAGTATACCGCTAGCTGTAGCTCGCGGTATACTGAGCTTTGGGTGACGGGAGGACGCTAGTTTGTGTTCTCCTGTGACCCTTAGGCTAACTATGGGGAAAAGCCCTGACCCCATAGTTCTACTTTAAAGATAGAAGATGTAAAAAACAAACAGAAGGACCGCGCCCTTTCCTCGTGTGATAAAGTTTATTCGATGCAAATGTGTACAGATTTAAAACTACTCACATGTACATGATGGAGACAAGCGATATGATGAACTAACCACTTGAGGGAAGCTGCTGTCCACAAAGATGACTGGGAAGTATCCTCATGAACCATGCAAAAAACAAACAGAAGGACAGCGCCCTATCCTCGTGTGATAACATTTATTCAATGCAAAATGTGTACAGAGCTCTGTACACATCTGTACACATTTTGCATTGAACAAATGTTATCACACGAGGAAAGGGCACTTTCTTCTGTCTGTTTTTTTGCAGGGTTCATGAGGATACTTCCCAGTTGTCTTTGTGGATGGCAGCCTCCCTCAAGTGGTTAGTGGTGAAGATTCTGGAGGATTATCCAGCAATTGTCTGTTGAGCGCTGTGGACATCATTTAACTTGCTTTCTGAAGATAGAAGATGTGTGTAATACTGATTACAGAAAACAGTCAGTATGAACTATCACTATGATCCAACTACGTGTAATTGTTTCTAGGGGTACCAACAAATCTGTCCAGACCATTTTAGAATATCTTTGTACCATCTTTGTAAGATTGTGCTGCACAGACAAGGGTCTTAACAATAATAAAGTACCTAAGGAGTGCTGCTACACCTACATGTTATCAGGGAAGGTTTAGTAGCTAACACTTGAGAATGTATTCATGTATGAGCTCTAAGTGATTCAGGTTTTACTTGGAATTATTCTCTAAAAGGAGAGGATTGTAATGATTGTCATCCAAGAGCCAGGAAAGGTAGAGAGGTGAGGGGTCAAACCTTTCTGCATGACTGACTTGCTACAGCATAATGAAAAAGCTGATACAACATGAAAAGACATCTTGTAGAATTGAGTAAAGGTTAAAATAACTCCTACTTTGCATGTGGTGGTTTTGGCCTCAAAGCAACCTGTTTCCTGTATGAACCCGGGAATAGTTGTTCAGTTTATAGTACATATCAGGCAGGAGTTCCTATGATTAGTTATTTACACTATACTCTTGAACTCCAACATACATTCCCGCTGGTCTGATCTTTTTCTGGGAGAGGAAATAAAATACAATATTCAATTTCTTCATGAAGAAGAGTCAATCGTTCAGATACCTGAGTTTGTTATCCTAGATGTCATTTTCATCTTGTTCCATTGACACCTTTAAAGTGTGCCACTTTTCAATATATTTATGAATATATTTATAATATTATAATTTCATATATGTTTGTATTTACTTGTATCTTCTTTTTGGCGGGTCATGTGAGATGGCTTTCTCCTGACAGTTTAAATTGACTTTCTCTCTGAAGAATCTGGTTAAACCAGTACATCTAAGCCTTTGCGTACGTGGGATTTAGGGCACATTCCTAAATGTTCTCTAAATACATTACTCCCACTCAGAAGGGCCTTGGGCTTTGAACGTGTAACCCGTTTCTGAGAGCACCCTTTACCCAAGCAGCTCACTTACTTCAGGTTTGGAGTAATGCAGGGCTGGTCCACAGGTATTGTTTAAGATTACAGTTTGAGGTGGAGAATTGAGAAGGTGGAATCCCCAAAGCCTGTTTATGGGCTCCTACAACCTCTTACTTTCGGCAAATCTTTGATTATTCTATAACTAGTACTAGGTACTAGTTATAGAATTCATAAATATATTGAAAAGTGGCACACTTTAACCAGTTGACATCCGCGCTGTTAAACCCCCTTCCCATCCAGGCCATTTTTCAGTATTCAGCGCTGCGGTACTTTAACTGACATTTATTCCGTCATGCAGCGCTGTACTGAAATGAATTTTATACCCTTTTTTGGGGACAGATAGAGCTTTCTTTTGGTGGTATTTATTCACCACTGGGGGTTTTATTTTTTTACTATATTAAGGAAAAATTACCGAAATTTAAAAAAAAAAACAGTTTCCCCTATATTAAATGATAAAACATTTATTATTACCCAATTTTTTGGTAAAATATAAAAGATGGGGTCACGTCGGGTAAAAAGACACTAAACATGTCAAGCCTTAAAATTGCGTGCGCGCGCGAAACCTCAAAAAACGATAATACCCAAAATTGGCCATAGGCGACGCTTTAAAAGCTGTTACCGCTCATCAGTTTAGTGTTATCAGTGATTGATGGCCCTAAAATGATTGCTCTCACTGCGACGTTCGCGGCGATATGTAACATGTGTAGCGCAATTGTAATTTTTGCGCGCTGGGGCACCGGACGCGTATTTACGTTTATAGGCGCGTAAACGTGGGGGTGGGGGAGTTAAACATTTTGGGGGGGTTTTTTCCCCTTTTTTTATATGTGACTTTTATTTTATTTTACTTTTTTATGTGTTACTTTTATTTTTTTTTATTTATATTTATTTTTTTGCACTTATTGTTATTGCTATTATATAGGGGGATAACAAACCCCCTATATAATAGCAAAGGCACACTGACAGGTCCTCTTTATGGAGATATTAGGGGTCTCTAGGACCCCTAATATCACCTGTGGACCCCAAAAGAAGCTGATGAAGCAGAGATCTGCTTTATGCCGCGAACGAGCACATATAGGCGATCGGCGGGCTATGGACCCGCTGATCGCCTATATGTGAAACACCCGGTAACGGGTGTGTGCATTGATCGGGACTTTTCTGCCCGTGCGTGCCCGCCAGGGGGCGCGCCCGAGCAGAAAAAAATTGCCGTCTGGAGACGGCAACCCGCAGATGCTGCAGTGCCGTCCGTCCGTTTTTTTACTACGGGCGGACGGCAAGAGGTTAAAGGTGTAAATAAACAAGATATAAACTACATCTAGGATAACAAACTCAGTTATCTCATTGACTGACTCTTCTTCATGGAGAAATACTGTCTGGTTGTCTGTCTGTGAACATTTTTATCTAGCTTTTCTATGAAATCATTTTAACACCATATCACTTGTTATTATTAAGGTCATTAAGCAGTGAGACTTTTCCATAAAACATTTTGCCTCACGAGTAAGCCTGTTCTGCCCTCAAGCATGAGATTTTTGACTTATCTACCTGCCATCTCAAAATCATCTGCAAGATGGTGCTATAGAGAAACATTTCTTTTACAACAGAGCACACTGTTCATCTATGGTAAGTTCCCAGCAATCCCTAGCCCAAGAAGAAGTGAACAAGCCTCCATTTTGGAACAAAGGAGAAGAGAATCTGATGCCATCCTAAGTGCATGTCTGGAGTAAACGCCTAGATTCCCCTAACAGCAGCATCTCTGATAGGGACGAACTTGTTTCTCTGAATATTTATGAGCTCTCACTCTATTTACATGTTCATATATTGATTATATGTTTTAACCCTTTCGCTGCCAAGGACGTACGGCATACGGACCGACAAAAGTGCTTCCAGCTGGCCATCTCAGTGCCGTACGGACCTGGCATTTACAGTTCTACTATAAGCTGATGGTCGCTTTAGCGACCATCAGCTTATAGTAGAACTGTTCAGCAGACTGTCCCCTTTAAATTAATAGCTGTCATCAGCGACTCACAAGCCGCTGATGACAGCTATTATCAAAAATACCGGGCGCCCCCCCC
>NW_017306415.1:909986-950481 GCF_000935625.1 Nanorana parkeri | reverse complement strand
GGAGCCTACAAATTTAGTATACCATCTTTTTATTCTACCGGGCCTGCGCTTTCAGAAAATATATGGTTTGGGGGGTCTTTTACAAACGCTAGCAACGCAGCAGTTGAATATCAAATCAATAGGAAAAAATTGCAGAAAATTCAAAAATGGCTTGGCCAGCTGATTTGAAAAATGTTCCGGAGGGCTTGGCAGCGAAAGGGTTAATGTTCTTTCTTCACCAGTTTCACCCTCCCTGTTTTGTTAATAAAGCTTCAATATTTGATCCAGTCTGGCTTATTGTAGAATAGGAGTGTTTAGCTGCATGTTGAGCTATACACAGGCCACAGGGTAACGTGTAGCGGGGACAGAACAGTGAAAGAGTGGTTACCCAGCAAGTGAGATACAGGGCAGTGACTACAAAGAGGCCTGCTACACGTCAGTGTAGCCACCTGCATAGGACAATACAGCGGTCTCTACACAGTTAAGCACCCTCAAAAGCAATATGCCACATAGTCAGGCATTTTCACTCAAAACAAGGTCCCAAGTATTTGGTTCCTCTAGATCCTACTTCATAATTAAAGCATTTGCCATCGCTTGTGCAAAAGCTGGAGCCGCAAAAGCCAGGGCAGCCGTTGCTGAGCAAGAAATGCAGATGAAAAAAGAGAAAGCACAGTTAGAGGCTGAGAAAGCACAGTTAGAGGCTGAGAAAGTGCAGCAAGAGGCATCTATGGAAACACAGAAAGCCTTTCTAGAAGCAGACCTAGAGACTTACTATAGAGAGGGAAGTGGCAGCCGCCAGAGCCGAAGAAGAGGCCTTAAACGTAGCCATGTATCCTAATAGTAAACACAGCAGACACATCAATGTACTTGGTCCAGAAGCTGAACCCCAAGATCCTCTACAACACATTTCAGATGACGTCTATCAACACTCCAAGCCAAGTAGCAACAAAGCCAACGTCGAGGAGACCAACCAAAGATGTTACACGGCACCATCTCAAGTCAGCAAAATGCTTCCAGTTTGCAAACAAGAGAGCTGCAAGCAAAATTACATCTGTTAAGACAGGCGCCTTACAGACAAGGTACCAGAGTCTACAATCATTCTCTAGAACCAGCCTTCACACCAGAAAGGTACGACAGAGTTAGTCACCAAAGCACCTGAAAAGTTTAAGGATCGCCCTGAAAGCTGCAGGGCCTGGCGAGCCTCTTTCTAAAATGCTTAGACCTTGCATATAGTGGCTTAGACCTTGCATATAGTGAAGAGATAGACCTCCTGATCAAATGGCTTGGGAACGAGTCCGCTGAGCATGCCCGAGGGATCAGGACAATAAATATACACTATCCAGAGATTGGCCTTAAAATGATGTGGGATAGACTTGATGAGCATTATAGCTCAACAGAAGCAATTGACAGTGCACTATTCAAAAGACTTGATAGCTTCCTGAAAATCCATAACAAAGCCTATCAGAAACTTAGGGAACTAAGTGATTTGCTGTTGGAGCTTCAGGTGGCCAAATCAGAAGGGGACTTACAAGGACTTGCATTACTTGACACAGCCAGAAGTGTCAACCCCATTGTACAAATGCCCCCCTTCAGGAGACTTCAGCACTAAGGACTTGTATTTGCGTCAGTGGAGACAAGTACAAAGCCTCGCAAATACCTTCTGGGACAGGTGGAGGAAACAGTACGTTTCCACCCTACAACCATGCAGAAGGTGACAAAAGAGCAAACCTAATCTAAAGGATGGTGACATTTCTCATAAAAGACTGCCAGTCTCAAAGAATTCAGTGGCCCTTAGGTTTTGTCACCAAAACTCTTCCAAGTGAGGATGGGAGAGTCAGAAACGTTGAAGTTAAAGTTTGCAGGAATTCTGAACTGGTCTTGTTATTTTCCCCTGAGAATCAAAATAGTGGTATCCGTTGATACCAGATGGGGAGTGTTCTGCCCTCAGGCATGGGATTTTTTACTTATCTACCTGCCATCTCAAAATCATCCACAAAATGGTGCTATAGTGAAACATTTATTTTACAACAGAACACACTTCTCTTCTATAGTAAGTTCCCAGCAACCTCTAGCCCAAGAAAAAGGCAACAAGCCTCTATTTTGGCACCAAGGAGAAGAGAATCTGATGTCATCCTACAGGAGAATCCTACCGCACTCCTTACTGGTTTGTCCCTTGTCATGCCTGAAGAAGGGACCCTGAGTGGCCCTGAAGCGTTGCAATGTAACAAGATGTGTGTGCATCAATAAAATGATCACTTTCTGAAGATTTGACCACGGTGTGCTGGTGATATATTTTACTACTTGAATCTGATGCCATCCTAAGCGCACATCTGCAGAAAACACCCAGATTCCCCTTACGGCAGCATTGCTGGTAGGGACGAACTTGTTTCTCTAAATATTTGTGAGCTATCACTTTATTTACATGTTCATATATTGATTATATGTTTTCATGTTCTTTTTTTTTACCAGTTTCACCCACCCAGTTTTGTTAATAAAGCTTTGGGAGTTTATCCGGTCTGGCTCGTGGCAGAATAGGAGGGTTTAGCTGCATGTTGAGCTATACAAAGGCTACAGCATAACGCGTAGCAGGGACAGAACAAAGTCCTTCTGTATACTTTCTGATAAAGCTTCCACTAGGCTTTAAAAGTTGAAATGGTTTAAGATGGCTTTGTGATGACTAGTGGGATTGTGTGCTGGGGTATTTTTGCATTGAATATAGAGTTAAGCTTGCCATACATGGCTTGAAATTTGGCCAGTTCCTGCCTATCAATTTGTGTACAGGTATGTATAATATGATAATCTAACACATATGATCATTAAATGCCAATAGCATTACTTTTACCTAAAGTAACTTGTATTTTCTAGTCCCTAAAATACATGTGATGAATATTTACTTAATTTTACACACCTCAAACAAAACTTTAGCCAAAATTCTACATTATTGTTATTATTATCAGAAAGTGTTTGTGCCATGATTATGAGACACATCTGTTTCCACTGTTTTTCCATAAAAATGCAAGCGTGGGTAGTTAAAGACATTACTGGAAGGGGAAGCCATGTCAAGTGACAGCTGAAATTGCCCTTCATGTTTTTTGCACTCTTTAGAAGAAGCAATTATAGGAATATATATTTTTCTACTTAGTATACTGCAAGTATGGACAGGCTGTACCTTTCTAGCTGCCAGAGATCAAAGGCAAAGTTTTATTGAGATGTCGGTAAAAGAACAGGTTATAGTTTTCTTTAACCCAAGAATATATAAGTAGCTTCCATTTGCTAATGTAGGTACATTCTATGTCGAAGTGTAAATACCTTGGAGAATGGAGCTCGGCATACAATGCTCATTTCCCCATTCCACATTAAATGGTGTGGATGGAGGAATCTCCCTGGCTGGCTACTGTATTGTGACAACCACGGCCCGTGGCTACAGTCACTGTTCGGCCAACAATTTTCTGCCATGCTCCTTAGATATTTCAGTTGAAGTTTGCAAGCCGAGTGGTGCTTGCAGGGCCACCCACGGTTAGAATTCCTGTGAATCAGCTGAAAGTTTAACAGTGTATGACTTGTATTTGCGTCAGTGTAGACAAGTACAAAGCCTCGCAAACACCTTCTGGGACAGGTGGAGGAAACAGTACATTTCCACCCTACAACCATGCAGAAAGTGGCAAGAGAGCAAACCTAATCTAAAGAATGGTGACATTGTTCTCATAAAAGACTGCCAGTTTCAAAGAAATCAGTGGCCCTTAGGTCTTGTCACCAAAACTCTTCCAAGTGAGGCTGGGAGAGTCAAAAAAGTCGAAATTAAAGTTTGCAGGAATTCTGAACTGGTCTTGTTATTTTCTCCTGAGAATCAAAATAGTGGTATCCGTTGATATCAGACGGGGAGTGTTCTTCCCTCAGGCATGGGATTTTTGACTTATCTACCTGTCATCTCAAAATCGTCCACAAAATGGTGCCATAGAGAATCATTTCTTTTACAACAGAACACACTGTTCTTCTATAGTAAGTTCCCAGCAACCTCTAGCCCAAACAGTCTCAATTTAGCTATTTATTAGCAGAGTATAGTATGTATGAGTCTGTGAGAGCTCATGTAAGTATAAGTAATCTGAAAAATTAACACAATCCTACTTACATCTTGCATTTAGGCACTGCACTGCAGCTAACATACTAACAGCCCCACTGTTACTGGATTGAATCAAAAACGCGACCAAAACGCGGCAAAAATGCACTGCATCAGGCTGCAGATCCGCACCTGATCAGGACCTGATCAGGACCTGATATCATGTGAACAGGCCCTGAGGGTTGAATCTCCCCAACAGGGACACAGACAGCAATAAAGCATGACAGAGAGTTTAACCTTTCCCCACTCTATCCAAAACTAAAGAAAAAGGTTTTGCCTGGAGAAAGACTTTAAGCTCTAAGGCTCTCCAGTTGTTGTGGAACTACAAGTCTCATGAGGCATTGCAAGATTGACAGTTACAGACATGACTCCCAGAGGCAGAGGCATTTTGGGACTTGTAGTTAAAACACAGTTGGAGGGCTGGAGTTGCCCACCCCTGGTTTAAGTCTTTATTCATTTTTACACTTATTATGAGTATCTGCTATCTGAAGTGTAACTGAACTTGTCTTTGTTCCTGTGTGGAGTTGTGCTTATGATTGCCACATATTTCTCCTTTTGTGAGAACATTTTCCCTGAATTGTGATTTTACTATTGACAAAATATGCAATAAAATGTCTCATAGTTATAGCAGTCGCTCTGTTAGAATGTTGCAGATGGTTCATCTGATTTTCTGCTTAGCTATTTCACTAGAAAAAATTTAAGTGGATCTTGCAGGAAAATACATCCACTCAAAGTGCCTGGGCCCCCTCCTCTGTTACAGATCAACTACTGTTAATAGGTGCAAAATGTACCTGGAAAAATGTATACTTACCTTACCCCAGTCTTTACATTGCTGGACATAACGTCACTGTCCTTCCCGGGAAGATTCCTGGGGTTTGCAGAGCCTGTCCTTTGCAAGAGTGAGATTTGAGGTGCTCTGTATTCCCCAGGATCTAATCGGGAGGAGTGTGATATCAGTCTTATCTTGGGGTGCCGCAGGCAGAGGAAGTATATAATCTCACATTTTATCACAGGTACACTTTACACCTACTAATAATAAGTGAGTAGTGTAGAGGGCCTGCACAGTGTAAGTGGACCTTTCATTTTACTGCAAGGTCCGCTTTAACTTCCACCTATTTAAAGTGTATCTATGGTCTAAAATGAAATCTGTATTTCTATAAGTTCTATCCTATTCCTAATAACCATATCCATCTAGAAGTTTGTAAACTTACTTAATGAATATGCACTTCATTATCTCCCAGCTCTCACAGACATGACTTCTGAACTACAACTCAATGTATAAACAATTTAACATTATCATTGCTTGCAGGATGCAATGCATGATGGGATAAGCACTCATGAGAAATCAAGACTGCATCACATTAAGCAGCAGAGAAAGAGATGCAAAGCATATTCTTTCTGGGCTCCAATAGAGAGATTTCCTGTCCTACTGACTTCATTTTACCAGACTGGAAGTGAGGAGAACTCCCCAGCAGCAATACAGAAATAGAAAATGCTTAGAACCCTTCTCAGATTTTATTCCTGTCTGTGTTGCAGATTGTCCCTCACTTCCCTCACATTGTCTGGTAGAACTGTTGTCAGCAGGACAGGAAATGAGTGCCAGCAGTAAAAGCCAAATGGTAGTTTTAATTCTTCCCACTCCACTCAAAACCAAAAACAGGTTTTGGCCGTGCATACAATTTAACAATTTGTAATGCCACCCCATACAACAGGGATTGTCTGCTTACAGGTCTGTAAATGCCCCCACAATAATTTCCTATAATGTTACAGAGAACCTGTGTTGTGCTTTGGGAGTAGAACCCTAGCAATGGAAGGGCATAGGGATAACCACAAACCTGCTGTTATGCCAATATAAACAGTGACTTCTAAAAGCAAAAAAAACTATCATAAACCCCTCTGACTAGTTTTTTGTTTTTGTGACAAAAGGAGCATGTGTCAGTGCATTGGGGAATGCATCCTACGGGCACCTTCAATAAGTAAGTTTACACACTTCTAGATGAATGTGGTTACTAGGAATGGGATAGAACTTATGGAAATTCAAAATAGAAATACAGATTTATTTTTAGTTTTTGACCATAGATAACCTTTAAATAGATGGACGTTAAAGCTGATCTTGCAGTAAAATGAAAGGTCCACTTACACTGTCTGGGCCCTCTTCACAATTCACTTATAAATAAGTGTAAAATGTACCGGTACCTGTAAAAAAATTTGGATGTTATACTTAGCTCACCCCCGTCTCCTGCCTGCGGCACTTAGGCACGGATGACATCACTTTTGCTGGACAGCTTGGTTTGTTAAATGAGACTGAAAAATCACAGACTTACTGGCAGGATCACCAGGTAAAGAAATAAAAGAAAAAACCCTAAAAAAAGAAACTAATGCAGCCACCAAACCTAAGAATTGTAAATCTGCAGTATATAAAATGTTTTCTCTTGGGTTTAGATACAGTTTAAGTCTTTGGGCTTATTCACATGGACACAGAGGTCTGTACACGATAGAAAATGGCCAGGGCTCTGCACCTGGGAGCCATGGGCCAAATCAATGACAGGTTGCAGATACTGTATATGCTGGTAATTGCTGCTCTGAGCATATACTAGCATATAGACATGTATGTGTCCCCCGGGACACAGACAGTTGTGTGCTGACAGGTCCAAAACAAGCATAGGGAAACATGTGCCAGTGACCAGCCTAAGGAGGAGAAATACAGCAATGTGATATATAGACAGCATTTAAATAAATTAAAATACATTGTCTGTATAAAGAAACACATAGAACAGAAAACTTGCAGAATATGAAATAAAGCTGCAGGCATAATTACCAACTTTAGCTTATCCAGAAAACATGCATATATAATCATGATAAGCATCTGGAAGTTTGAATACTACATTCCAGCAGCCAGTTACATTTACTTATATAATGTCAACTATCAAATCTACAGATTTGCTTTAGAGTACAACTACTGACATCTAAAAATGTCTATGTGTCTACTGCCACCCTGTGGTTATGTTAGGTAGCAATAGAAAGAATCTACTTTGAAACACAGCTACAGATGTAGAATACTTACGGGTCTATTCACTAAGCTGCCGAGGGCAGCCGAGTGAACAACCGACCCCAAGTTAGAGGGACCGAGCAGAACAGAAAAATAGTAAAAAAAGTAAAAAAAAGTAAATAGAAAACGATTGTGCGGAGCTAGCAGTGACTTTAATAAAACTTAATTACAAATTTAAAATAAAATGTACCCAAATCTATACAAAAATAACTTGTGAGGGTAGAAATAAGGTACCTTTGCTACATCGACTATTGTTTCTGTACCGAAACGCAGGCATTGATTTGCCACGCGTTCGGGGGTGGGCGATCGCACTGCGGCCGGAGGCATTGCTGTGGTGCGATTGAATTTAATGCACCGCCACACCCCCTCCCACCTCTTAACACAGGGAGCCGGCTGTGATGCGATCCAGTGCGTTCCGGCACCAAATCGGGTTGGAAAGCACTGTTTGTTCTGTGGCCTAGCCCTTAAAGTAGTATTAAACTCTCGAAATTGTTTCAATAATGAATCAAAATCAAACAAATATACATTGCCCAGCAAAGTATTTATTTTAATTTTGCCCAAGCACTCACAGTCATCATGTTTCCAAACAGCTCGGCTTTCCTGAACATCCTGTTCAGTACAAGATCCCAAAGAACAGAGCAGTCTCCAGCAGCTCTTCCTCTACTAGCTTGGAGAAGAGAGGAGGGGAATAGCTGGCTTAGCCGTGTGTTTTTGAAGTCATATACAGCTTACAAGTACACACGGGTGTGGCAACATAGGACTCTGCAAGGGAAAGGAGCAACCCTAAAACAGGATATCAGGGTCAGTGCTCAGCTGTATCAGCTGATTCTGCAGGAAACGAAAACCTTTAAGCATCAAGAAGCAGCATCCATTGTAAGTGATTTCATCAGCATTTGAAATAGCTTTAAAACATTTTCAGAGTTTTTCACAGAAGGGTGAAGAGTTTGGAGAAGGCAGGAGAAGGGAACAATCTAGGACAACATAGCTGAACTGGAAAGTGAGCCGAAATGGGAGAATTTTTGCAAATCAGTGATATTGTCCTAGATTCTTCACTTCTCCTGCCTTCTCCAAACTCTTCACCCTTTTGTGAATAACCCTGCTTGACTTCAATATCACTTTAATCAATGTGCATGCAACATGGTGGGTATCCTGATCCTGGCTTCACAACCTAGTGAGTCACTAATCTGGAACAAGAATGGTGAGGTCTGAATTTTTGTACGGAATACTTGTTGCAGCACAAAGATTCAGTAGGTAGTGAATCCAGGATTAAAGCGGCCCTGAAACTTGCACCTTTAGAAAAAAAACCCCCAGCAATGGCAGACCCCATGTTTCTGTCCTTCTGTGGTCACTTTCCAGTTTACTTGATTTAAGTAAAACTCATTTCCTAGTTTCAGACTAAATATTGGTTTTAAGGGGCCTGATCTGTGCTGTAGAGCCTGCCTCTTTCAGATCTAACTCTTCCTGTGGGTTGCAGTTGTAGTAGAGATGATGCCTGAATATATTTTACTCAATGAAGAGTGTGCAGACTATGTTAGGAATCTGTGGAATATAGCATTGCAAGAATCATGAACACAGGAATAGGTATTCCCAGATTGCTAAGTTACTGACCTTTAATGGCGTGGTAAACTCAATCAATGCCAATCGGAAGATAAAAGTCTAGATAGGTAGCACCCTGAGTATACAATATAGCAAAACTTTCTCTTCGTCCTTGTAAGAAAATACAATATGCTCTAACAATGTAGTGAATGCACTGTTATATACAGGCAGTCCCCGGGTTAAGAACAAGATCGGGTCTGTAGGTTTGTTCTTAAGTTGAATTTGTATGTAAGTTGGAACAGATAATTTGTTTAAGTGTAACTTAAACAATCTCATCATTGAGGGCTCTGTCTGTGTGGAGTTTGAGTTCAGATAGAAACTGGGGCAATGGGTCTGAGGGAAGTTTGGAATAGGTGTTGGTATCGGATAGGAGGCGATGGGCCTCTGTGATATAATCTGTGCGGTTCTGGATGACTATTCCTCCTCCTTTATCCGCTTGTCTGATGGATATTTTGTTGTTCTTAGTGAGGTTTTTTAATGCTAGTCTTTCTTTGGCTGAAAGATTGTTTTTTTTCTGTTTAAGGGAAAGTGAATTTCCATGGGGTGAAGTGCAGAGTTTGGTGAATTCGGCATATGTGGCTTGATAAAAGGTTTCTATATGGCAACCCTTAGATTTAAGGGGGTAGAATTTTTTTTCTTTTCACTTCCTGCTGTCTCTAGGACAGGAAGTGAGATTAAGGGGTTGATTTACTAACCTTATAAACACACCACGAACATGTATACACCTCTGTAGTGTGTTCCCTCCCAGCATGATCCATGGGTGGAATCTAAACACCTTTGTAGTGTGTACACGCCCAGCAGGTGTGTTGTGCAAAGCCCTGCCCTGAATTGCAAGGTGATGTTGTGCAAATTAGCTCTACATTGTGTTGCTTGCGTTGATGAATGCAGAAATGTAAATGCATGCGCTAACCATTTTTGTCTAAACTGTGAAGCAGCATTATATATGCATCATGTGCATGATTTTTCCATATATGGCATTAGTGGAAATATGCTTATAGACACTTTTTGGTTGATAAATACGCTTTGCTGTGTAAAAATCACATGCACCTGGTGCGTGCGTGTGCTTAGGTTAGTAAATCACTACCTAAATCTTTCTAATGAGGATACAGACAGCAGTAAAAACCTCACAGTGACTCCTCGTCTGCACGTCTAACAACAGCCAACTTCCTGTAATGTACGTACAGTATTACGAACCAGACCCAAAAAGGCAGGCACTCCTCGTCAGCATTACAACTACCCCTGCTGTACAGTAATAGCCTCCATTTGTAAGTAGGAGTTGTATGTAAGTCGCATGCATGTAACTCGGGGACTGCCTGTACTGTACAATAAACTGTATTTTAATGTTATTAAAAAGTAAATCTCACTTATTGCAGGTGCTATGATCTTTTAAAATTGCTAAAAAAAATGTAAATGTCACTTTTTTTGTGAAAATGCAAACTGAAAGCACTCTGTTGTGGAAAACCACACTATAAATCTAATATCTTGCCTATATGATTGGCACACTGCTTTTCCCAGAAGTATGCATGAGCTGGAAGTCAAATTTAAGGCATTCCCTTCAATAGGAGATGCATTTTGCCAAGACAAGCAGGAACATCACGAAGAGGAGAACATGCAAGGGACGTAAGCCATTGGTAAAATGGCTGAAGTCCTACAGCAAGAATTGGGAAAGTATCAAATAAGACGTGAGTCTTATCTTAAAGGAGAACTATGGAGTCAGTGTTTTTCCCCATAGTTCTCCTTAGGGTAATGGGAGGACACAAACTAGCGTCCTCCCGTTACCCTAAGCTCAGTATACCGCGAGCTACAGCTCGCGGTATACTGAGACGCGGAAGCCGGAGCGGATCCCGACGTAGATGTCGGGATCCGCCCAGCTGCGTGAGTGAGCGGGCTGGCTCTGCCTATCTAGAGGCAGAGCCAGCTGTACCCGCCCCCTCCCCCGTCCGTTCCAGCAGTCAGCGCTGGCAGATCGGAGCGGGGAGAGGGGAATCCAGCCCCTCCCCCTGTCACGGCAGAGAGCCGTGACAAGATGGGAAGGTGAGCGAACCTGGTATGTGTTCGCTCACCTCCCGATCTACTGAGCCGACTTGTGACAGTCTCATTGTCACAGGTCGGCTAGAACTATGAGGTGAGTGGAAATCACTCATCTCATAGTTCTCCTTTAAGTGGTATGAAAGGATCAGCAGAAAAGAATTTGGAAAAGATGGGGCAGCTACGAACGAGAGGGTCGCGGTGTCTGCGTCCGGTATCCCTGCTTACCCTACCACTAGACAGAGAGGGAGGGAGAGAGAGACCGGATCGTGACAGCGGACAAGGTGATCAAGAGGGCCGACCAGAGGGACGTCTGAGACCGCTGTGTCATCACTGTGAGTGGGAATGGTGCTAAAACAAGCAGACGCCATATCGGATGAGCGGGACTTCTTCTACCGGCAGAGCCTGCTGACCTATCTCTACACCGTGAGCTGATCTTCTCCTAATAGACACCTTCTTACAGTGTGGAAACTCCTGGATGTGTAACTCCCTCCTGGTTGGGTGAGAGGCCTTGGGCCTACATTTATTGATTGCACTTAACACTGAGTTCAACATTACTTACATTGGGCCCCACCGTTGGCTACTCGAAGATAAGACCACTGGCCAGTTGGTTAGATCCCGGGTACATTGGGACTGAGACAAGGTTCAGTGTTACCATTTATTTTGTGTAGGGAGACTGTTGTCAGTACATTCATTACTGGTGCACAGTCATCTGTAGAGCTAATTTAAATCTATTGCTTGAAGTATCATGCTTTATGAAATATTCCATTGTTTGCCTGTTGTTATTGATATCTGACATTCTATGTTCAGTAAAACTTCTTAAACCAACTCAAGGTGTGCTGGTCTGCTGTGGATCCATAATAGAGGTTTCTTATAGAGGAAAGACAGGGAGGCCCGTTAGATCAGTTTACTGTAGATCACCCCTTCAGAGCCACTGGTAGTGCTATCCTATATTGGGATAGCGCTGACCGGGAAGGGAGAGCGCTACACTATGATGCAAAGATGAAGGACATTGAGCAATCTGAATAACTTAAGAAGGGTACCATGAAGTATATAGATTGCATCAATAAGCCCTTTCTACCAGGAAAACTCAAGCTGTGGTGCTTTCAGTTCAACATACTCCTCAGACGCATATGGCTTCCGGCAGTGTATAGAATCCCTGTCAACAAAGCAGGAAAGACTAATCAGCACATATGTGAAACAGTGGCTTGGACTTCCACAATGCCCAAGTCCTGATGGGGTGTATCAGAAAGGCAAACTGGAGCTACCAATTGTGAGCCTTGCGGAAGAATACAAATGCAATAAAGCAAGGTTGGTCATGACCCTCACTTAGGGCTGGTTCACACCACAAAGTCTGCGTTCCAGAGCGTTCGGCCTCTGTAACGCAATGGAATGCAAGCTGTCCAGCTCAGTGCGTTCATAGCCCGTTCACACCATCTTCAGTGCGTTCTCGACCACTTCTGGCTGGAACGTACTGGATCGCATTGCGGCTGGCTCACTTTGTTGTGGGGCGGGAGGGGGCGTGACAGTGCATTGAAGTGAATGGCACCGCAGCCACGCCCTCCAGCCACAATGCGATTGGCCGCACGGAAACGCATGGCACATTAATGCCTGCGGTCTGGTCAGAAAAAATGCTGCAAGCACTATTTCTTTTGATCAGACCGGAACGGTAGGCATTTATGTGCCACGCGTTCTCGTACGGCTGATCGCATTGCAGCCGGGGGGGGGGGGGGGGGGTCGGGCCGGAATGCACTGAAGATGGTGTGAACGGGCTCTCAGGGGCAGCAGTGCGATCGCCTGCACCCGGAACGCAGACTTTGTGGTGTGAACAGGCCTTGACCTGAAGATACTGTTATTTGAACAGAGGTCCCCTGTGTGGCAACAGGGAGAAGGTGGGCTCCATCTGAAGCTGTAAAGAGTTCTACATCTGCTTTTAACATCAGGGAAATTGTTAGCTAAGTTCAACATGAGTTCAGTATGAGTCTTAGGCTCATAGAAATGTTCATCAGGGGCACAAAGCAACATCAGTGCAAAAAAGATGGCTTGTGGTGGAGGATATGAGAAGACAGGAGAAGGCAGAGCGACATGCCAAGGCTGTCTCAATGGCCAAGCAGGACCAATGTACTAATCGGGAGAGCCTGTAAAAGAGGAAACTCAACTGGTATAACATCTAGAAGATAAAGGAATCTCAGCTATGTTTTGTCATCAGAGCCTCTTCTACCCTCCTACCCACACCCCAGAATCTGAAGCAGTGGTGGGGAGAAGATTGCTCTCTTTGTTAAGGTGCCTATACACTTTACAAGTCTTGCGAGGGTTGTAAAGTAATTAAAAAAACGTACCATCTGCCCATCTTGGGCAGGCAGATCGTACTTGCGATCATCGCAAGCCCGCCCGTCTGAGGGGCGGGCTTCCGATGACTGCAATGCTGAATGGGCAGTGTGCGCGTGCACACAGCGGCACCCGTTCGGCAGTGATCTCTCGATCATGTTAAAAACCAGCCGAAAATCGTACGATTCTCGGCTGGTTTTCCAACATGCTCGATATACAAAAGTTGTGCGACCGTACATTAGAAATGGTCGCACTTCTTCATTCACACTGCACGATTCTCGTACGATCGCGGGATTTCCCGCGATTCTTGTACGAGAATCGTGCAGTGTATGGGTACCTTTAGGCACCTGCATTACTAATACACATTCTTATCAGAATGCTCTACAAGCCTCAACCAAGGCTTGCCATAGGGATTGAAACATAAACTCCTACTAGATCTCTTTTATGCCCTATCATTTAGCACATTGTCTGATAAATTAAATGGTAAGATAACATTTTTTTCAGAACACTGTAAGGAAAGAATCTGTTTTGTTTTTTAAACTTGAAATGTATAAGGTTCCCCTGGAGTTTCATTTGAGCCACATAGCAACCCAAACAAGTCAGATTTTACAGCAAGTATGCAGTTCATGCGGTGAGTATTCAAAAAAAGCTCTTTTATTAAGAAGATTAATGCTACCTTCCATGCATTGTATAAATTCAATTTCACAAAAGCAAGATTACATTTACTTTCAGTAACAAAATGCTTACCCAGGTTGCTTTTTAATAGATTTAATTAAACCAAGGTGTTCTCCAGACCTAATTTTAAATACCACTTAAATTTGATCCTGATTCTGGCAACTATAGTTGGAGAATCACATTACTGGACTGGCTGTTGATTGTTTTAGAGAAATTTCTACCAGCATTGTCTCTGCCGATACCTAATATTTTAAATGTATAACAAAATCTGAGAAATATCACCAATCACCTGCCAACCAATCCTTTGAGGAAAAGATGGGGAATAACCCAATTATGGAGCTCCAAGCTGCCTGTGTGAGGAGCATCAGCACATCAGGTTGATCTGCCAGGTGGGAGCACACTCGTAAGGGTGGCTTCAGGGAACTTTGCAAGACAATGGAACCACCCTAAAATTGGAAGCAGAGGCTAGTGAGTTTTTCCATTCAATCTGCAGAAAGATGACACAAGAAAATGAAACAGCATAAATGCAGATGTTTGCTGCTGCATGTTATTTTTTCCAATGAAAGGTTTATAACACTTTATTGATCTGCTAAGTCAGGGATGGGTGAGTGGCATCCAGGACACCCAGATTCTTCTCCATCACTGATTCACCCAATATTAGTCCTCTTAAATTGCATGCATGCTTTTAGCCCCCAAAGTGCACAACTTCACATTCATAAACATTAAGCAAACATGGGCGCTGTAGTAACATGTGGCCAAATGATTGTTTTGTGTCATTTGCAAACACAGAAATATAATTTTTAATTCCTTATATGTTAGATAAATACAACCCATATTCCATGAAAGTTGGGACGCTGTGTCAAATCTACATTAAAAATAGAATGCAATGATATTTGCAAATCTCGTAAACCCATATTTTATTCACAGTAGAAAATAGAAAACATATCCAATGTTTAAAGTGAGAAAATGTACCAAATAAGGTAATGTTGAAATTGATGGCAACAACACGTCTCAAAAAAGTTGGGACAGGGCAACAAAAAGCTGGCAAAGCAATAAATACTTACATAGAAGAGCTTTTTTTTTTTCTTTCCTTGTCTTTTATCCCAACATGATCCAGAAATGTCGCCATCGTCTCTGGGCCTTTTTTTGTTCTAGTATGGGGATGGCACCAAGTTGGGAGTATATTAAACATTAAATAATGTATGACAGAAGATAGAGATATGAGTGGGATAGAATGAGATATGCGTGGTTGAGTTAAAGTGGGTGGGAAAGGTGGAGAATTAATAATTAACCAATTGTGTGTGGGGTGGGGGTGGGGGTTGCTGTTTGTACAACAGGATACATTGATTATACATTGATTATATAACTGTCTGTGGGTGATGTTGTTTTTCTTTCGTAATTTGTACAAAACAAAAACAATGTATTAAACAACTAACAAGGAAGAGCTGGAAGAACATTTTGCTACTAATTAGGTTAATTGGCAACAGGTCAGTAACATGATTGGGTATAAAAAGAGCATCTTAAAGAGTCAGAGTGTTTCACAAGTAAAGATGGGCAGAGGTTCACCAATCTGTGAAAAGCTGCACCTTACAATTGTCAAACAATTTCAGAATAATGTTCCTCAGTGTAAAATTGCAAAGACTTTAAATATGTCATCATCTGCAGTACATAATATCATCAGAAGATTCCAGGAATCTGGAGAAATCTCTGTGCACAAGGGACAATGCCAAAACGCAATGTTGGATGTTTGTAATCTTCGGGCCCTCAGACGGCACTGCATTAAAAACAGTCATGATTCTGTGATGGACATCACTGCATGGGCTCAGGAATACTTCCAAAAATCACTGTCTGTGAACACAGTTCGCTGTGCCATCCAAAAATGACAGTTAAAGCTCTATAATGCAAAGAAGAAGATATTTCTGAAAGGTCGCTGTCTTCTCTGGGCCAAAGCTCATTTAAAATAGTCTGGTAAAAAGTGGAAAACCTCTGTGGTCAGACCAATTGAAAATTTGACATTCTTTTTGTCAACCATACGCGTCCTCCAGACTAAAGAGGAGAGGGACCTTCCAGCTTATGATCAGTGCTCAGTTTAAAAGCCTGCATGGTATGGGGGTGCATTAGTGTGTATGGAATGGGCAGCTTGCACACCTGGAAGGGCACCACTAATGTTAAAAGATACTGAAGGGAATTTATCAAAACTGGAGCAGACAAAATCTGGAGCAGCTTTCCATGGCAAACAATCACCTTCTCTCTTCAGTTTGTTCTGGTAAGATTTGAAAATTAAAGAGAGATGCTGATTGGTTGCCAGGCACAGCTGCTCCAGATTTTATCTGCTCCAGTTTTGATAACTTCCCCTCACTGTATATCTGGGTTTTAGAGCAGCATATGCTCCCTTTCAGACAATGTCTTTTTCAGGGAAGGCCTTGCATATGTCCGCAGGACAATGCTAAACCGTATACTGCATCTATGTCAACAGCATGGCTTTCTTGTAGAAGAGTCCGAGTGCTTAACCTTCCTGCCTGCAGTCTAGACCTTTCACCAATTGAAAATATTTGGCGCATCTTGAAACAAAAAATGCGACAAAGAACATCCAGGACTGTTGAAAAGTTAGAATACTATATCAGGCAAGAATGGGACAACATTCCTTTCCCAAAACTTCAGAAGCTGGTCTCCGCAGTTCCCAACCATTTACAGAGTGTTGTTAAAAGAAGAAGTGGTGCTACAATGTGGTAAACATGGCCCTGTCCCAACTTTTTGGAGACTTGTTGCTGCCATCAATTTAAAAATTGCCTTATTTTTTTCTTAAAATTGTAAATTTTCTTAGTTTAAACATTTGATGTTTTCTATTGTGAATAAAATATGGGTTTATGAGATTTGCAAATCATTGCATTCTGTTTTTATGCAGATTTTACACAGCACCCCAACTTTTTTGGAATTGGGGTTGCAGGATAAAAAAACTAATAATATTCAGTCAATAAATTATTAATCACAACTTTCTGAATGCAGTATTTAACTATTTAACTCTCATTTCGAAGCTATAAATTGATATAAGTTGAATGGATTGTGTAGTTAGGCCTTTGTACTTGTCATACCTTTGATGTTGTTTGTTGTTGTTGTCGCACAATATTCTATTACATGTGGTTATATTCAAGGATAAGTGCACTTCCTGTACACTATCCTTAACTGTTCCTCCTGAAGATGTAGATGGGTTAGTCATGAATGTATATGAAGTCCAGGCAGGGGAGTGCAGTACAGGATTGGGAAGATTCTGAAGCATGCTTATACGGTACCTGCCAGATCCCACTGTATCGGTTTTTGTTGAACAGTGGTTTGGATAATTACAGCTATTATAGGCATGCTCAACATGGGAAGGGGGTGAGCAGCTTAGCATAGGGCACTTCAAAATGGGATCTAGTATATATTTAAAAGGAATCTGTGCCTAAGATTTTTTTTTTTCACTTTCAAAGGTTTTTTATTGAAAAATTGCACATATACATTCAAGCGTCACTGAAATCAAAACTTCAGTATAGCAATTTTCAATATAACATTTTTCAGGAATACAAACATTTTTCAGCAATACAAACATCACATGAAGTCTGGAACGGAGTACAAGATATACTGGGGGGAGGGGACTTCACCAGTCCGGTATGGAGCGATTCGTGAAGAACAACATAATGGTTGTGCACAATACTTTGGCTAAGGGTGCTGCTCTTCTAGGCAATAAGTACAATACCGGTTAAGCTGACCGCGGTTGAAACTGGGAGCCGCCCTGGGCTCGTACCATCTGTCTATCGGACATAGGTGACTAAAGAAGGACCAGAGAAGAGAGAAAGACAGGAGAGATAGAAGTAAAGATAGGAGATAAGGATAAAGAGGAAGGTAGGTGGTAAGAGGTAGGGTAGTCAGAAAAATGGAAGAGAGAACTATCTAATAGGTCATGGGTGGACGTATACATTTCAGATGGTGATTAGGCGTCTATCAAAGGTAGGTGGTAGGAAGTGTTGTCTGTGCCTAAGATTTTACATATCAAGAGGTAAACATTCTGTATCAATCATATCAAATGTGCTGCATAGCACTTGCCATTAAGATTTAAAAAAATAAAATAATGCACAACATATTAAACAGTCTGAGCCAACATGAACTTTTTAAAGCCAATTCATATTTTCATCTGCTGACTGCAGAAGAATCTTTGGCTGACATAAATAGGCTAATACTTCCCCATAAACAACAGATGAGAGATATCAGCGTGTCCTGACACAACTCCAACTAGAAGCGGGATCCACCACAATCCTCGCATGTTACTGCCAGTGACTCATAATTGAAACCTCCGATCCTTTACACTACATTAAGAAGTAAAGGATTGGGTTTTGCTCTTTTTAAAATGTTGGTAAATTGTAAAATTGTCCCTTTGTGATAAAGAGGGCTTCCAAATTCGTGAGGTGATTATTGTCCTCTGGCTTTACAGAAAATGCCTTATAATTTGAAAGAGATGCTCGAAAATGAAAGCATTGCTTGCTTTTGTTTGTGCTGTATATTGCCAGCTTTTGACTACAGCTACTCCTTTTTATGTTAGTTAACAAATGTTTTCCCACCATGAGCAGTAGAAACTTTGTGGAGGTGGTGAGGGAGAGAAGCAGACCGCGAACTGATGGTGACCAAAAGGGGCAGAGTTGGCGATTATTTTAGTGGAGAGGAAGCCACAGTAGGAAGTGATCATAATAATGAAGGGAGGAAGAGCGGAAGCTGATCATAGTATGGGGACAGAGGAAGAGAGGAACTGATTTGACCAGGAAGGGTGTCACGTGATATTTCATAAGTGCTTAGGAGTCTATCTCCAATATTGTAGTGAGGGGCTGCTGTTGAAGAGGCGAAAGTGGAGTCATGCTGACATAGTGTTGTAGGACTTTTCATTTATTTTCAGAGACAGAAGCAGCCACATCAATAAAAGTTTGGAAGAGTTGGAAGACTAGACACTTTTCATGACAGGTTTCCTTCAGGGTTACTGTTTATTGCAAGCGCTTCTTGAAACAGTGCAGATTTTTTAGTTACATTAATTATGACAACCATTTGAGGTTGAATAAAGACATAAGTCCATCAAGTCCAACCTATTGCGTGTATGCATTCTTGTAAGGTCCCCTTTCACATGGGTGGTCTGGTCGGATCCGCCTGCCAGTTTTTCAAGTGGACCTGATCGGATGCCCAATGTAAGTCTAGAGGCAGCCATGTGTAAACGAATGGTCGCCCGTTTACACCTGGTTACCACTGTCTTCCGCCAGGTCCAGAAAAACAAACGGAACAGAGATACGTGTCGTCGGACCTGACTGTGCTGGATCAGAGGTAATCTGTTGTAAACGCACCCATGTCTGTTTACATCCAATTCCCCTAGATTGACATGGGGTCCAGCATTTTCAGCCCTTTTCTCCATCCGCACTGTACTGCTCCGATCAGAAGGGGATCCATGCACGGATCCCCTCCTGATCAGCCCGTGTGAAAGGGGCCTTAGAGCTCCACAGTGCAGCAGAGATGTGTGATAATCAACATGTTTACATAGCAGTGTGTAGAATAAATGCTTTACCCAAAGTGTATTGGAAGGAAAAATGTCATCTTGTCCTGACATAAAGGACTGACATATGAGCAGCCTATGTTAAGCACAGTGGTAATCTATCACTTTTAATAGTTTCACAGCAAACATTTCTGTTCTGGAAACCCTTTTGTGGTAGAGATATGGAGGAATGGCCAAGTCTAAACCGAGCCGAAACAGCTGTATGCATGAATGTGCTTCACAGTGAAGAAAAAGCACTGGTATATAAGATTGTACACCAAACCCTGAGAAAGACAGATACATGTTGGTGCCTGAGGATAATAAAACACGTTATCAAGTATGTAGCTGAATTATCATTTCTATATCTGACACTGAAGCCATTACATAACATTTTTACAGATATTTTTTTTCAATTTCTACTGAGTATAGTAACAATAATGCAAAAAAGACAACAAATTATATCCCACAAAATTTTGAGGATCAAGTGAAGACTTTCATATAGCAATAAGCAGATCAATTTGCTCAAGGATTTGACCCAGATTGGGCAATTTGGCATAGCTGCTCAGCATGAATACAAGATCTGCTATTGACCCCCACCCCTTTCCTTCTTTGCGAATCAGCTGAGGCATTTTAGTGGAGCATGAGCACTCCCTTTCTCAGTAAAGGGAATGATCACTACTGGCTGCACAGAGATTTCCAGAAACAAATAAAAATGCTGTGTGCAATAAGGAATTCTTCAAATTGTTGGAAGCACTCATTATCAAAGCCCAAAGGAGAACTAACATGGTCCAGATCTTGCTTACTGGTGAAAGTAATACTTAAAAAAAGAAGAACCATTTCCTTGTATTAGTTGGCTTGATTGTTGACTGATTCAGTTCATTTTTGCTAAATAAGTGGCCTACAGGTAGAGTCCTCATTCAGAAAACATTGGATAGAATATTATTACTTGGATTATTTTTATTGGACTATTCCTCTGTAAGATAAGCTGCCAGAAGATTTGTTTGATGCTTCGTTTGACACAAACACACTTAAAGTAGAAGTGTCACTAAAGTTTTTATTATTGGCTTCTATCCACCGGGTGACAGAGTGCATGATGCACTTTGTCCTGTCTTCCTAGGCGGTCCTGTTACTGAGATACCCCCACCGCTGTCCAACCACACTTAAACCAAGAAGATGCACAGTCTTGATTGATGACACTTGTTCCCTGAGACAAAACTATGGCCGCATGAACAATCTTCATATTCAACACCTGCAGCAGCGTTGGGTTCCTGTATCCCCTGCTGCCCACAATGGTTTCTTCCACTGATCCTACATCATTACTGTGTCCTGTAGTGGCATAGGGGCTGATGGAAGGAACCACAGGATGCAACAAGGGACCAGGCATCTAACACCCCAAGTGTGTGCAATATGAATAAGTCATTTCTCAGCAAAGAGCGAAGATTGGAGGGACGAGTGAGAGGAGACATGAGTATAAAGACTCTTCTCTTGTTGATTCTGTTTTTGTTACATTTTTAACCAAGCAGTCAGTATTTTACAAAAAGGATTTGATATGCAAATCTGCATTTATCAAAGATGAACTTGAAGCACTTGGTTCAAACATTGGGATTGTGTGTGAATATAATCACTAGAGGGCAGCATTGTACAATACTTTCCGTTCTGTCTGATAAGAGTATAAAAGAATAAAGCCCTCTCTGCAGACCATGTATTTTGTCCATGTGACAGAGGCATCGTGAGTTATATGCTAAGGGTATGGTACTTTAGCTGAAGCAGCTAACATGTAGAGCTAAGAAAAGTTTTGTAAACCTTTAACCATTTTATAGATTTTTATATCAATGACTACTAAAATGCTATCTGATCTTCATCTAAGTCATAATGAGAAAGAAAGACATTATCATTTAACAAAAACAATAATTATATTGCAATATCTACTGTATATTAAACAGTTGAAGTAAAGAAAACCTTTTGTGAGAGAAACATGGAAACCTAATCAGATCTTCTGCGATATTGGTCCCAGGCAGTGACTTAGTAATGCCTGAAGCCAGAGGGTTAGCATAAGAGCCAGTCAACTAGCATTTTGAGAGGGAGGTAAGTAATGCTAACCCCCATTTTTCTGTCATACGGGTTTACTTTGAATACCTAGTAAGGATGTACTGATACTGATACTAGTATCGGTGCCGATGCCAAGTATTGGGCCGTGTAATGACCGGGTTCCTGATTAGCCAGCTTCTCGACCAATCAGGAAGCTGAGCAATATGTCATTACACGGGGCCCGGCTTCCTGATTGGCCAGAAAGCTGGCTCCATGCTTCCTTGTCACATGGTGACGAGGGAGCATGGAGATGGCTTCCCTGCTGATCGGTAGGCCGGGTGGCGAATCATTACACGCCGCCTGGATTCCTTAACCACTTGAAGACCAAGTGTTTACTGGCCAGGCCATTTTTCAGTATTCAGCGCTGCGTACTTTGACTGGCATTTATTCCGTCATGCAACGCTGTACTGAAACAAATTTTAAACTATTTTTTTTGGACAGATAGAGTTTTCTTTTGGTGGTATTTAATCACCACTGCGGTTTTTCTTTTTTACTATATTAAGGAAAAAATACTGAAAATTTTGAAAAAAAAAAGTTTGTTTTTGCATTATGTTATAATACATTTATAATTACCCAATTTTTTGGTAAAATATAAAAGACGGGGTCATGTTGGGTAAATAGCACCAAACGTGTCAAGCCTTAAAATTGCGCGCACCCGCAAAATCGCAAAAAACAACCATTCCCAAAATTGACCACAAGCGACGCTTTAAAAGCTTTTACCGCTCATCAGTTTAGTGTTATCAGTGTTTATTGGCCCTAGAATTATTGCTCGCACTGTGATGTTCACGGCGATATGTAACATATGCAGCGTAATGGGCACAATCGTCGTTTTCGCACGTATGCGCACCCGACGCATGTTTGCATGCGTGTATGTTTTAGTGGGGACTTTATAAACATTTTTGTGGGTTTTTTTTCTTTTTCATGTGTGACTTTTTTTGCAACTTTTGTTTTTTTTCCTATTTTTTTTCACTTAACTTTAATGTTATCACAACGTGACAGCAAAGAGATGTGACAGGTCCTCTTTATGGAAACATCAGGGGTCTCCAAGACCCCTAATGTCACTTAGGACCCCCCAAAGAAGCTGATGAAGCAGAGATCTGCTTCATCAGCTTCTCTCCAGTTTCTGAAGCTGGAGAGTGAAACAAGAATGCGGAAGTGATGTAATATACATCACTTCCGCAGTCTGACACCGGAGAATCTGCACACAAATGACAGCTGGGCGGAGCCGGCCGTGATTTCACGGCTGGCTCCGCCCCGTTATAATGACAGATGCTGATCTAATATTAAACAATAACAACTGGGCAGAGCCGGCCGTGATGTCATGACCGACTCCGCCCAGTTGTTTTCCATTGGCCAGGGCTTGCTAGAAGACTCTGGCAGGTGCCGGCCAATAGGAAACAGTTGGACGGAGCTGTCACTGCTAGCTCCGCCCAATTGTTTTTCTTTTGCTGACATCTTTGCCGTCGTTTAAAAAAAAAATAGTTTTAATTTTCTTTTCTTGAAACTATTTTAATTTTCCTATTTATTTACATTTGAAAAATTATTTTTCAACCCTTTTTTCCCATTCAGATCACTCTTTTTCTATTCTGCTTGGTACCTTAGAGGTACTGAGCAGAAAAGCCGAGTGGCATTCGGCTATTCACTCACTGCCGTTCGGGCCCTATGAGAATAAGGGCGAATGGCAGCAAGTAAGCTGCCGGGGCTTTGGCTCAGCTGATCCAGATGTTGGATCGGCTGAGTCGCAGTCTCTCTGCACTTTGGCTCAGCCAAGCATGCAGAGCAGAACATGAAGAAGGCAGCCGACGTACGTACATTTTTCTCTAGGATAATGACATCTTAAAATTAGATTGTTTTCAGTCAATTAGTTCATTTAAGGGGTGACTGACTTATGCTACTGTAAAAGTCACACTGTTTCGATTTCCAGCTCTTCCTGACTGAAATTTGATGATGTGCAATATGGCCCAATTAAATAAATATCAGAGAACTTCAGTAGAAGAGTTATGAAAACTTCAGTATCTTGCTAGTCGGCCCCACTGGCTGTCAAAATACCTGAACAATCTGATTGGATGCAGGCATTGTTCAGGTATTTTGAGAGCCAGCGGGCGTCTTGCAAGATACTGAAGCTTGGCCCAGTGGAGATTCCTCCATCCACACAGTTTAGCGTAGATGGAGGAATCTTTTTCACGTTTTTCAATCTGACCACAGAAAATCTGCAGATAATCTATAGGGGTATGGCCAGCTTTAGACAAGATGTGTGTTACTGGCTGGATCACCCAGATCCTGGATCACAAGCTAATGCAGCCACCACATTTTAACATTGGTAAGCTGCAATATAGTACAGTACATGATTGCTTTTGGGTTTAGATACACTTTGAGGTATGATTTCATGCAGGGTCGCTATAAGCCTGATTTCTTGCATGGTTTTCAGACTCAGTTCATTTTCATATTACCTTGAATGCTGTTAAAAGCCTGCACAGTGTGAAAGGATTGTGTTAGCAACTCGGCTGATTGCTCTTTACATTTATTATTTCAGCGGTCTATGATTCTCTAAAGAACAACATGTTCTGGTATGGTTTTTTCCAAGTCTGATTCAGCACATCATCATACAGAAACTAATATTCTAATTATTCAAAATGGGCACAAACACACGCAAACACACACATACAATTGTACAAAAGGGTTCAATCTACTAACAAATGTATTCTGTTCATGGCTAGCACTGCTGTGTAAATGATCTGTATAAAGAACAGCAGACGTTATAAACATATGATCTGTATAAAGAACTGTTGTTTAGTGAAATGGTGATGGAGAGCCAAGCACAGCACTGCACTCAGCTGTGTTTTCAAGCGTCAGAGACCTAATAAGAGGAGACAGGACAATGGAAACAAAGACACACAAAAGACTCACATCACTTTCTAAGTCATACGAAGTTAAAATAGAGAAATCGTAGAATTCAGAATTTAGATACATTCACCTTCAAACAGAGTGGAAGGCATCTATCCTGCTCACCATTCCTTATCTGCTGCCCCTTTGCAGATTGTTTTAGTCAATTCCAGTCAACCTGAGAATAAAATTCAAGTTACTGTTATGTTTTCCCTTCACAGCATGTAACAACTCATCCGCCACATAGATTTCTGACTTCAAATGTTTTCCTATCTGGCATATTCCCACTTCCACTGACTTACTTAAGTCTTTCTCACTCATAATTTCATAATTATAGTATAATGTTATTATTATAATTATTATGTTTGACTTCACCATTTTTCGAACTCAGCCTTCCTTCATCTGGAATAAAGTACAACTTTTATTTTGTAGTTTTGGATAGGGTGGGAGGGACAGAGGGATTAGAATACCTGTTAGGTTTAAATTGCTGTCTGTGTCCCTGTTAGGTAGATTCACCCCCTTTATTTGCCCTGGTGACTGTTATCACTGAAAGTAAAAGAAAATCATACATTTTGGGTTGTTAATCAGAACAGGAATAGATGGGAAGCCCTGCAATGGGGATACTAGTTCTGGTGACTGTGATGGCCATCAGGGATTTTCCTCTCTTTGCAGGGATTTTTTCTCAATTCTTGTTGTGACTATCAGACAGGAAGCAAAGGGAATGCCATACAGATGGCACACTCAATGCCACACAGATGGCAATAAAAACCTGACAGGGGTTATTATTATGTAGGATATACATAGCGCCAACAGTTTGCTCAGCTCTTGACAATATAAGGAGGACATTACTGACTAAAAAGTAACGTTTTGGCTTCAGTTCTACATCAAGCGCCAAGCTAGCAACTCATCCATCCACATGCTTTAATTTTTTGTCATAGCCATCATCCTCTGCAATACATTTTCCATCCTTTTAAACTGTCCCTACTTTTCATGTATTTAAATAGACCCACTTCTTCAAAACTGCCTCCTCTTCTACCTTTCTACTATAACCAAAACTATAACTGTGTAACCCTCACCCATGACCTCCGCCATTGCCATCTCTATTAAATTTTATCTCTAGTGTTCCACCACCTCTGAAGCTGCTGATACAATACAGTTGCACCAGTATTAATGATAACTACAGTGGGAGGAATGTATCAAAACTGGAGCAGATAAAATCTGGACTGGTTGCCCATCAAGCAATCAGCATCTCTCTTCAGTTTGCCCAGGTAAGATTTGAAAATGAGAGAGAGAGAGAGAGAGAGAGAAGCTGATTGGCTGCAGTGCAAATCTGCTCCAGATTTTGTCTGCTCCAGTTTTGATAAATTCCCCCCAGTATGTATAATAAGGATCAACCTGATCCTATATAAAGTGAATAGATTAGTTTGACACGTCTTCACACTGTATAGTTCTTGGTTTAGCTAAAGGGGATTGTCCTGAGATTGTATAGTTAGATACAGCTTATAGAGACACTGTCACCTTACCCATGCAAGGACCCAAATAGACCCATTAAACTTACATTACCAGTGCTAAAATCCAAGGCTTCAGCTGGTGTCACACACAAAAAGGAGCAGTGGCATAGCTTCCCCAGTCATGTGACCATGCTTTGGCCAATTGATTAGCAGCTTGACTGTCACATGGGAGGAGGTCACATGTTTTACCATACCCACAAGCACTGCATCAGTTTGGAGGCAGCGGTGATGCAGGAGTGTTGGTCACATGAGTAAGGCCCTGTTCACTCCAGGGTGTTTTGTCAAGTGTTTTTTCCGCGCTGAAATGCATGCAAATTAAAATCCCATGTATTACTATGGCAGCCGTTCACACAAACGCGCTGAATCGCATAAATAATAAGAGTAAAAATACGCCTGTTGTTTGAAAAAATTCCCTGAACTTCTTTTGTGGCACTTATCAGCTCATTTTGCTCCATAGACTTCAATGGAAATGCAGCGATCAGCGTGTTTTTGCACTTTTTTTAGCACGTTTTTGCAGCTAAGACTGCTTTTCATTGGACAACTGAAAAAGTGCTGAAAACGTGCCTTAAAAAGCTTTTACATATGAACAGCAAATGCCTGTAAAACGCACTGAAACGCGCATAAAAACACGCAAATGCGTTAAAAAACTCCCTTAAAGTGTGCTGAAACACTGTCGCCCTGTTGTGAATGAGGTCTAAAAGAGGCGCACGGGGGCCTTTACAAAGGCACTTTCACTTTACCTTCAATAGACAAAGTTGCAATGCTTCTTCAGTTAGAAGCCTTTTCTTCTCCTGATTAAGCGCACCTTCACAGCAAAAAACAACAACTTTGCTGTATTGCACCCCCCCTTATCTTGGGGTAGATATCCCAGGAAGCATCAGCTTCCACCCAGCTGCCGGAGGGGGCAGCGGCAAGAACCTGGAATGGACAGCTGGCTCCTAGTGGCATCAGAGAGGAAGATGGTTTGTGGCGGTAGAACAGCGAATTAAAGCAGGGCAATGCTGTATTCACTGGGCATATTAGTATATCAATTGAGCACATCCCAGCAAAACAGTTTAGAGGGCTTAAAAGCAAAATGAACCTCGGCAGGGCTTGGGGGAGGAGTACAATTCTTCTTTAACTGCAATATAAAAAAGTGAGGTCACCAACTGAGCATGATATCTGTGTAACGCTCAGGACTAAATGAAAAAAACTCCTTGAAAAGTATAATAACTCTCATACATTTATTGTAGCCAGGCTGTTAATCTCTCACATCTCTACTACAGATAAGCAATACAACTAGGATCCCTGAACCTAGCCTATGACTGGACAACGAAGAAGGAGCAGCTGACTGCTCCATGGGAGCACATGTGCACTGCAGCAGAGCCTGATTGGATTGGCTAAGAGCACTGACCCTCATTCTTCTAGTCTGGATTAGAGGACACTGATATTGAGCCAGATTCAAGTACTTGCATTGGCTGTGAAAAAAATTACATTCATTTATTTATTGAATATATTAAACTGCATTTAGGAAAAAACTGCATTTAATTGTGTTTTGGTGTTGTGCCAACAGTTCAGCATTAAGCTACTGCCTTGAATACTGAGTAGTAGGCGCTTTATTATTCTGCTAGAAGCTGCAGTCTTTGCTAGATATACATCCATGTAGGTGGACATATCAGTAAAAAAAAAAAAAAACATTAAAAAGTATATACATGGTCAAAAACTAAAACTAAATCTGTATTTCTATATTGAATTTCCATAAGTTCTAATAACTGATAATGGACCTCTTCTACATACACTTGATTTATACTATCACCTGGGTCACCTGTCATCAGGTGCATGCTGGGCCTCTGGCAGCTGCTGTTTGTTGTGCAGAAGCTCAATCTTGCCTGTATTTACTGTATGACTGAGCAGTCAGCAACCTTACCTGCCAACATGCATGCAACAGACCAACATGAATTAATTAGCTTTTATTTTTGTTATAGCTTTTATTTTCAAATATATTCTGAGCAAAAATAATTTCTTAAACATTAGGTGCTTGGTGTTATGTAATGCTTCCCCTACATACCTGATTTTAGATCATGTGCCCTGTTCATATTTCCATACCTATATATTATCATATATCAAACTCCAGTTCACCTTGAATACACAGGCAGCAAATGAGAACAACAGATGAACTCACTGTTTATTTGGCTAGCTGACCTGGAAGTGTAATTGACCTTATCTAAGTACATTGCTGTCAATAAACCTGGCACATAAATACCTGAATATTTGCAGGTTTCTACATTGGAATTGTTTTGTAGTCTTACAGTCTGAGCATTTCACAGTACTATGTCATGGCTGTCCAGTGGCGTAACCAGAGTTCTGGGCGCCCGGGGCAGAAATTTTTTTTCGCCCCCCCATTATATAAACAACCACTGGAACTGTACCCTGCACCTCCCCCCCCCCACACACACACACATGTTTTTATTTTAACTTTTCACATTTGAATATTTTATTTTTTTTGAAACTTTTTCATTTTTTTAAATCAATTTTTATTTATTAATTAATTTTTTATTAAATATTTTTATTTTTTACTTTACTTTTAGGGGCTTCGGGGAAATATTGGGGGTCTAAACAGACCCCTGATATTTCCCTTTAAAAATAGAAAAAGAGATTGAGGACACAGAGTCCTCAATCTCTTTTTCTGTGTCCCCTGTTATCAATGAACAGGAATCCTTTATGAGTGTTCCTGTTCATTGATAACATGGTATGTTTACTATAACTACAATTATGAATGAACAGGAGGAGATGTAGATCACTCCCATTCATTCATAATTGAGGATATAGTATACATACCAGGTCCTCAATTATGTACAAACACTCAGCGATCACTGATCGCTGAGTGCTTGTACCCGTTCTCCTCTCTGACACACACTGTCATAGGAGGCTGCAAGAGGAGAGCCCAGCCTCCTGTGACAGCGCTGGCTGTCTCCGCCCCCACACCGCTCTGCTGCACTGTGATAGGCGGCCGAGCGGTGTGGGAGGAAAGACACCGGCCGCTCACAGCGCTCGTCCCGCAGCGCTCGGCCGGCTGTCATTTTCTCTCTGATTCCTTTCATCCCTGCTGGGCACTGCTCTGTGTCCCAGCGGGGATGAAAGGAATCACGGCCGCGCCGGCAAAACGGCAGGAAAATTTACACGTCTAGTGACTTCTGCTTTCAAAGTGCTAATGATCAGCAATAGCAATAAGGCTAGGGTTCGGGTTTGGACAAAAACTTTGCAGGTTCTCCACCAGAAATAAGTAACAATCAATAATACAGCACATAGCCTATGCCCCTGGTCAGCTGACTCAGTGGGTGGGTGGAACCATGCAAAGCTACGCCAAATGTAAACGTATACAAGAAACTGCGGGCAGAAGAACTCCACAATTTGGTTTTGATACATTTTGAATGAAATTCGGATGATTCTAAATTTTTGGATTCGTTTGCATGTGGCCTCATTGGAATTCAGACATCGGGATGCATACGCATGTCCGAATTGACGAAAGTTCGTCCAAATTGGCATTTGAAACTAAACGAAATTTACATGTCTAAAAAATATATTAGGAAATAATAATAATAATAATGTTAAATTCACATATAATTCTATGGGAAGATTGTTGTTTAAATGAATGATCTGGCGACAGGGTCTCTTTAACAAAAGAGAAGTCATGTTTTGCAAAAAGCTTGCCTTTAAAACATAATTTATATAATTTTTTTACAACAAAAAGCCTCAGTTGAGGAAAGTTAGCAAACACAGCAATGTTTGTCCCCCTGAGAAACTATGACAAAAGAGACTTAACTGGAACAAATTCAAGCATCACACCTCCGCTGCCTGCTTGAATCAATACATGGCTTTGTCTCAGCTGCACACCCGCTAATAGTTTTTACTCAAGTTACTGAAAGAAATAATACATGAAGTAAAATAATCTATAGACTCCAGCAAAAAAGACTTAAACAAAGCTGCGTTCTATATCCATTGTGTATGGTGCAGCCTTCTTTGCATTCTTTCCAGGCCTGGTGCCACGTATGGCAGGACAGGTCACGGTGGTAAGAAATTTAGTAGATGCCGCTTTTTGTGGTGTCAGGTGCATGCAAAGCTGACCTATGTTCTTTCTATTCTATGATATACTATTGCATTGTAACCTTTTAATACCTGCTTTAGTACCTGCTTTTTGTAATATGTTAATTCTTAGTTGATACCACAGCCATTTACTTCCAAATGCATCTACAACCCTTGACAGTCAGATACAAAAACCAAATGGCAAATATACACTAAGGTGTGAAATGCATCAAGACTTTTTGTAGCATTTGCCATCATTGATAAAGTCTTGCTGGTGGTGTCTGTACCTAGAGCTGTCAAGGATCATATATCTATTTGGAGTATATGGTCAGTTAGACAAAGTCTGAGATCTAGAACTGGTTAAGACAGGAGGTGGCCAGGTCCTCCATGTGGCAGCAGTCTGTTCTCTGTATATGTATCACACACATTTAGTTTAAAGTGGACTTATATTGAAAATAAAACATAAAGCTACATTAAGGCCTTGACACTTGTCATGGGATCTCTGTTAAAAAAGAAGAACTGAGTTCAGATTGGCTGATTTTCTCTATCAGTGTAGATTAACCAGTTGACATCCGCGGTGTTAAACCCCCTTCCCATCCAGGCCATTTTTCAGTATTCAGCGCTGCGGTACTTTAACTGACATTTATTCCGTCATGCAGCGCTGTACTGAAATGAATTTTATACCCTTTTTTGGGGACAGATAGAGCTTTCTTTTGGTGGTATTTATTCACCACTGGGGGTTTTATTTTTTTACTATATTAAGGAAAAATTACCGAAATTAAAAAAAAAAAACAGTTTCCCCTATATTAAATGATAAAACTGAAGAGGTTAAGTGGTGCCTCTCCTTCATGGCCAGCAATGGAGGAAGCCTGCAGCAGCATTTCCCCAGGTAAATAAGTATTACAATCTTTCTATTACTCTTTATCCAGCGAGTCTATATATAGTTTTATCATAATATTTGAGTAAAGGTCCACTTTCTTTCTAAATGGGCTCTTAAACATTACAAACCAGTTGGTTCATTTAAAAACGCCTTTAATAACATGTATAGATAAATATATATTCTGGTTTCCTGTCTGTAATCCCAAAAGGAATACTGCCAATTGACTGTCACTTTAAGGGGCAGTGCGCATGTATGCGATACCCCACCGCGCAGCAATCGTGCACGACTCCGTGCCGCAATTTCGCACGGAATCGTGCACGATTGCTGCGCGGTGGGGTGTTGCATAGGTCTGCACCTGCCGTTAAGCTTATTTCAGCTTTAGATGTAGTATTAGCCCAAGAATTACTGCAAACTAACAGTGTAACTCAAACAAATCTGTTCCTTTCTTCTGTAAAGATTTCTTCTGTTATAAGAAGTTTCCAACTTAACCATATGCCTTCTGAGTGACCTGAGCTCTATTCGGAACAGAATTTCCAGAACTCCTCTATAGCTGTATATAGATTACTTGCTGATTCCTACAAGCAGTGTAAACTAATGCTCTAAATGCCAAAATTCAGCACTGACAGAAAGCAGTTATAGGACCCATTAGGAATACTTTTATACAGTTGTTGCCACTTTCTAAATGGGCGTACAATGGACCCTGTGTACATGCTAAGCTCATCATGTACTGAACAAGACTGAGCTGAAATGGACCATGGAGAGCGCCCACATGCAAGAACTCGGTAAAACAGTCAGACATGTTAAATTTCTTTGTGAATATTTGAAACTAGGATTTGGTAAATGTTACACTTTACCTTATTTGACATCAATAATATTTAGACCCCTGACATTTTAAGACTGCATGTGGCTCTCAGAAATGATGACTCAGAAAACCTCATGTTAGCACAGTGTTATATGCAGAGCTCTGTATAAGCACACCTGCATTACTCATAAAGCCACCTAAGCAAATTCAAACTTCTTTTATTGTTATCTTAGGTGTTAAGGGTTTTGCACTATATATATATCCCTGTCTGCATAAACAATGATGCATGGGATTTTGTCTATAAACTATGAAAAAAAGAAAAAAGATCTAAAAGTCAAAATGTGCTTGTGAATCAAAATAAATTGTAGGTAGTATGCAAAATAAATGAACACATTTTAATGAAAATTACTAAATTATTAATAGATTTTGTTCATATGTAATTAACATTGTAGCAATTTAAATTAGTATAGAAAAATGAGGCTAAACTTAAAAAATGTGCGCATATACAGTGCAATCCAATGGCTTCCGACCCTTTGAAACAGCCTGATGGAAATGGACATACCTTCTCCCCTCCCTAGAGGAGAAACTCTAGGATGATCAGTACTACAGACAAACTCATTCAATTTCAGTTCATGCTCAACTTTATTACACTGCCTTAAAACTACACTGTAAGGGCATACTTTTCAGTGCTGCATGTCACCATTACTAGGAAGTACTGGCATCTGTTTTGGGGTTTTTCCTTTGTTTCTTCATACTGCACTCAAGTACAAGATTTTCGAAGATCTAAATTGGGTTACTCAGGCCCTAAAACTGCCATCTGTTGAGGTTAATTGACTCCTTTGTGTCAGTGTAGTACTCTTTTTTTGCTAGAAAAGTCTTTCAAACTTGAAAGAACCTACTTCACCCCAAAAAATGATTACGGATCATTAATGAGCTACTATCTAAATTTAAAATGATATATAACAGTGAGCCTGTGTCCAGAAATTTTACATAGACTGGCAACTATGGCTGGACATGATGCAAGCCCCCCATCTGACAGGTCAACCCTCTTGGTGTAGTCTCCACTATAACACCCCTACCCAGCTTAAAAAATATCAGTTGGTGCCAGAGAGCAAACATGCTCATACGTATGAGTGTGTGCATGTATGTGTGTTTGTGTTGTACTCTGTATGTTAGTTTAATGATTGTATACAAAATGTCTTAAGATACCCAAATAAACACCTTTTAAAAAAGCTTTAACATTTAAAAAGCTAATACAGAGATAAAAAAAAACTTAAATATACACCATACAAATGCCAAATATGCAGTTATACGTGATGTCACAGAAAACCCCATTGAAATGCCAAAGTTTCTTGCACACTTAAAGCAACCGTACTGTCTCATTAACAAAACTAGAGAAGGACAGTCTGTAAAAAAAGCAGATCATAGCTGGTGGGTAGTGATAGTAGTGATAGTAGTGATGTAGCCACTGAATAGAGCAACCACAGTGTCATGCGGAAGGGTCAAACAGAAGGAAAGAAAATGAAGATGTGACTTGTCCCTGCTGGACAGTTAAGTTAACAAAGTCTCTTTAAAACCATTGCTGGCTTAGAATCCCGCTTAAATTGTAGATGGAAGGGGAACTGTCCAATTAGGTACCAAAAACAAATAAGAGACTTAGAATGGGACATTTTCGATGCTACTGGAGTTATAGGACGTTAAATAAGTAAGACTAAGGAGGTCGAATATCCTTTTTTTTTACCCTTGAGGCCATAAATGCTGGGAAATGTTCTTGACACTGAATTGAAGTAGCTACTTGGATCAGACATATATAATTTCTATTGCTTCTAGTGCCGGCTTGTAGATAGCTGCAGCACCCATGTCACTGCTGTGATGTGCTGCCAGCCACAGTGTTCTTTGCCAGCAGTGGCAGCATGTGTAGATGGAGTGACTGACAGGTCTGGCCAGCTCAGAGGCAGTTACATATAGGAAGGAATTAGGGAGAGGAGCAGAGGGTTCTTTGCTGACATAAATATCATCATCCCATGTACTGTAGTCCAGCTGCAGATTAAACACACAAGGCACACAACTCTGCTTACAGTTTCAATGTAGGGGTGTTCACATTGTCAGCCCAAAGAAAGTTACATCCAGGCTATATTTCTGTCAGTATCACCAGGTAAGTTTTTCTAGAAACAGTGTTTAGAAAGAAAAGAAAGAAAATTTACAGCGGATAATGTACATCTGTGTGTATGCTCATACACTATACATATACTTTAATTATATAGGGAAAAGTGTTATTTAATAAGATAAAAGCCATTGGCTTTGGCTTTCTTTGGAAATGAAGGAGGAGTAAAGTGGAGCAGTAAATGTAGGCAGACACTGCATTGTGCAGCCATTCTGACACTGTAATATGTTCCAATGCTTTGTGAGACTCCTATCTGTATTGACCCCCTCACCTAGTAGTAGTAGAATAATAATCATCATTATCATGGCTGGATTTCTGCATGTGCCATAGCCTAAGGTAGCAGGGCTGCAAGGAATGGCAGCAAACAGCCACTCACACAACATATAGCAGTCAGTTGCAGATCACCATTTATAATAAGAGGTTCCAACCCGTTGTACTGCTTGCTTGGGAAATCCATTGCAGGAAAACAGAAAAGGAAGTCTAAAGCGCTACTACCCTTGCAGGCAGGAAGTGTTCAGGCCTGGGGGGCTTTGTGTGTCATCCGAAAAATCCGTTTGATGTTAGAGGCGAGAGGGAGAGAGAGGTAATAGATGAGGCATGAGATGCTGGTGTCAAGCAAACAAGAGAGTGTAGTAACTCACCATGAGGTTTGCTTGCGTGTGCAATCAACGGCGTTGGGATCTCTGCGATGGGGAGTTGATTGTAGTTTCTCCTTTCGAGTCCTCCGTGTTGGCTGCAGTCTGTGTGCTGACTGGATGGGCAACTGTAAGGGTGGAGGTGTCGTGAGTGCTGAGGGGGTCTCGTTGGTTCAAGGATAGCTGGGTGGAGGCTGGTGGTGTATCTTCGTTTATGGAGCGCTGGTGGCGGCGGGTTGGTGTGTGCTGATGCCGTGGCGGGCGCAGATGCTGCGATGTGCCGAGGTGGCCGCAGATGCCGCAATATCCGATCTGGCCGAAGGTGGTGTGCAGGACGTCCCAGACGTGGGATTTTTCCCACGTCTGGGACGTCCTGCACACCACCTTCGTCCAGATCGGATATTGCGGCATCTGCGGCCACCTCGGCACATCGCAGCATCTGCGCCCGCCACGGCATCAGCACACACCAACCCGCCGCCACCAGCGCTCCATAAACGAAGATACACCACCAGCCTCCACCCAGCTATCCTTGAACCAACGAGACCCCCTCAGCACTCACGACACCTCCACCCTTACAGTTGCCCATCCAGTCAGCACACAGACTGCAGCCAACACGGAGGACTCGAAAGGAGAAACTACAATCAACTCCCCATCGCAGAGATCCCAACGCCGTTGATTGCACACGCAAGCAAACCTCATGGTGAGTTACTACACTCTCTTGTTTGCTTGACACCAGCATCTCATGCCTCATCTATTACCTCTCTCTCCCTCTCGCCTCTAACATCAAACGGATTTTTCGGATGACACACAAAGCCCCCCAGGCCTGAACACTTCCTGCCTGCAAGGGTAGTAGCGCTTTAGACTTCCTTTTCTGTTTTCCTGCTCTGTCTTTACAAGTTGGACACCCCGGTCCTTACTTAAACTAAAGCAGCACGCCCGTCCTCACACACCTCACCATCCCCAACCATTAATTTTAAAAGAAAGGAGATCCCCCCCCCCTTTTCCGGTAGAGCGCAGCCACGGATAGGACTCAGGTCACAAAACTTGGGAAATCCATTGACTTCTCATTATAGTTGTCTCTGCACATCCTGTGCATTTTGCTGGAGAGATAGTTTACTCTGTGCTTATAGTTCACTTGATTTGGGTTCATATACCTGGAGTTTGACTAATAGCAGCGTAGGGTGACAGTTTGTCCTATTCTTTTATTTGCTGGTTCCAAAGGCATAGATGCAGAGTGGGCGAATTACCTATTTTAGCTGCTCTACCACCAGATTCACAAAGGCTTAAGGAATTATGATATATTATCTTTTTGTGATAATAAGGGGTATGAACAAATTTACACCTGGCCTATGGACACAGGGAGTATAAGTCCAACCATGATAATATCAATAGTAATAATGTAGACAGTTATCTATCTTGTGCCATATACAACGTAATGATTTGTGACTAGAGGAGGTACAATATAACAATTCACCAGCAGGTAGCAATGCAGGAAAAAATTCTACAATGGCAAAGCTTGTCCCAGAGAAACTGGAGCGTAAAGGCCATGGCAACCTCCTTGTATGGCTGCATGAACTTGTCCAAAGGATTGTCTGAGTTTTCTAAAAATCTGGCAATCACTTTCTACTTTTTACTCTTTGACCTGCACTCACAATCCGTAGAAGATATATTTATTCAGTGTTGATATACTCACATCCCTGTTTGTAAGATTTATTTAAGGAATAACAAAGTATTAATGCTAATGTCCACAGGATATAAGGATTGCAATATAATGCTGAGTTTGGAAATCATCCAATGATCGTGGATAGGCACATTTCTAAGTGATGTTGTTTATGCTGATGTTTGTCCTAACTGCTTAGAAAATAAATTCAAGCAATGTTTGCTATGCAAACCTCAATTCACTTAAGGAAAGTGGAACAGACAATGATTTCCTCTTGTTTTGTACTTAGGTTGTCCTTGGATTTTCTTTTATGTGGATTAATTTTGAAAACTTTTCTTGCTGTAATATCTCTTTCAGAATAATCTCATTATTATGCACTCTCTTGCATGTTTAGAAGACAAATATGATTCAGAATAATACATTAAAATATCAATAAACATTGGCATAATTACTGGCAACAATGAAACAACTGATGATTAATTCAACTATTCCCTGAAACACAGAGCTACAATGGCATTTATCAGTAAGTCATAACTGAAAACTTCAAAAGAAATGAGAGAGAGATCGAGGAGGAGGGAAGAAACCTAAAGTGGAACCTAAAGTGATCAAAAAGCTAACTAAAACTTTGTAATACATTATAGCATCTTTTAACCTTCAAATAGATTTACAATTCTGCACAGCACTTTTTCACACACTTCTGCCACAATGTAGAGCCAGGCAGGTTCAGCAATGCAGCTTCAAAGTCACCTCTCCTCCAGTCTGCTGATTGTACAGTGATTCAGAATCATAACCTCTGTCCAATGAGCAGCAGGCAGATCCAGAAAGATGTTAGGCTGGACCAAGAAACATTAATAAATGCCCTGGCAATGCACTGTGACAAAGCTGTGTGAATCTTAAGAATGGCTGATGAAAATGTTTAAATTTTGTTAAAGTAAAATACAGCTTACTGTATATGGCATCTACTGTATGTCATATGTGTATCAACTTTTTTTTACTAGGGATGCACTCACACACGTTTTTTTTAGGATCAAGTACGAGCACCAATATTTTTTTTTTGTACTCGCCAACACCGAATACCGATCAAGCATGGAGCCGGCCTCCCGGCCAATCAGGAAGCCAGGGGCAGGTAATGACTCGCCGCCAGGCTTCCTGATTGGCCAGCTTCCCGACCAATCGAAAAGCCAGGTGGCGAGTCATTACACGCCGTCCGGCTTCCTGATTGGCCGGGAAGCTGGCTCTGTGCTTCCTTGTCACCAAGTGAGTCATTATACGGCTTGTTACACCACTGTTACCCACCCACCCCCACTTCCTGATTGGCCGGGAAGCCGACTCCATGCTCACTGGTGACGAGGTAGCATGGAGACAGCTTCTTGGCCAATCAGGAAGCCAGGTGGTGTGTAATGACTCGTCGCCCCGGCTTCCTGATACAGGAAGTTTCGGTATTGGGACAAGTGAGTACTCACCCAAATACTCGGTATCAATATCGTTGCATCCCTATTCTTTACTCTATCCATACCTCCTCCCTTGTTCAGTTGATAACCGCACATGGCTCCCAATACCATCTCTATGTTGATGACACACAAATGTATCTCTCCACTCCACAGCTCACCCGTTATATTATGTACTTGCGCATAACTAATTTACTAACTGACATACCAGTCTGGATGTCACATCACTTCTTGAATTTCAATCTTTCAAAAACTGACCTCATGACATCTCCTACACTCACTAAATCCTCCCCATGCACCTTCCACAAACTTTTCCATTGAGATTGCCAAGGTACTAGGTGTAATCTTGGACTCTGATCTCACCTTTTAGCCCCACATCTACAAGTGAAACTCGAAAATTAGAATATCGTGCAAAGTTCATTTATTTCACTAATGCAACTTAAAAGGTGAAACTAATATATGAGAGAGACTCATTACATGCAAAGCAAGATAATTCAAGCCGTGATTTGTCATAATTGTGATGATTATGGCTTACAGCTCATGAAAACCCCAAGAACCCCAAATCCACAACCTCAAAAAAGTAGAATATTACATGCAATCAATAAAACAAGGATTGTACATAGAACAATATCGGACCTCTGAAAAGTATAAGCATGCATATGTACTCAGTACTTGGTTTGGGCTATTATTATTATTCGAGTTTCAGCTATAATCACTATCCAAATCTTGCCTCCTTCACCTCTGTAACATCTCCAAAATACTTTCCTTCCTAACCAATGAAACCACAGGTCTACTGATCCACTCACTTGTTATGTCTTGTCTCAACTCCTTCCTCATTGACCTACACAGGCAATCCCCCTTGCAGTCTATCACGAATGCTGCTGCCAGACTGCTCTCTATGCCAATTGCTCCACTGACTTACATTCCCCTACAGAATAAAATTCAAAATATTAACAACCACTTGCAAAACATCCACAACTCTGCTCCCAGCTATATCTCCAACCTTGTCTCAAAGTATCACCCTAACTGTCCTCTCCACGCTCTCTAGCTCCCTCATCAACTCCTCCCATGCTTGCCTCCAAGACTTCTCTAGAGTTTCTCCCATCCTCTGGAACACTCTACCCCAACCTTTCCAGCTATCTCCTACTCTGTCTGTCTTTGGGTGATTCCCTGAAAACTGATCTCTTCAGGGACTACTACCCCACTATTACTTTCACAAACTAATCATTTCCACACAGCTACCACCTTTTGTATCTCTTGTCCTCTCTTTTAGATTCTCAGCCTCATGGACCTCCTAAACCTCTTGTCTTGAATTGTATTGTAACTGTAATGTCTTCCTTGTATTGTAAAGTGCTGAGAAAACAGTTGATGATATACTGTATAAATCCTGTATAATAATAATATTTGCAAAAGTACCACCAGACCAAATTGCTGGTCTAAAAAAAACAAACATATCCACTGTTTCTAAAGATCCGTTCGAACTTCAAAGTATAAGAGTTATGTTTCAAAATGTTATCACATCCTAAAACCAATGCCCAGAGTAATTGTTGTCTGTGATGTCCTGTTTAAAGATCACCATGAGTCTTCGGGAGACATTCTGTGTCTGTACTGATACTTTTCTTGGTTCATAAAAGCTGAGGTTTTTCTGTGCATGTTTCAAACTGTCTCAGATTATCACAGCGATGACATAGAATTGTGCACCTAAAGGCATAAAAAGCGTGCTTGTACGCACATAGGAGCACATGGAACATTGAAGACCACTGAAGAGAGGAAGAAGCAAAGGCACAGTTGCAAAGGCAGAACCCGAGGGACCATACACACTGGAACACTGGAACACAGAAAGGGAGAGCAAACAATGATTACTTAGTAGATTGTAAAAGAGATTTTGACCTGCTTGGTAGATGTTCATTTTACATTGACCATCCAATAAGGGATTACTCAAGATACGATCCTCCAGCCTATGAACGATGGCCTAACCATCATCCAAACAAACAGGTAACAAGCAAATTCTTCACAGGGATATTTTTATAAGCTAGCTTGAATGTAAAAAGAAATTGGCAAAGTGCCTTTTGAAAGGCCATGTAACAAAACAAAAAAAAATTCACTTGTTCACATAGACCCCTAATTTAATAGACGTGCATTTGTAATCAGTTCAGCAATTTACTTCAGGTAATTGGAAATTAAGCCCTGTAACCTGAGAGTAGAGCTCTAAATACTTTTGCCTACAGCATTGCAAGAGTATCTGCGTCACCAAATTGGACTACAGAAAGATGCATAGCATAGACAGGTATAATTATAATAACAACAGAGTAACGTGAATTTAATACAAGAATATCTACCTCTTACATTGCCTTGTTATGGAACTACCCAATGAGTGCATCAAAAATAGACTATCTACTGTGTATCTGTAAAAAAATAAGTCAAGGCAACTGGCAACTGTATTTTTCTTGAAGATATTTCACTGGTCATCCAACCAGTTTTCTAAATTCAGAATGACTTGTACAAAAATTACCTGGGAATAAATATGGCGAATGTTGCTCCAATCCATATATTCTGTTAGTCGCAACCAGGTGTTGATTGCATTTGCATAATTGGAGTTAGAAGGTGTTAGTAACCTAGTAACCTGCCCAGAGAGAGGTATTAAAACAGCATTGCATGTTGCACATACAGCATTGTATGTTGTCTCACCCATCCCCCCCCCCCACACTTACCTCTATTCAGATTGGCTTCTCCATTTTTACATAAATGGCCTCTTTCACACCTCTTTTAAACGAGTCCTCCTCCCTATCTGTGATGCGTACTTGACTGCCTTCAAAGGAGTGTCCTTTTCCTTTAGATGTAGGTACACTGCTGAATCCTGACCAGAGGGTTTGGCTCTTCCATGCTGTGCTATACGCTGGTGTAGTTGCTGTTTTGTTTCACCAACATACAATTCTGAGCACTCCTCACTGCATTAGACTGCATACTCAATGTTGTTCATCTTGTGTTTTGGCGTTGGGTCTTTTGGGTGAACCAGTTGTTGCCTCAGTGTATTGCTGGGTTTAAAGC
>NW_017306415.1:906154-909021 GCF_000935625.1 Nanorana parkeri | reverse complement strand
CTCACCCCCCCCCCCCCCCCACACTTACCTCTATTCAGATTGGCTTCTCCATTTTTACATAAATGGCCTCTTTCACACCTCTTTTAAACGAGTCCTCCTCCCTATCTGTGATGCGTACTTGACTGCCTTCAAAGGAGTGTCCTTTTCCTTTAGATGTAGGTACACTGCTGAATCCTGACCAGAGGGTTTGGCTCTTCCATGCTGTGCTATACGCTGGTGTAGTTGCTGTTTTGTTTCACCAACATACAATTCTGAGCACTCCTCACTGCATTAGACTGCATACTCAATGTTGTTCATCTTGTGTTTTGGCGTTGGGTCTTTTGGGTGAACCAGTTGTTGCCTCAGTGTATTGCTGGGTTTAAAGCAGACAGGGATGTGATGTTTTTAAAAAACCCTTCTGAGTTTCTCAGACACCCCAGCTACATATGGGATGACCAAATTCACAGACAGACATATTTAACGTGTATTACTTTTCTGCTCAATCAGTCCTCTAAGATTGGATATTAGCTAAATAAAAGCATGAGAGGAATACATTCAGAAGTATAACTGGATGCTATGGGTTTATGCTCTTTGCACAGTCACTGTTCTTTGCATTGACACAAATTGGAGGTTCTCCATATTTTTGCAGCATTGGGTGTTAATTAGGGTTACTATAACTACTTTTAACTATTTAAATATGATTTATTTGCTTTTGCTTTCAGTTTTCTTACCATGAACCCTCCATAGACATATCCATTATGTGTTTGCTTTTCTACTTGACTTTTTAAAATACTATGATGTTTTAGGTTTTTTTTTTAAATCTTCTGCATAGTGTGTGTTGAGGTTTTCTGTTTTTTTTTGCATGTTTGGTTTTAGTGGACATTAACTTTATAGCTGAACAAACCAATTTATAGCACAATTTGGATGGAATATGAAACATCTGGATAAGAGCCTAGCACAATCTATGTATCATAAAACAATGTTGCAGCAAAAGCATTGCATGAATGTAGAATTGGGAAATTCATGTTATTAGAGGTCCTTAATGTTCATTTTACATTAAACAACAGTTTATCTGAGATTTAAACAAAGATCAGTAAACTTGGAATGTCTCCAGGAATGTATATATATAGCATCCTTCCAACCCATTTTGTGCTAACACTATGTCTGAACTGTACAGTACAGTAAGGGAGGCTCTGATGTGAAGGGGGGATCACTGATATGAAGGGGGGAGACTAAGGATGTAAATGGAATTTCTGATGTGAATAGTGATCATCACTTTTTGGGGGGTTGTGCATAGGGCCCCACCTTTAAATCCATACCAGGCCCCTATCTCAGATAAGCTCCGATGTTACGGGGAGACTAAGATGTGAAGGAGGGCTTCTGATGTGAAGGAGGGACTCTGATGTTAAAGGGAAGGACTCTGACGTGAATGGAGGGGGCTCCTGATGTAAAGTGGGACTCTGAAAAGTGGGCTTCAGCTTTTCATTAAGTGTGACAGCTATTTTGACACAGTGTAAAGTGTGAATTAGGTATTAATATAGTTTTAGGCTTTAATGTCAAACAAGTGAGAAATATCACGCATTAACAGATACACTTTTGCCAATCCAGGGGTAGTAGGATTATACATTATTTAGGGCAATGATGTTGTTCAAAAGACCAGCAAAAAATTATTTTGTTTAGGTGTGCTTGTTGCCATATAAAGTTTTGCTTGTGTAATATATTAATTAGATAATATAATATATATATTTGACTGCATCTATCTGCATGTTATGTGACTCTCAGTTCCTCAATTATGTTACTTATTGTGTTACTGTGAATCTGTCTGCTTTGAAGTCCTAGCTATTGTTTTGTTTGCTTATCACATCTCATATGGGGGTGTAAACAGCAACCTTATTTAAATCCTCCAATCAGGTTACGCCCAATGTACATTTGGTAGGCAGTGTACAGAAAGTGTACATTGTCTTGTAAATATTGTTTTGTGTTATTTGCTCAGTGCTATTTAACAGTGCTCATCAGAATTTAATGCATGCTTACTAATTATAATATGCATGTCTACTGATTATAATACTACAGCAAACGGACGTCTCTCTGTGGATTCCCATTATCAATTGCCAGTCTGCAGTGGCTACAGGAAATAGAGAAGCAAAGGATGGCTGTTCTGTCCCCACTACAGTATACATTGCCCTGCGGCCTGTGTATAGCTCGACATACAGCTAAACCCTCCTATTCTGCAATAAGCCAGACTGAGTGAAATCTTGATGCTTTATGAACAAAACAGGTTGTGGTGAAACTGGTGATAAAGAACATCAAAACATACAATCAGTATATAAAACATTTAAATATAGTGCCAGCTCACAAATATAGAGAGAAACTAGTACATTCATACCAGAAATGCTGCCTAAGAGGGATTGGGCTCTTTGCTCCAGACACATGCTGCGGATGGCAGTGGATTTCTCTTTCCTCTTTTTAAAATGGAACCTGAACTCCTACGATTAAATTGTTTCCTTCTCTTTGGGCAGAGGGATGTTGGTAGTTATTTATTATAGGAAAACAGTCTTGAAGCTGCTGTAAATAGAGATGTTCCTCTTCAGCTTCATCTTGTGGACAATTTGTATGTATCAAAGGTAGGTAAGCCTATCATTTTTTCATGCTGGAGGCAGAACAATGGACCATGCCTTTTCTCATAAATTCTACAAAGATGCAAAGAATGTGAAATGTGCCCTTATATGAAACCAAGTTCCCAACTACTCCAAAAGTGCAAAATACATTTAAATCACCCCAGTTCTGAGATCATAGCGACATGTAACACAGATGCACACAAAAACCAACTGTACCTCAAGTTGATAAGAAACCAGTCGAGTTGCCATGTGTTATTGGACTACGAAAAA
>NW_017306415.1:900289-906123 GCF_000935625.1 Nanorana parkeri | reverse complement strand
TCAACCTATATCTATCTATCTATATAGATATCTATAGATATCTATCTATATCTATAATGTGACATGTTTCCTATATAAATTACGGATTTCAATTTGGCCAAACAGTTCTTGTCAATAGAGAAGGGAGAGGTAGGCGATAAACTGTGCTTGCAGACATAGACAGTGCCTCATATCTCAAGTTTCCAGACTCAAATTCTGGGGCTTCCTAAAACAGCTACCACAGACATGAGAAGACAATTGCCTATTCGAGCTGTTTTCAGGAAGTCCCCAGCCAAGTTGGAATGCTCCTGTCTGGAGGACAATCAGTCAGGCAAGGTAAAAACCTATTCCAGTTACCATTGTTCTCCCCTGAGCTGCGAGGCACCAATGATGTTAGACAGCATAGCTAATGTCCCTCTCCATTGATAGGAACAGATAGAATTGTCTAATCCAAACAGTCTTTTTTAATGGCTCACACAAGCCTCATGGGTACCAAGAGGAGGTCATATCATGCCCATACAACTGACTGCCTTCCTACAGACAGGCTAAGCAATGGTATCCCTTATTTATTTTAGGATTTAGAAATTCTGATAAGAAATGTCAATAGTAGGGATGCACTGATACAATTTTTTCGGGACAGAGTACCGATACTTTACCTCAAGAACTCGTCGAAACTAATTACCAATACTTTTTTTTTTGTGTCATGTGACAGTTTTTCTAAAACAATACAGACTAATGATTTTAGGACAGTGGTGGAGCGCCAGGGCCCGGTCCCAGCTGCAAACACTGTGTCCCTGGTAGTTCTGTCACTGACTCCAAGCTGTAGAGGGACTAAAAATACCAGCAATACATTATATAGCAATTCAGAATAATATGAAGCTACATACTCTGTGTTGCTCACCAGGGCTGCATGCAGGATCTCATCAGGGCTGTGTGCAGGCTCTAACCAGGGCTGTGCGGGCAGGTAGGGTCTCACCATGGCTGTGCGGGCAGCGGCATAGAAGGGGTGTGTGGCTGGACCAGCACTGTAAACAGCCGCCTGCAAGGTCCCCAGCAGGCCACCATTAGGTCCCCAGCAAGCAAGGGACCTTACAGCAGCCGATTGCGTTTAAAAATTTAAAGTGCCGGTATCAGCGCTTTGTATTGGGTAATTTTTACAAGTACGAGTACTCGTGAAAATGCCCAGTATCTGTATTGGTGCATCCCTTGTCAATAGCAATGTTTTCCTTCTTAACAGATTACCAAAAATATGATTTTTGGACTGTTTGTTCTGGGGTGCCATAATAAACTGTCCCAGAGAACATAGCCATTGAATAAGTATTTCAAAGAATGAGGACAAAAACTATTTTAAATTACATTAGCAATTAATCAACTATATTTAGATACCGCATAGCCTCCCTGCCATGTTTGTTCCCTTTTCATATGACAGGAAGCCTGACCTTAGAATTTCAGAAGCTGGTTTCACAGCAAGACAGGGGATATAGTTATTTTGAAGTGTGTCTCTGTTTATCTATGAATAGGGTCATGCTGTATGCTATAGAAGTTAAACTTCTGATCTCCTTACTCTTTACCGTACATCATAAGCCTCCTACCAGGGCCAAACCACCAGCTGAGCAACCTCTTGGCCCTGAAGATGACTTGTGTCTGTAACTGCACAGCCTTCAGTGATCCTTTTTGATCTTTTTCTTTGTGATCTTTGCTCACCTTGTCCCTTCAATTAAACCATCAGTGCTCTTCCAGACTAAACCTACTTTCTCCTTGTGGACATACAAATACGCCCCATTCATACTGTAGAGAAGTAATTATACAGCCTGACGAACATTTTATATTGTATATTGTATAGATCCCAAGTTTACCAGTTTCACATTTTCTATAAGTAAAGTACATCCTGGGCATTCAACAATTCGTTATTTTATTTTTTCTCCAATTTTATACTCCTAACTTTGCTGTGTCGTCATCTCACCTCCCACATTTTCAGACTTTACTGGCTCACATGGTGAATGAGCACACAAGAGCTCCTTTGGCTAAAGAAAAAAGGCAACTTGAATCTGTCTAACGTGATTGTAAATGCCATTCATACACAGTGCAGCTCCCAACAGTCTCGTGAAAGAAACTGTACACACTGGGAAGCTACTAACCATTTTCATGTAAAGCTCCACCACCTAAACTCACTCAGATGAAAACTGCAAATCAGGTAATGTAAGGAGTTGAGATGATAAAGGGGGCCCATTCACACCAGAAATGCGGTCCGGTCAGAAAAATTCAATTTTTCCTGACCGGAACGCAGGCCACTCGTTAATGTGCGGCTGATCGCATTTCGGGCATGGCTACGGTGCCATTCACTTCAATGGACCACCATGCCCCCTCCCGCAACACAACAAAGGGAGCTGGCCGCAATGCGATCCAGTGCATTCCGGCCAGAATGAAGCCCTTAAGAATGCAGAAAATATTTTAATGTATTTCAAAGTAAGTACTTAAAAGGAAGCTTCACTTTTCATAGAGGTTGTATCATATCATGGAGATTGAACTTCCTAATCTTTTTGTGCTTTGTGTTGTATCATAGCGATTGAACTTCCTAATCTTTTTGTACTTTGTGTTGTTTCCTACTAGCTCTTGTAGCACACAATACATTTATCTTTCCTGATAAGGTTCTCTAATGGGTGTTGATGGTCAGTGCAAAATATTGTTACTACTATGCCTGAATGTCAACCACTTAAAATTTTAGGCCATGTGTACTGATACCATGTCACAGTTCCATTAACATCCTAGAAAAAAATCTTGTAGACACTCACATGGTTGTGGTCATACCACCACTTGGTCATGGCTGTGGGCATACCAACACTTTGTGCTGCAAAAAAAGTCCTTTATGCTGCAGATTAAAAGAGGAATCCTTAATGAATTGTAATGCATCTATCAATGATGTCAATGCACATTATCACAATGCTTAATAAAGCATGAGTTCTGGTGATGAGGAGCCCTTAGTGTCCTGGTGCCCAACCTGTAGCCCTTTGGAACCATATAGTATGTGTGGCTTCTATTAGTTAGATTTGGTTATTTCTTTGTACACTATCTTACTTTTTCAGTGCCGTCCATCCTTTTTGTCATTTTATGTTTTTTTTATGTCTTTTTTAATGGCTTTTGCTGACAGAAATATCAAATGTGCCACAAGTGATTCTCAAGAATGTTTGCAGTCCCTGGCCATATCTTGTAGTATGCCTGGAGTTGCTGACAATCTCCTGCTGCCTGTATGCAGTCTTTTACAGTTTTCTGTAGGAATACATTGACTGAAAATTATGAACGGTGCTTTGGTAATGTCAGGGACCCCATACGTCAAGTATGTTGACCACCACTGCCTTAGTCTGCCCGTGGTCTTATGTCATGTGTATGTAATTTAGCCTCTGTTCTGCTAAACATTTTTGTCAAATAATAGTTCCAATGTCTACAGAGAATGCATTTCTTAAACATCCTGACATAGCTGACATGATCTGTAATACAACAAAAGGTGAGAGTACACAACATGTTGCCCTGCTACAGACTAGATAGTGTCAGAGTGGGCTACATTGTCTCAGGAGATGGTGTTAGCATACAGAAAACTACAATATGAGGAGAAAGGCAATGATGCAATTAAACAAGATGTTGTTTGCCACCCCCTTTAAAGATTGCTGCCAAAGGCATGGTCCTAAGTAACATTTCAACATTTCTGGGCTTAGTCTTAGTAATGCATGCTGCAGGACTTGATAGTAAATTCCACTTTTCTTGGTACACATTTCTGAGCAGTTATGATCAGTCCTAATTTTTATGACTTTAAAAGGGTGGAGATCCAACTTCCTTTCATTGAGCTCAGTGTTCAGTGATGTGTCCCTCATCACAATGACAATGTCAGAGTTAGAGTATTGTCATTTTATAAAGTCATCTTGTAGTAGAGGAAGATAACAGATCATATTGTCTATCTAATCTATCTATCCATCTATCTATCTATCTATCTATCTATCTATCTATCTATCTATCTATCTATCTTTCCTTGAGTGAGTTGATAAACTGGCTTTCTTGTTTATTTGGCTACACTAAACTTCAGTAATTTACAGCACAGGACAGAGAAGAGGGAGCTGTAAATATTAAATGAATGGGCCTCCAGTTCAAAGCCCTCATCTAAACAAAAGTTTGTAAGTGACCAAATAGCAGCATTCACATTACCTACAATCAGACCTTTTGTAGATAACTCTGGCTTTTTCAAACAATTGACTTGTAAAGGTGGAGGTGAGATAACATTGGGAACAAAACATAAAAGGGAACTGAAAGCAAATATCTTGCATTACAATTCTAGACTGTAAATTAGAATTTCCCTCCTGCTGTAAGTAAATACACACATTTTACTTATAGCATGACAGTACTTGTCAAATACAGATTGAGTTTATTAAGATTTTTTTTTCAAATAGTGTTGCCTAACACTGTAGAAAGGTAATACATACATAACATTATACTATTTACATTGTAATTACTATAACAATGTAATAAAGACATGCAGAAGTGAAGGTCCTGGCTATTTTACAGTATCCTTCATGCTCTCAAGAGCATGGGATTAGGATTCACAGTGTTCTAATTTTTTGGGGTGATTTGTGAAAAGGAACTTTAAGATTATGAACTCAAGGTGCACTCCCCACTCAAACACTGCCTATAAAACCTTTTACCTATTTGGGGAACCACCTACTCCAAAACCTATTGAATTTGTTACTTTTAGGTACGCTCCAACAAAAACAGCCCTATCTCTATGTATGGTTAGACAGATGGCTGACCACATAACTATGTGCACTGCTTTCAGAAATAAGAGAGGGGAAGTGGCAAGCATAAAGGTAAATACGACTCCTCTATCTGCAGCTTTGACATAGATGTATTTCTCCCAATGGTTTTGGATGTGATACATTGAGAGCCCTAGATAAATAGTTTTGCAGGATTCTGAGGGTAGGAGTTTTCTTCTGAGATAGGCTGGCCATCCACTTGTAAAATTTAGGACATTTCACAGAAATCGGTCAGTGGGTACCCTGCCAGCTCAACAAAAGTTAACTTACAGGGTTATTCACTAAAGGGTGAAGAGTTTGGAGAAGACAGGAGAAGTGAACAATCTAGGACAACATAGCTGAACTGGAAAGTAAGCTGAATTGGAGAATTTTTCCAAATCGGCTATGTTGTCCTAGATTGTTCACTTCTCCTCCAGTCTTCTCCAAACTCTTCACCCTTTTGTGAATAACCTTTTTAGCAATCCACTTTTTTCAAAGGAGCCAGGCTGAAAGTTTACAGCCAAACAGTGAATTTAGCTAATCAGCTGTAGTCACTGTTCATATATTCTGACAGCAACAGGTGTTGGCTGCCAGAATACAATAGCCACACTAGCAGCAGATACACATTCGTACAATCAAAGGCTAGCCACATAGTTACATAGTTAGTCAGGTTGAAAAAAGACACAAGTCTATCAAGTTCAACCTATAGAGGAAAAAGAAAAGACCTGTGGCCATTACAACAACTTGAAAAAAATCTCTCTTTGCGCTGTTAATGTTCTATGCAGTGGCGGAACTACCGCCGGTGCAGCCGGGGCCTGTGGCTGTGGGGGGGGCCCACTGGGGTCCGGTCCTGGGCTCCCCCACAGCCTCAGTGGAGTCCGATCCATTTTTTTTTGGCAGTGCACGGTCCCGTGACTCACCTCCCCTCCCGGCCCCGCGTCCATAGTAACAAGCAGCAGGAGGGGAGGTGAGTCACAGGAGGTGTGCGTGTGTCACAAGCCCTGCCCCCTGCAGTGCTCAAATCGAAACTCCCTGGCATGCGGTCCTCTGGCTGGGTAGGTCCGAGCGCGGGGTGGGGGG
>NW_017306415.1:830056-900076 GCF_000935625.1 Nanorana parkeri | reverse complement strand
GTGCAGGAGAACCGATCTGCCCTAAAACAGCTGATCGGTCCTGAAATGTCACTTCTATCCGACTTTGTGAGTGCGGTGGAATGTGAGATCGTAGTCGGATAGAAGTGACATTTCAGGACCGATCAGCTGTTTTAGGGCAGATCGGTTCTCCTGCACTTGCGATTTGCGATGCCGATCTGCCCTGGAACAGCTGGGAAAGAGCTGGAATGCTTCACCTATAGGCGGTCACACATTCCACCGCTGAAAAACTGGGCGGGATTACGTTAAAACGTGTGACCATGTCCCCGGTCACACATTCTAATGTAGTCACAACCTTTGATAGAACACCGCCATCAGGGGGGTATGGCCGGTACCCATGTGATGGGTCTGGGGGGCCTCTTACATGGGTATCAACTGTACCGGGGCGGCATGGCAGAGGTGACAAGGTAGGGGTTGGAGGAGGCCGGGCCCCAGCAGCAGCAGGTAAGAGGAGGTACAGGGAAAGGGATCCCGACGACCAGACCACCTGGGACCCTGCAGAGCCCACCATAGAGAGTCTCAGGTGGGCTATGCAGGATCTATGGTGTGCTCTGCAGGGTCTCAGGTAAGTCCAGCACGCTACTGCAACATAAGAGACCGCTGGGGGAGGGGGGGCAGATGCCAGTGTGATCCTCTCCCGAGCCCCCCCCCCTGTCTTGGGAGGGGGGCCCAAGATAAAATCTTGCACCAGGGCCCTTTGGTTATTAGGTCCGCCACTGGTTCTATGCCTTGCTCTCAATGCACCAACAGCTTTTAGAAATTCAGGAATATGTAATATTCAGTAGAACTGCATATAGTACACAAATGTTTTCATATATAGAAACAGTGGACTTCTTTCTGTTAATCTCATTTTATGATTGTTCAGTATTTACAATGAATGCAAAGTACCATCAGTTGCAGGTGCATGTGGCCTGCTCCCCTGTGACAGTGCCCAGGTCTAGCAGCAAATCGTTAGGCCCTATAAACTGTCATATGGGTTGCCCACATAGACAATTTCAAAATGAATTGCAGAGGAGAAAGGAGCTGCGATGGAGCACAGGTAAGATGAATATATGGGGATTGGGTTATGTCCTTTGAAGAAATACTGGCACTTTTCCTTGCACTGGCAGGGTGAGACTGTCTTTTTAATCTCCAAGAAGCCAAAGCCCAAACGGGCATCCAGCCAGCATGGCCTCTGTGAGAAAAGGAACCTATAGGGAATAGAAGGCCTTAGGAGAGAATAGAGCATAGTCTGGTGTTTGAGACCATCTGCTTATTAGGGTATCCTAAATCACCCCTCCTGCCCATATGTGTTAAAATTTACAATTTATTCTAACCAAAGTGACTGAAGGTCTTGCTGATGTCACTGGTTGCCAGGAGCTCAGGAGGATGCAAGCCAGAGCATCCTGCTCAGCTCTAGGCAACCAGTGACTTCAGTGAGTTGGGCGGGACACCAGACAGTGCGTCCCAGGTTGCTAAGAGCTCTAGCTAACTGGGAAGCTTTAGCTGCCCCCCAACACCCGGCCGACCTCCCCCAATGAGATACCGCCTAAAGCAACCATCTCAGGCTGCCTCATTATAGTGATGGCCTTGTGCCTGGGACCTAATTGCCAAATAAGTGTGTTTGGGACACTTTTAATATAAGCTGTTAGTCATCCAAAGGTCAATATTTACTGAAGAGCAGTATTGAGCTGGCCATACACGAGCAGAATTTCATTCAAACAAAAGTTGTTTTCGGAACGTTCGTTCAACTTTCTAATAGTTGATGGTGATGGGGTCAAATCGACAATTTTTCTTGAACAAATCTTTCTTGAACGAACAAAATTTTAACAGTGAATGCTGTTTTCATTCAGGAAACTCATTTCAATCCAAAATTGAATGTTAAAATTGCAATGCCAGGCTGCTGCAAACAAAGCAAGCAGACTACTGTCTTGTATTAAAAAGAGAATGTACTATAGAGACAAATCCATAATTTTGCCACTTTATAGATCGCTGGTTTGGCCTCATCTTGAGTATGTGGTTCAGTTTTGGTCACCAATCCACAGAAAGGATGTCCTTGAGCTGGAGAGAGTCCAGAGACAGGTAACTAAACTAATTAAGTGGCTGGAGGACCTAAGCTATGAGACAAGGCTACTAAATTTAAACTTGTTCACGCTGGAAGTGAAGTGAGGAGACTAAGAGGAGACATGATTTTGATGTACAAAATGTCTAGTGGTGATGACAACATCTGCAATAAACTTTTTACTGTAAACTCGGTAACAAGGACCCAGAGGCGGCTCTAGAGTTTGCGAGGCCTTAGGCGAAACTATATCGCTCCTGTCAGTGTGACAGCGACAGGGCTGAGAGCTCACAACGTTACCTGGCTGCGAGCGAGGTGATGTGCCGTTCTGACAGGGCAAACTAGGCGGCCGCGAGGCCCTCTGGAGCGCGAGGCCTAAGGCGACCGCCTAATTTGTCTAATTAAAGAGCCGCCTCTGCAAGGACCTGAAGCCACCACCTGAAACTGGTGGAGAAAAGATTTAACCACAAGGGGCGTAGGGGCTTTTTTTTAGTTAGAGCAGTTAGGATCTGGAACTCGCTGCCACAAGCAGTGGTATCAGCTGAGAGTATTGAATCATTCAAAAAGCATTTAGATAGCTTCCTCACAGACCATAACATACAGGGGTACAGGTACTCTTAAAAACTAGACCACACAGGGATTCATATACACACACACACATGCACAATCACATACAGACACACAAAGGTTGAACTTGAGGAACCTGTGTCTTTATTCAACCTCAAATACTATGTAACTAAAAATGTTTAAAATCAAGTGAAATTCCAATTGACATATGTTAAGTCTCTGATGGCATTATTGAATGTTCCGACCACATTTCTTTGTACGAACATTCATACAAAAATCTACCAGTTCATGGCCAGCTTTAGTATTGCTACACAAGTATTGTAAATACATGCACAGCCACATTTTGTATTTATTTTTGTGTTGTATAACACTTTCTGATACAATTTGCATGTATAAAAACAAAAAAAACATTTTTTTTTTGCTTTTTCATTGATGTACTTCTACATATGTGAATAAAACCTCAGGAATCAGCATGCATGCTTGTGTTTGTGGAAATCTCTTTCATAGTAAATAGCTTTTGGTGGTCGGATTGTGTCTACAAGCCTAACCACTATCTGATATCTGTAGGCAGCTTAATACTTAGTTCCAGCAAGCCTTACAATCTGACAGACTTGATTACATTATAGACGGAGCAGTAAACACACTCAGAATAAGGTATTGGCCTGCGTTTCATTCTTTGTGGCATCTGTTTTTTTGTTTATCCTCGAAGACATCTTCAAAGGAGCCATATGACCTGGCTTGAAAGGATGGAGCCGGTTAGTGCAACCACACAAAAACATAAACCCCTCACTGTCTGACATTAGGCAAACTCAGAGCTCCTGCTAAGGGCATGCTGCTTGATGAAAAGGTCATGGGAACAGGACAATGCAAAAGTCCCTGATAAGTTATATATGTGGTGCTGATGAATGACCAGTGACTATACCTGACAGATGTGAGGGGCCTACATTTTCATATCTGCAAATTGTTATCTTTCTGATGTAAGGTGATATGCACTATATAGACCAGTGACGGTAAACTCTTCTGATGTAGAGGGCCTCGGGTGTGGCCCCAGACATCACCAAAGGGCCATTTATAATATTTAGTGAATGTAATGCTGCATAATCCTTTCAGCATGAGATGTTTACAGCCTGCAGACATGCTACAAGAGATAGTCAGAGGGTGGAGATGTTCTACAAGACATGGTCAGAAACTGCAGACATGATACAAGAAATGGTTATAGGGCACATACTTTCTACATGAGATGGTCAGAGAGTGCAGATATGCTACAAGAGATGGTCAGAGGATGCAGACATGCTACAAGAGATAGTCAGAGGGTGGAGATATGCTACATGAGATGGTCAAAGAGTGCAAACATGCTGCAAAGATGGTCAGAGGGTGCAGGCATGCTACAAGAAATGGTTACAGGGCACAGACTTTCTACATGAGATGGACAGAGTGCAGATATGCAACAAGAGATGGTCAGAGGATGCAGACATGTTACAAGAGATAGTCAGAGGGTGGAGATATGCTACATGAGATAGTCAGAGAGTGCAAACATACTGCAAGAGATGGTTAGAGGGTGCAGACATGCAACAGCAAATAGATGACAGAGTGCAGACATGAGATGGTCAGAGAGTGCACACATGAGGTGGTCAGAGTGCAGATATGCTACAAGACATGGTCAGAGAGTGCAGACATGCTTTAGGGATGGTCACAAAGTGCAGACATACTGCAGGAAATAGTTAGAGACTGCAAGCACACTAAAAGGTGTCTTTGGTGAATGCCAACATGCTTCAGGAGAGAATCATATACTGGGGACACATTACATAAGAATGCTAGTGAAAACTTTTATCACAGGGCGATAAGGAAACACAGACTATTGTATGCAGCGTTCCAGAGGACCGCACAAAAACTGTGTTCCTGAGCCACAGGTTGGGCAGCAGAGATATAGACAATAAAAACAGTTATAAACCACATTTAGAGGGCTGGAGTCCCACAGTTTAACCTGTTAGCCCTCATTCACACCTAGTGTTTTGTAGCACTTTTTCTGCCCCAAAAAATGCTCAAAGAAAGCCCCCCCCCCAAATTCCCATTAATTTCTATGGCCATGTTCACATTTGAGTGTTTTGTTGCTTGTAGCAGAACACCGTCACTGGAAAACAGTACATGAGCTTCTTTTTGGCAGATTCTGCGCTTCTTGGCCACATATCTTACCCCATTTCTGACTTACCATGTCTTACTCTGCACTGTCTCTGTATTGTAGGCTATCATCTGAGTAGAGGCAGGACTTTGTTTCCTCATGTCAGAGCCATCAAGGAGTGAGCAGCACAATAGTGATATCACCAAATCTCACTCCCACACTAGCAGTCAAAAGCAGCAGTGACTTAGATCTCACACAGTAGATATATAGCTATGAGGATGTGGGCACAGGAGAGCTTAGGCACTTCTATATATAATGAAGTGCACTGCTATTGTTCAGGAGGAAATTTCAGGGTACAACTTAGGCACAATAAACACATTTTGATGTTTCTTATAACTTAACAAATCTTCACTTTTTGAGTTCAGTTTAACTTTAATGCTAAACCAGAAAATAGATCTCCCAGCGTATGAGAACACTACTAGCCCCCATGGCATTAGCTGGAGTAGTTTCAAACGCAGGGGAGCCTATTTTGTGGTTTACGTCCCTGGTACCTAACTTGTGGCTGGAGGGCTGCATGCACCCCTTTGTTACTTGCTGTATAGCTAATTTTAGACACGAGCAGTGGGAGCATTGACAATGATGGTGATTTCTAACAGTCTCATATATAACATGTCCCAAGTCTCTGACTGCCTTGTGCAGAAGGTTTACAATCTTCCGCAACACCTGCAGCATCTCTGCAATTTCCTCTAAAATGTCTGCAGTCTCTGTAGTATTACATATACTCAATATAATGTGTGGCCCTTTCATGCTTTTAGAGGCCACAGTTGAGGGCCCCTTTACTTGAAATATTGACAACCATTGGTTTAGCTGAAGTAAGGTGAATTTGTGCAAATAGAGATGTGAGCGCTAATAAGCTTTCAAAGGTATTATCTCCAGAGCTGCCATCCTGATCCTGAAATTATTTAATTACTGGCCAGGAACAAGTATGCAGCCAGTGAAGTATTAAAAGTCTAATCACATGCTCTGCATATTACGGGTCATGTTCATATGTTCCGGGTCAGTAGCTCACAATTTACTGAAGCCAAGATTAATGTAGCAGCCATGGAACATGTAACTAAAATTTGGCAGCTCCCATATTTCCAGTCTCATGTAGTCAAGAGAAAGATCATCAGTGATTATACCCAAGATCAGGTCAAATCCACTTGGAATTTCTTTATTTAACCCTTTCGCTGCTAAGACCTTTTTTGCGTTTTTTGCACACATTTTATAATCCACATTTTAGGACTGCAAATTACTTCAAACCCCCAAACATTATATATTTTCTGAAAGCACAGACCCTGTAGAATAAAATGGTGGCAGTTGCAGGCTTAGTGGCTCAGTGGTTAGCACGTCTGCCATGCAGTACCCAGGTCCTCATTTTAAATACTAACCAATCCACTATCTGCATAGAGTTTGAATGTTCTCCCTGTGCTTGTGCGGGGGCACTCCAGTTTTCTTCCACACTCCGAAGACATGCTGGTAGGTTAATTGGCTCCTGTCTAAATTGTCCCTGTATGTATGTATGTATGTGTGATAGGGACCTTACATTGTAAGCTCCTTGAGGGCAGGGACTGATGTAAATGTGCTCCATGTAAAGCGCTGTGTAAATTGATGGCTCAGATACCTATTGTAAATAAATTCCACTTTCACAAATGTATTAATAATAATTGCCATAAACGTTTCTGAATATGTTCCTACAGATTTGGATTTTCAGTTCATGTATTATATGAGTTAACAATCAAACAATAAAGATGATTCCGAAGAATAAAACATTTTTCTTAGAGAAAGAAGAGTATTTGATTTGATCTTTAAGTGGTGTGAAATCTTCAGCCAGGTGGGAATTAGATGAAGCGCGTCGGCCGTTTTTTTTATAGTGTGCCTATTTTAAATAAACCTAAACCTCACCTGATTATATCTCAGGATTTTTATATGAAGAAGCCAATAATAACAGTCAAACATATATGTATTACTTGAGCCTGAGAGAGGTCACATTGTATTAAAGACTAAGCTTACCTTTCTGCCCTAATTTCATGTTACCCACATATTTAGGATTTAACATTAAACATGGTCAGATTGGCACTGCTACCCCCCCCCCTTTACCTGAATTTACTGGGTTGTTCTCCCCGCAGGCCGCTGTTGTTTAAATTCAGTGCACTGTGCGTGGCTCCAACCACACAGTTGTGTCATCTATTCACAGATCCTTTGATTATATAAGATCCTGTTTATAAGGGGGGGGCGGATTGTAGGGCTGGCAAGAACCTACACAGATTTGTGCAGCAGGAATCTCACGTAACCCTGTTAAGATGTAGCATCTGTACCCATTGTAGTTAATGACAGTGTGACATCGGCCGCGTCTGTCAGCGTCAGCCCGCATATAATCGTACATGGTATGATTACATGTGGTATGGAATACTGAAAGCAGAATAGATGTGTCCGGGAACAATCATCTATCCAAACCGCATGTCAAAGTTTACCCTAAAATGCTTCAACCGGCTTTTTTGATGCCGGATGGAAGGCTGCCGACAGGGCCACCCACTATGTGAATTTCAGTAATTTCATCAAGAACTAGACAAAATTCTCACAGTGTATGTCCAGCTTTAGAAACCCTGTTGGGTTTTTACTTCTATGCGGACTCCATTACAGAGATGTATCTTTATATTCTGCCCTGTTGACAATGGTTTTACCACTCATTAAATGAGGGTCAGTCTCCAAAAGCATGTTTTTTTTTTTTTTTGTAGAATAGGGGAATACTAGAACCCTCATCAATTTTATATTGCTGTCTGAGAAATGTTGCCAATTTTTCTTTGCTTTATGTCTGGGAAAACTATTGTCACCAGAACAGAAAGCAAGGGGAAATTGTTCTAAGGGAGCCCCAGATAGCAGTAAAAAGAGGTTCCAATCCTTCCTCACTGCAAAGCAAATTATTCTCACCTGCCCTGCTGCCACGCCTTTGAACCCCCAAAAAGTTGTTGATAACCTTGCTGAAACATCTTCTACATTTGACACTTCTGGTTCCACTGTGCTCCGTGCTTCCTTCTTCTAGTCATATAGATCAGGGGTATCAAACCTACGGCCCTCCAGCTGTGGTGGAACTACAAATCCCATGAGGCATTGCAAGATTCTCACAGCCACAGACATGACCCCCGAAGAGAGATGCATCATGGGATTTGTAGTTTCACCACAGCTGGAAGGCCGGAGGTTTGCTACCCCTGCTATGGATAGTCAAAAAATAGCAATTCGGTATTTAGATACAAGCGATCACAAACAAGCAATCTATCATCACTTAAACTCTCAACTGATACAACACACATGGTATTCAGGGTTGCTAACCATCTGTATTTTTACAGTTTGTAAAAAAAATCCTTTTTTCCCCATCTGTTAAGTATGAAGGCTGGCCGCAGGATTTGTAGGAGGGGCCTGTGCCTTTAAGACGGCACGGCTTACTGTGCTCCCACGTCGGCGGTTTCCGAGCATCCCCACCCGCCCATACCCCTTTTTCATTCAAGATCACTGGGTATGTCCCCTTTTAGGCATACTGTCCTGAGAAGGCCAAGGCACACCACAGGCCTGGGTGGCGTTAGGGTATCACTTACCTGGTTGGGTTCGGACCACAAAGTAATGTTAAACTCTTAAACCATTTTTTCAATAATAAATCCAGATCAAACAAATATACATTGCCCAGCAAAGTATTCTTTAATTTTTTTTCCCCCAAGAACTTACAGTCATCGTGTTTCAGAACAGTTGACTCCAACTCTCTCAGCTCTCTCAGCTAACCCTGAACTTCCTGTCTAGTACAAGATCACAAGGGACAGATCAGTGTCCAGCAACTGTTTATCTACTAGCTTGGGGGAGGAAGTAGGAGTGGGGAGCAAGGAAAAGGCATGTGGGTTGTCTGCTGTGCCGGGATATTTGTAGAGACACACACTGCTTACTAGCACACACATGGGTGGCTCCAAAGGACCTTGTGGGGGCAAAGGAGCCACCCTAAATCAGGATATCCGGGCCAGTGCTCAGGGGACCATCTGACCCTGCAGGAAACCTAAACTTTCAAACATCAAGGAGCAGCATCAATTATAAGCGATTTGGTCAGCATTTGAAGTAGGTTGAAAAAAACCTTGTGACTTTAATATCACTTTAAAGTCTGCGGATGTCAGAAACTGTTCATGAAACTTTGACGGTAGGCAGTGGGCAGCTAACTCCTCCCCCCACTGCCAACAGAAACACTTCTTCCCCAGTGTCACCAGCCCACCACTTTCAAGGAAGAAGAGTGAGACGTCAGCTCCCAGTGCGGCTTGCTGAACTAGAGACATTGCAGCTTAGAGCATGTGTAGAACTACCCTGGTCAGTGAATATAAAATTAAAAAACCCCATCTGCAGTTAATGTTAATACATATGCTTAGAGTTTATAATATTTTAAATTAATTAATTTATATTATATACCAAGTACCTTGTATGTACTGCATGTAATGGGCACCATGTCAGAGTGCTGAAAGGGACACAGCCTTCTCTTCCCCTCCATCTCTGTCCTCTCTCTCTCTCTCTCTCTCTGTTCCTTCTGATAATAATGATGTCTGACAAACCCTAATCTCTGTGGGAAGAATGGGGAAGTGGTACCGAACACAGGGTCACCCGCATTTTGCCAAAATTCACAAGTTGATGAGAAAATAGTCAGATTGAAATCTCATGTCTCTGGTGGCCAGCCAGAGAAGGTGACATATTTGATTGAGATGACATTTACATTGTTTAATATGATAATTGTATTGACACTGAATGAATAATTGTATGATGAGACTGAAATGTGTGTGGCCACTGTAAGTCACTACTGTATCCTGAAAGGAACCACAGAGGGCAATATGAGGATTTTGACATCTGTCACTCCCAGAAGTGTTGAATGTAGAAGATCTTTCATCAAGAATATCTCTTCAATTCTGACCATACACTGTTAGAATTTGGGGCGATTCACAGGAATTGGATGAAATTCTAACAGTGAGTGACCCTGCTAGCACCACCCAGCTCAATAAACCTCAACTGAAATATCTAAGCACCCGGGTGGAAAATTGTAAACTGAACAATAAGTTGCAGTTACTGTTAAGATATTCTGACAGTCAATGGTGCCGACTGTCAGTATACAATAGCCATCAGGGGATATTTGTCCATACACGCAGTTTAGTGTGGATGGGGTAATCTATAGATTGCTCTCATTTAGCCTGCTGGACTGAAGGAGAGAAATCTAACAGTGTATGATTAGCTTCAGGCTCCGTTCACATCCATGGGATGCAGTAGCATGTGCAATGCCACATGTGATCTCTCATCGCATGCTACAATGTTTGGTGCGCTACAGTGCCATTATTTCTTAATTGCACCCCAATGCACCTAGCCATCGCATGTGCGTTATTTCGTACCACATGGAATAGTAACCTATTACCATTCCATGTGGTGCGATGCGATTTAAAAATAAAGGTGCTTGCACTTCTTGGAGTTGGCTGCTCTGCCACAGCCGAGGTGTGAATAGGGCTAAGTGTGCAGGCAGCAGAACAGATGAGTGTCTAAGGAGTTCTAAAGTCACAGCATATACAGTACTATCTTGATATAACATCAGCATTGTGATATAATACATACTATAATTCGGGGTGGACAAATTAGTATGGAATTCAGGAGACAGTCTTTCCAATCCAGGAGCCAACTCCATTGACAACTAGAGAAAACCTATAAAGTTAGGTGCCAGCTGTAATTTTTAAGGAGCATTGGCAACCTGCCTCCTGGAATTTGTTCAGTCCTGCTATAGTTGTTTTTGCTAATGTAATGTAGTGAGTGCTGCCTTCCCTCTGCCCATCACTTTCAACAACTTCCTGGATTCCCAATGTGCTTTGTGTCTCTTTCCCTGCTGCTTGATGTGATGCAAGCTCAATTTCTCAATATATCCCATCATGCATTGCTTCCAGCAAGCAGTGATGATGTTACATTTTGGGAAGCTCACACATTTAGTTGTAGTTCAGACAGGAGGCTTGATTAGAATGGTGACACAAGGAAGTGCACATTCACAAGGTTGAATTAAATTGTGTCAGTGTATTGAGGAGCATAGTGGTTAGCACTTCTGCCTTACAGTGCTGGGGGTCCCTGGTTTGAATCCCAGCCAGGTCACTATCTGCAAGGAGTTTGCATGTTCTCCCTGTGCTTGGGTGGGTTTCTTCTGGGTACTCCAGTTTCCTCCCACACTCCAAAGACAGGTAGGTTAAATGGCTCCTGTCTAAATATGTATGCATGCCCATATACCTTACGATTATGTAAGGTATATGGGCAGTGTACAACCGCAAATACTGTACAGTAGATTGACTTTTGACTATCCAGCAGGTATGAAAAACTTTGGTCAATTGTACGATTTTCGCTAAGGTTGGTGGCATTTCCGTACGTCAAAATTCGGATGATTAACGCGGCTCATGAGCAAACGAAAATACGTGCGGTCGATTACCGCAATTCGTCCAGGTGTTTTTTTAAACTAGAGGCTGATCCTTGCGATGATCGAGGCAGGATGGGGCCTCCGTACGAAAAGTTTTGTCCTATGAGCGCAAGGTGTATGGGCAGCTTTAGATTGTAAACTCATTGAGGGCAGGGACTGATGTGACTGTACACTATGTAAAGCACTGCGTACATTGTCGGCGCTATATAAATTTCAGTATTAAATAAATAAATTGAGTACATTCTATAGGCATCTTCAATGAGTATGTTTATAAACTTATAGATCGATAGGTTTATTAGGAGTGTGAAAGAATCTAGGGAAATTAAATATAGAAATACAGATTTATTTTTGACCATAGAACCCCTTTAATTGTTTGCTTTGCAGGGATCTGCTGTTTCCTATTTTTAAAATGGTGATAAGATCGTTTTAAAGCCAATTAGTTACCAAGGGTCATAACACCGCACACATCATCGCCCGCTGTTTACACAAACAGCAACGTAGATCTGACAAAATGCATACCTCACCGGTCCCAGGGGAACGCTTTGGGCAACCTAAGGGGCCACAGAATTTGTTGCATAACTATTTGACATGGCAGATCCTAAATGTTTTCTTCGCCACACTGTTGCTTGATTGGCTTTGAAAACTTCCTAGGACACGAAAGTAAACTTAGTGGTACTTGCCTTCAGCAACTTAATCCTGCTGACTGTGCACACATCTGCTAGCAGTTTCCCTCTCCCATCCTTTTTAGACCTAAGGAGCATTGCATTGCTGAGAAATGCTGCAAATGACTTTTCTTTCCTGTGTTTAATTGCATATGCAGGAGCGCCCAGTGCCCTGATTACAAGGGAGGGGGTAGCTAAACCAGAAGCTAAACTTCTGTCTGTGACACACAAGTTTGCATCCTATGTTCCCTGGAAATCAGAGCTCAGCCTGTGCCTAGGAAGACGCCTTGTGCCTCTGCCCCACACTTGAACTGCAGCACAGACATCCTATTGCAGGCTGGGTCCAGTGTTCACCCTGCGCTGATTGTGTACAGGGGGCATTGTTGGCACCATACACTTCCCAAGATTTCTGCTCTCTTTCCTGCCATTCATTGGGGGATGAAGGAGGGGACAGCACTGTTGGGGGTGGGTGGTGGGAAAGAGGCTGGTTCCAGGATGAAGGGGGCTGGAATCACATGGATGCAATCTTTTGATTAATGTCCAAATTTTGCTTGCTCTGCTCCCATACCACTGGCTTGGCTATCTGCAGGCACAGGGAAACATTCTTTATCTTTTTGTTTTTCTTTTCCTAGTCTTGTTTGTAAACTTTAGAGGATTTCATACACAAGGATCTCTTGCAGCCTGGATTGATCTGAAGGCAGCAATGCCTTTGAAGAAAAAGAAACAGTGTTGAAAAGTTTCCCCTAGAAGTTTGGAAAAGTTCTGTCCTTTGTGGGTGATCAAGCGCTGAATCCAGTGAGAACATGACCGAGGAACAGCATAGAAGTGATGGAAGGGATGTGGACAGGCAGCTCCGGCTCAGGGTCTGTGTGCTGAGTGAGCTATTGAAGACTGAGAGGGACTATGTGGGGACCCTGGAGTTCCTTGTCTCGGTGAGTTGTGGATGGGATAGGGGGGGAAGGGGGATGTTTTCTATCACTTCTCAGACAGCCAGAGTAACGGGATTATCACAAGGAACCAAAGAAGTGCAAACAAAAGGTGACACTGAAACAGACTGGGGAAAAATAATGATCTCCAGAAGCTTTCATGCTGCTCATACACTTGGCAGCTTTGCAAACTTTCCCATAAGGTTTCAGTAAAAATAAAATAAAAAAGGTTTGCAGGAATCCACCATACACTGCTGTAGTGATTTCCCACTTGTGAACCATCAAGAGATCAAAACCACTGTGAAAATTGATAGAAACCAGTCAAATGGAAGTTGGAATGCTTTTTCAATACATTTCATTTTAAAAAGTGTTCATCAGATTGTAGATTGTAGACTGTAGACTGCTATATTGCTCTTTTTTTTAAATTTGAACACAGCTTCCAGATTTTAATTACCAAGTCTATGGCCAGCCATGGTGATGCCTGGAACCGTGCATGCTTTTGTGACACTCAAAGTGTAATTATCATAAAACTTGTTTTTGTTTTTACCATGTAATACAATTATTACATAATGGGATTTATTCACATATAAAAGGCAAAAAGCAAATTGCAGTAACCCATGGCAACCGGTTATGTTTCACTTAGAGAACAACGAAAGTTGGTTGTTTGGTGTGGATTACTGCATGTTCCTTTTTGCATCAGTACATAACCTCAGTGGCCTCGCTGCCCAATAATGAATGCTTATATAACTCTGCAGGCATAATTTAATAATCCAATGCAGTATAGTTTTTAGGATCGTAGCAACCAATCAGAAATAAGCCCTACACATATTAGGATTTTTAGATTTGAAGCTGCATGAGTTCTCTTGATCTGACATGAACATACGGTACCTGAATTTTGTCACAGATCAGCCGCCATATGTATAATGAAATTTTATATGGTTAGCTCACAAGATTTTAATAGTAAGGCTCAGTTCACACGTTAGCGATTTTCCGCATGTATTTGTAAGCGCAAAACATAAAAACTAATACATTCCAATGTAGCTTATTCACACCTGCGCAATGTCCGTGCGGTACAAATACGTGCATCACGCAAAAAAGTAAAAGTACAGAAACTGCGTGTATATACTTAAAATGTGTGCGTTTTGTGGCAGACGAACGCGCTGAATTTCAAACCGCTATGTGTGAATGGAGCCTAAGGACTCTCCTGTTGCAAAGACTTTCAGCTCTTGCGTGGTTTAGCCGTCAGTCTGCCATTGTACTTCATTCACAATAGTTCAACTAAAAATTTCTCATGTAACCTAGTGTCCATGTGAAAGCTGATATATTGTTGTTGGCTATTGCTTACCATTCCATACTGATAGAGCTTTATATGATGGAGCATTTCAGAATGTATTAGAGAGGCATCATAGTTTAGCCTTGTATTAGCACTTGTTACTTATGTGATAGGTTACACGCAGATATGTTCTTGTCTCATTTGATGGATGAATAAAGAGAAATACAAGTCCTCCTTCCGTCTGAAGTTTAGGCTGTGATTGTTTTATGGTCTGTGAGGATGGGATGCTGTGCCCCTGTATATCACAAAAGCACACAGTGTCCAATTGTACTGAGGAGCATAAAGAGACAGTGTGATCACTATGGTACATGCATGTCTGGGCAGTAGCTCTTCCTCGCCATTCTTGTAGCAGGGCCTAGGAAGAGGACTAAATACATACAGTGTCAGCACAGCAGTTCTGGGGGCACACATTTACACACATCTACAGATTACAAAGGAGCAGCGTGGGAAAACGTTGCAATTGATTTATTTTACTTTCTGTGCTTTCTTATACAAGATTTTATAGTCATGATTTATTTCAAATAGCAATGGTTTGCAGAGGTTAGCCTTAGAAATGTTTGCCTGTATATAACAGGTTTTGGCAGTGTGAGAAATTCCAGTTGTTATGGGACCCAGTATGCCTCAGATGAAGCAAAAGAAGCTGCTTGTGAAATATGAAACATCAACCTGTCCTTGAAGTATAACGGTGCTCCTAGGAGCCCTGATTAGCGTGTCATGATTACCTCTAGTGTGTCTCAATGATGCATAGATAGTTGCAGATTTTATGTCTCACATATTTTTTACAGTGACTGTACTCTGAGTATTTGGATGATCTCTTTTTTTTCGGTTCACCAATACAGAAGCTGACACACAGCTACAATATAAACTTTATTTTGGTCCATTTGCCTATGTTCGGCAGCTCTCCAAAAAGCCGGGGTCCTACTGATATAAGGGTCACCTGGCTTGAGAAGTCTAACCAGAGGGAGCACCAAACACATATACTGTATTAAGGGTCCAGACATGTATTTTATTCATTCCTCAGGTGTTGAAAGGATAACAAAAAGCAGCCAACATGTTTCGGGGGCCAAATAATCCCCTTCCATCATGGCTTTGATGGCTGCTTAAAAGAGAACTATAGTTAAACCTTTTTTTTTGCTATAGTTCTCTTTTGGGTCACAGGAGGACATTTACTAATGATCTCCTGTAATCCAAACTCAGCAAATAGCGTGCTACTATCTGCTATATGCTGACAGCACAGAGCCGCACTGTAGTCAGGAAAGATCCCGACAGTATTGTTGGGATCCACCTGTCTGATTGATAGCTGGCTTTGCCTCTCTAGAGCTAGAGCCAGCTGTACCCCCTCCACTTCTATGTCCCTCCAATGAGCCCCAGAGGAACAAAGAGGGGGAAGGGGTTAGTGACTGACAGTCATCACTCTCTGCAGCGAGAAGCTGCATAGATCAGCGGTTTGTGATCATTAATTTCTCGATTTATAGAGCCAACATGAGGCAGCTGCAGTGTCCAACATCAGCTCTAAGTATTGAGAAGAGTACATTTTACAATCCCAATACTTCTCCTTTAACACAGGCACCTACTCGGTATACATTACATTACCCTGTGATTGATTTATCCGGGCTCCTAGGTTGCAGTCCAAGTGTTTCTGTAACAGTTGCCAAAGCCCTGATGAAGGGGCATTGTTTGGTCCCAAAAATGCATTGGCTGTCCTTTATTTTCCTTTGACACCTGTGGAATAAATAAAATACACTTCTGGACTCATAATATGTGTGTTCGATCAGAGGCATCCTGAGTGCGGGTGTCAATCAGTACGTCCGCTGGGTGTAATCTACTGGGACGGCATTATGCATGAGCGTGTCGTCACCACGCTCATGCGTAGTGATGTCCCGCGCACGTAACTGCCGATGGCCATCTTGGTGGTGAACGCTGGCAAAGAGAGGAGGGGACTCTTTTGTGCAGCTGTCGGGCACTCAGTCCATGACCAAGTACACGACTTTTCAGAGGGGGTGACACCAAAATGACTGACAGTCATTTTGATGTTAGCCCCTCTGATGGTCTCACCCGGTACTGCCCGCACCCCCCGAATTTCTGTTCCCTGCTGAATCGGCTGAAATTCGAACTGTGGGTGGCCCTGTCAGCACCTCCCGGTTTTATCAATTGATTGTGTCAAAGGAGCTGGGTGAAAAATTGTTGGTTGAATAGTGATTGTAGCCAATCAACTGCGGTCACTATTCGGGTATTCTGACAACCACAGGCTCCAACTGTAAGAATCCAATAGCTGGCAGGGGAGATTCCTCCATCCACTCTAGTCTTTAGAGTAAATGGGTGAATTAAGTGATTTTGCTGAACAAGAAAAGTCTTAAAGGAGAACTATGAGGTAAGTGTTTTTCCCCATAGTTCTCCTAAGGGTCACGGTGGGACATAAAATAAGCATCCTCCCGTGACCCAAAGTTCAGTATATCGCGAGATACAGCTTGCGGTATGCTGAGACCGCCGCAGCTGGGACGGATCCCGACATTACTGTCGAGATCCACCCAGCGGCATGATTGACAGCTGGCTCTGACTATCTAGAGGCAGAGCCAGCTGTACCCGCCCCCTCTGTTCCGCCAGTCAGTGCTGGAGGATGGGAGCGGGGGAATCCCTGCAGGGAGCCGTGAGTGACAGTCACGGCTCTCTGCAGGGACATCAGTGCTGTCTCTGATTGCCAGGAGCTCAGCGAGAAGCCAACCAGGGAGTCCAACCAAGCTCATGGCAAACAGTGATTAAATCACGCCCCCCCCCACCACGTCAGACAGCAAAAAAGCTAGGTATGCCCCTGAGTACATTCAGTCAACTCTGTCAACGGGTTGTAAAAATAAATAGTACATTAAGTAGAGGCAGACAAAGTGTACAAAGGGACGACATGTTACAATATAGGTAATCCTTGATAGTTAAAAATGAAAAGCTCTTATCAAGGATGAGAAAAGGCATCTCAAGATAAGGGTTAGCAAAACTTTTCAGAGGCAGACAGAAGTTAAAAAGGAACTAACAGAGGTTGTAATGCAATCAGTTAAGAGCCAGAAATGGAGATTTGGAGTCAAAGCTCCATGTATTTTCTTGTTTTCTTTATTTTGCTGCTGTCCTTCTTTTTCCATCGAACACACAATTATACAACTCACCCCCTTCACAACACTCAGGGGAAGCATACCCTGTGGCTAACTTCCTGCCTAGGTTGCTGCCTTTTATAAACATTTCTATGTATCTGCCTTTAATTAGCAGGTTCACGATTATACTGGTTAAGCAGTTTATTGCTAGTATTGCTGAGCATCTATTTCACCTGTTGAAGCAATTAGGGAAAAATGTAAGATAAAACAAATTGGCATTTTTTGGATAGCGCAAAAATGACCACTCAGCTCCCCTTGGCACCACATACCATTTGTAAATGTGTAGAGAATTTAACCTTTGTTTCCTCACTCATCTGTATGCAAGCACAGTGCCCACTGCTCTTAGAATGTGTTTGACCAGTACATGTAGAACTTATAATACCGGATGCAAAAGATACTGCAGAGATTGAGAAAGAGAGAGAATGATCATATTCAATGGCTCTGTGAAGAATGAGCAGTGTGTTTATGCCAGGAAACTGAAATCAATGTAAATCTGTTCCCTGTCAGCAAAGGGTGATCATCCCTTATTCATTAATGGTTCGCTAAGGTTTATTTTTCAGAAGCAGAATTTGTTATGCTACTCTGGGAAATGTGTACTTTATAGGGCAATCTGACAAAATCAGTGGTCATTCCAAGTGCCAGTTAGGTCATTTGGCCATTTTATATGAAGATCAGACATTTGCATCATCCCTGCTGGAGAGAATCACTGTGATAGATCCAGAATATGCAGGACTTTATCACAGAGACAGTTCTGGTAGCGATTAATGTAATACACCCAGATACAAAGGAAAGAATGTATCAAAAAGTTGCAAACTAATCTCAAGAAAACATTAAAAGCCCCTTCACACAGCTTTCCAATCAGGTCTGTCTGTCAGTTTTTCAAGTGGATCTGATTGGAAGCCCAATGTTAGTCTGATCCAAATGGGCAGAAGTCCATTTACATCCTGTTATCCCTGCCTCCGGCCAAGATTGGGAAAACAAAGGGATTAGAGTTTTGTTTCACCCGATCTGATGGGGGGTAATCTGATGTAAACTGACACAAGTCTGTTTACATCCAATTTACCATAGACCAACAAGGGTCCAGTAATTTCAGTTTTTGCCCCCATTGCAAGATAGAGGAAAAAACTGGATCGACATTCATATCACAGCGGTGATATCCGTTCTGATCAGCAGGGGATCTGTGAAAGGGGCCCAAAGCTCATAGTTTGTACCTATAACTCTACCTACCTCGAAAACTAACCCTTAACTTTAGTCTTCTCCTAAACCAAAACCCCAGAACCTGCTCCTAAGCTACCTGCAGACATTTATGATTCAGCTGCCAGATTGTACACAATCCGTCAACAAAATTAACAAAAGAACATGGTACAAACCTGCAGTCATGACATACACAGTGGCGTAACAACCGGGGGTGCGGGGGGGTCACTTGCCCCGGGCGCAGGACTGAGGGGGTACATGCTTGTGCACATTAACAGGAGAAGGAACACTTTGCATATGTCCGTGATGCTGCTTCTGTCGGGGGGAATACAACAGAGACATCTCAGGTAGGGATTACCTGCCATAGTTGTTTAGGGCCTTGCAGACATACAAACATTATCTGACCTGACTTTAAAAGGCCAGGTTGGGCAAATGTTTTCTGATGTCTGTAGGAAACTTTACCCTCAGGCTGGGTTCACACCTGGGCGTACGGAATATGCGCGTTTGCCGCGCGTTTCGGGGCTGTGCATTTTTACCGCGATTTGCATTAAAAAAATGCACGACAAAGGGCTACCTGGCTGTATCCCAATGGATACGCGCAGCAAATACGCCCCAAAGAAGCTCCTGTACTTCTTTGGGCGTAGGGTGTTTTGCAGCGCGTTCCCACGCGCTGCAAAACGCCCAGGTGGGAACCATGCCCATAGGCAATCATTGGTTTTCACATGTTGAGCGTTTTACAGAGCGTAGCAACGCGCTGTAAAACGCCCCGGTGTGAACCAGGCCTAAAACTCAATCTAACCCATCACTAACTAATCTGAAGCTAATCATCATCATAACAAAAAGTATATTCTTACAAAATACTACTGTAGATATTTTGAAAGTTGTTTTCAACAAAATACACGATATAATACAAAAAAGGACAGACCAAAGATTTGGAAAGTTGTTGCACCTAGTACAACTTGTTCTTTTGTTTCTTAAAATTGATGAAATAATAATATGCTTAAAGTGACTCTAGAGTTAGGCATTAAATCATAAAAATGCTTTCAAGTACCTTCCCTAATAACAACAATGTAGCTTATTTGTATATCACTCAGCTGTAGATCCTAAAATCATCTCTGAATTGGTGCTGACACTGTCCTTCCTTCTGGAGGGTGGCTACTTTTGTTCCCGATGGTCCCTGTGTGTGTTGTTAAGTAGCCACCACTCCAAGCTCTTTCCCGTAATGGACTACAATCTCACATTTAGTTAACTAATTTGTATTGAGATTGGGGTGAGCTTGGAAGCAAAAGCAGCCACTCTCCCAAGGAAGGACAGTGTCAGCATGAATTCAGAGATTACCACACCGTAAATCCCGTTTTAAGTTTAAAAAAGCCTGAACACATAAGAAGCATGTCAAAACGCACTGCACTGCATATGCAGAAACGCTTCCAGATCTGGTCCGGATCTGGTGTGAGCAAACCCTAAAGCATTTTTGGTCAGATTTCACCTTTAATCAGTATCAGATCAATGAAGGATGATTGCTTCCTGATATTAGATACTATACTTTTCTTGTTGCTCCTTTTTATAGGAAACCTTAAGTTTTAATATACATTTTCTACTTTCCATATTAAATAGGTTCAGGATTAAAAAGGAAAATATGTCATTTAAAGTAAAATATTAATCAGGAAAATATGACATTTTGTATAAAATATGTCATACTTACCATTTCAGTCAGCAGGTGAGGCTCTATACAAAATTTGAGGAAGTGTGCTTTTTGCAGCTGTTGTGATAAAACTTGTTATGAATGAGTCAAAGTAGGGACTCCTTCTTTCCTCCTTGAGGAGAGGAAACATCTTAACTAGTCAATTCCAGCACCCTGCCAGAAGCCTAAGTTGAGCATGCTTTGCCAACTGGGTGTCATGGGAGCATCCTGTAATCATGTTTCTTTGTAAAGTTTGAATGGCATTGTAAAGTAGCTGTACTGTCTTCCCATATGTTGTAAAACACTGCACAAACTGTTGGTGCTTTATAAATCCTGTATTGTAATAATAGTATGAATAATCATAACAATGATCATAATAAAAAATAATGGCTTAAAGCTCATTACCTGGCAAAACATTTTTTTCAGCTTTGCACAGAGTGAAAAAGTGATAAAACTTCTGTCAAGTTTATGTTTGCAGTCTGGGTGTCCTGTGGGAAGGAGATACATTTTGTATGGCGTTGAGCTTTATCACAAAAAATAAAAAGTTTGTGCTGAATTTTATAGCAAACGTTTGCGTTTGCCCAGTTCTGCTGCCTGAGGAGGCCCTTGAATTTTGTACTTCATCCACCACCATTAGCCTTGACCATTCAACATTGTAGTTTTGGCTGTTATGAACAATAGCCACTCAGTACAAGGAAACATATTTCAAAGCACAGCAAAGAGGTGACAGATGGCCCCAGGGGAGAGTTGGAACCTCATACCATGTCTAGGTGACATCTCCAGACAGGCCCACCGTTACAAACCATATATATTTGCAGAAGTAAAAAAAAAAAAACCACCATTAACGCAGTAGATGCTTCAAAGCAAAATCTTCTAATTAAAACATGGCATTTTGCCTGGTCAGGTACTTCTTCTAATTGGGGCTCCACTGTTTCAAAATGTCCTCTTCTCCAGCATAAGACTTTAATGACAGTTTGGTTGAAGCTTCATTCACTAAAAGCAGAATTCATTAATGAATTGAATGCGGGTATAGCTCCATTCTACTTGCTTTTCACATTTCTGAATATTTGTTCCAAACCTGTGTTTTTTTCCCCTCTGGACGCTGAATGAAACCATCTCCCCTGTGGCCTTCAGCATCAGATGTTACCATAAAATGTCTATATCGCACATGGCAACCAAACAGATTGTTTAATTTGTTTTCTATCCTTCACTGAAAAATGACTACTGCAAACTGCATTTGTGGAAATCATAGACACTATGGGGTCTATTCACTAAGCTGCCGTAGGCAGCCGAGTGAATGACCGACCTGAAGTGAAGTGAACCGAACACTGTTCGGCTATTCACTTCAGGCTGGTACGGCTGATTTCAGCCGTACATCGGCTGCTTCACGTGGCTTCGGGTCGGCCGAACATGCTCAGCATGTTCGGCCGACCCGAAGTGCAGAAGGAGTTTGACTCAGCCGATCCAACATCTGGATCGGCTGAGCCGAACCTCCGGCAGGCTACTCACTGCTGTTCGGGCTATTCTTAAAGATGCCAAACAGTAGTGAGTGAATAGCCGAATGCCGCCGAGCAAACAGAAAAATTGTTAAAAAAAGTTAAAAAAAGTAAATAGAAAATGATTGTGCGGAGCTAGCAGTGACAGCTAGTTCCGCCCAATAGTTTCCTATTGTCCGGCTGCTGTCAAAAAAATAAATAAAAAAAAAAACTCTCCCGGGCACTCTGGGAGCCTCCCGCTCCCGGCCGCCCAGGAGAGAAACACTTGAACCATCTTGAACATATGAATGAAACTGTCTCTATGGCTCATATGCCACAATATGTCATCTATAATTCTTCATTAAAACCAGTAAACATGCACTAAGTTGATTTAATGAAGCAAAAATAAAAATGACATTTGGCCAGGTCCCAATCTGTACAGCAACTTACTTAGATAATGGACCCTGGGGGAGAAACGTTGTTACCCTAAGTGTGGTAGTACTACAGAACTCCTCCTCATGTCTTTCACATATGTGGAGGTATTTTGTTATCCACAGAGGTGACCAGGCCAAGGCTGATAAGACTGCTTGCAAAAATGCTGCAAAGTGCACAGGACAGCACAGGATTTTCTTATCTAACAGATACAACAAATGTTTTCAATATTTAGCAGACCAAAAGGGAGCAAATATGAGAAGTTAATTGTTAAGGTTTACACATACTTTCATTTGTGTTGTCTGAGAAATGCTTGTTAACATCTCCACCCAATAATGCAGTGTGTCAATTGCCAGGCTTCAGCTTTGTCACCTGGGGACAGGGAGGAGTTTGCTGAACCCTGTGCAGGTTTTCACTTTCCAGAATTCAAAACCTACATAGGAATTTTGCTGCACTTTTTTGTTTTACATAGAGTGGCGAAGTGTTATAATTAGGGATGCACCGATACCACTTTTTTAAGACCGAGTACGAGTACCGATACTTTTGATCAAGTACTCGCAGATACCAATTACCGATACTTTTTGTTAAAGGGACAGGTCAAATTTTTTCTAAAGGAATACAAACTAATGCTTTATGGTCACTTTCTTAATATTATGATTCATGAGATGAGGAGGGAGCATGACGACGGCGTCATTGCACGCTACCCGGCTTCCTAATTGGCCGGGAAGTCGGCTCCATGCTCTCTCATCACAAGTGACGCGAGAACATGGAGCCGTTTCCTGGCCAATCAGGAAACCGGGCAGCATGTAATGATGCGCTGCCCGGCTTCCTGATACAGGAAGTACTCGTGCTAGGTATCGGAGCATTTGGGCGAGTACGAGTACTCACCCAAATACTCGGTATCGGCACCGATACCGATACTAGTATTGGTATCGGTGCATCCCTAGTTATAATCTCTATCAGATTTTTATTGCGGTCTGTGTCCTAAAAATTGAGGACATTTCCCCTTTCTTGCTGTCCAGATAGGTGATGGTGGCTCAGATGGATGTGAAGTGATGAGAAGTCTCTCCAGTAGGGACAAAAACCAAATGCTTTGTTTAGTGGAGTTGTGAAGGTTTAAAAGCTCTGTGAAATTGACATTGCTGCCTGTGTCTTCCTGTCCCAGCCCAGTGACCTCTATTCCCCTATTTCTTGTACTGGTCTAACAGGCTAGGAAAAGTCCCTGCAACAGACAAAAAAAGTGAGAAATGTTCCACTCAATTGAAAAAAAAAAAAGTTTTGGCTGGTGTTGGGTTTTAATAAATAGCTACCTTTTGTAAATGTTAAAGGCACAGTCCACCTTCGAGACCATTTTTTATGTTACCCCCATATGTAGGCTATAACTTGAAACACGGTCACATTCCCCAAGCCCCCACCCTCAACCAACCAACACACACTTCATGGGGTTTCCCACCACTCAGCATGTTGTATTTTTTCATTTGGGTGGAGCCACACACAGGCACATTATCCATTCACAGATTCTTTGAAAGATTGAATGGATGCTGCCATTGCAGCAAAGGGATTTGTAGATCTCAATGGTAGCATGAGTTTAATTTTGTCAACCACACTTGTAGTCCGTTGATTTCTTCTTTCAGCCCATAAAGATGGTCCGTACCTCCATATATACCTGAGGGCTGGTGAAAGAGTCTGCAAGAGCCTGAGCATTGCACCCCCAATCCACTGATCACTGTTACAATGGCTTTGTAGGCTCCAATGCAAATAAATAAATACATATATAAATGTTCGCAAATGTGTGTGCATTTAATAATTTTTTCCAAAAGGTGGAATATGTGTTTAATCTCGATGACATTCGTCAGTTACTGGTATACGTTTTAAATGTAACAAGAATTGAAACTGCGACATTCAATACAGTGATAACACGGCATGAAAATGGGCAATGATATCCAGACTTCAAAGATCCAAAGGTTATTTTCTGGATGGCTCAAGTTATTTGCTATGGCATTAAAAAGATGAATGCAAGTAATTATCAGGCTGTATCTGAAAATGATGACAATATGAAAGGCTTTATGAAATGTGTAATTGTAGTACCCAGAACACATTTGCTTTTGTGAAACCGCACTGGAATCTGCTGGGCTCTTTGATGATGAGCTTTTACTGTGACGTATGCGCACTGCTTTCTCTGATCTACTACTAGGCATGTTTTATGTAAAGATTGTGTTATACTCCATTCATTATTATATATAGCATCTGGAAAGCATATGGGAGCTCATCTGAAGATTTAATTTTTTTTTAACTTGACCCCGGATACTGTGGTTTTCCTGGACAGAGTCTGCCAAGTAAAATAAGTCTGCAAATGTATGTGCATATATATAGAATACTTGCCTAAGCATGAAGAGGTCCAAAGCACTCCAGCTCTGAATGGTGATTCTTCCTTTGCCTAAAATATATATTTACTAGCTGCAATAAACAGATGTACTTTAAAGGGATTCTCCACAGTGAACTAAAAGCAGAACCTGGTCTTGACCCACCTCTGTAGACACTTTTGAGATGTCCCATCTTTCACACTCCCTTAAAAGCAATAGCAGGACTCTCTCTGGCTGTGACCATTTTTAGCTTAGAGGAAAATGTCTTTAATAAGTTACTTTTGAAAATCAGAGGAATAAGGTGTGAATTTTGGCTGCTATACTAGCAAGCTTATTCTATAAGTCAGGTGAGCTCTGTTTGGTTAAGTTCTGCACTTCATATTTTGCTAGAGAGCTGAGGTTTCAATACATTTTTGGGAAACCCGGGGCTGGACTATTTAAAGTGGACTAAGTATAAAGCCTTGGAAACCAGAGTCCTTTTTTACTGGAAAGACAAACCCTCGCTGGTTGCCAGGACTGTGGGGCTCGGCATATAGATCACATAAAGCTGGCCATACACCTTACAATTATCTGCAGATTTTCTGTGGTCAGATGGAAAAGTTGCAACAGATTCCTCCATCTACACTTAACTGTGTGGATGGAGTAATCTCCACCTGGGCCAATCTGTTTAACTTTTTCCATCTGACCACAGAAAATCTGCAGATAATTGTAAGGTGTATGGGCACCTTTACTCTGCTGTGCTGAATGATCTTTTATGATTTAACAATCAGAGCCAATACAGTGTATGACACATACACAGTGCTGAGCATTCACTCATAAAAGATAAATCTTCACTGCAAAGGTACTTGATCTACTGTATCTGATCTATCTGTCTTGTAAATGCATAGCCCTGCAGATTGATCACAGACCGCAATGCTAAGTGAGCTTTTATGAATGAATGAATGAATGAATGCTCAGTGCTGTAAGTAGGGTTGCCACCTGTCCGGTTTTCAACCGGACAGTACGGTTTTGGCATCTTGTGTCCGGTTTTATGGCCACCTCAGCCCCGTACACGAGATGTCACAAGTTCAGGCAGACAGGGGCAGCCCCTGGGTCCTAGAGAGGAATGCGTGAAGGAGGACCTTCTGCTGTGCTGTGTGAGCACAATCCCGGCAGAGCGTGCGGCTGTCTGTGAGGCTAGAGGTACGTGTTTTAAGGGGTTAATCCGGGCCGGCTGTAGTGTGCGATCGTTATACAGACAGTTAGAGTTCTTTTGTGAGCGGTGCCCTCTGCAGTCATTGCGAGCACCCGTTACTTTTGGGATATTCGGTAAAGAGTGCGACAAGGTATATGGATGCTGCTTTGTATAGTACATATCTGGGTCCTGTGGCACACTGGCATCTTTGTGATTACCTCCAATGTTATTTAATCACAAAATACATGCATAGTGTAGTTTACCAAAAAATTGCCGCAAGGCGCTACAGTGTTCGGGTTTGGCTTGAAGAAAAGGTGGCAACCCTAGCTGTAAGGGCTGTGTGATAGAGCTGCCTGTATGTTTACTAGCAGCCAGCAGTTCTATCACACAGCCCTGTAGTGCTGATTGTTCATTGTTTGCTCATTATAGTAAATAAACAGTCAGCTAAGTGTGGCGATGGAGGCTTATTGCTGGCTGTACCTCCCCCCACAGGAACCATATTTTAGGCTTCTGACTGGAAGTGAGACTTCAAAGTGGGCAGGAACAGAGCGATCCAATGCATTATATAACACATACATCCTCAGAACTTACTTTTAATAGCTGCCATAGAGGACCTATCCATCCTTTTTATAATTACAATAAAAACATAGGCATAGTTGCATATTTCTACAAAAGCTGCTCACTGTTCCAATGTTTCACGGTAGCTTGTATTCATACCCTAATCCAGAACATTGACACTGGGACAAAACGTTACTTGGTCTGGTTGTTAGTCTCGATTTCTGCTGCAGCATTTGGATGGTCGGGTCAGAATTTAGCGTAAGTAACATGAAAACATGGATCCATCCTGCCTTGCATAAACAATTCAGGCTGGTGGTGGTAGTGTAATGGTGTGGGGGATATTTTCTTGGCACACTTTGGGCCCCTTAGTACCAATTGAGCATCATTTAAATGCCACAGCTTAACGGAGCATTGTTGCTGACTATGTCCATCCCTTTATGACCACAGTGTACCCATCTTCTGATGGCTACTTCCAACAGGATAACACTCAATGTCACAAAGCGAAAATCATCTGAAACTGGTGTCTTGAACATGATAATGAGTTCACTGTACTGAAATGGCCTCCATAGTCACCAGATCTCTATCCAATAGAGCACCTACGGGATGTGGTGGAACGGGAGATTCGCATCATGGATGTGCTGCTGACAAGTCTGCAGCAACTGCATGATGTGATCATGTCAATATGGACCAAACTCTTTAAGGAAAGTTTCCAGAACCTTGTTGAATCTATGTCATGAAGAATTAATGCAGTTCTGAAGACAAAAGGGGTGCAACCTGGTACTAGCAAAGACAGTGTTATTGACTCACTGATTGATTTCAGTTGTTGACAGTTGTTGACTGATGTTGTAATACTAAGGCTGCAGGCAGTAGCCATGTATTCCAATCCTTGGGCTAATACTGGGATTTATAGTGTTACAATTGGTGGGGAAATACAAAAGCACCTACCTAAATCATTAAATGGTAGGAAGACTCTGAAGTTTAATGTGGACTTTTTAATTTCCTCCCAGTGACCTTTATTCTTCTTATTCCAAGTCCTTGTAGTTACGCTAATATCTTGACATACAAAGTGATAGGATGTGCTCTAATGACTCATTATCACTAATCACATAGACACTCCCGTCCCAGGCTAAATAAACTTTTTATAAATCGCTATGCACTTTTTGGAAATCTGCAAAGTAGGGAGGGATTAATAGCACAGCTTACAAATCTCAGTGAATAGAAGGGAAGGGCTTTGGCTAGCTGTAATTAACGATAAGGCTTTGTGATTTCCTCTTCCTTTCCTATGTGAAGAGGCCAGTGGACGTCAGGAGGAGTCAAAAGGAAGTGCAAACACAATTACTATACAATGTTAGAATGGGCTCCATTCAGCTTGTGTTTGACAGCGGTGCTGCAGGCAAGAGTTTATGCCTGTCTTCGTTTTTCACTTAACCAACATCCTAACCACAAGATATAATTTATGTATTTATCATCTGCTTTTAATATTATTTCTTTACATTTGTGGGTGTCCTCAAGACAGAATATAATGCTGCTGGGCATGCAGAAAGGTTTTGACTGACGTGGTGCCAAAATAAATGTCTGCCTTTATGTAAAGAAGCAGTGTACGCTTTCCCTTGCTGCCCATCATTGTTGGTTTAGGTACATCCAATTTGTTGCTGTTACCACCTGATAACCCTACAGCTTTATTATAAACTCATTAGGAATATATTATATGCTGTGTCTGTAGATTCCAAGTTTTTTTAACTCCCTGTGACACCTTACCACTTATTCACTTTAGCTATGCTTAAGTTGGCCATACATTGAGTGAATCTCGGCCTGTTTATGATGAACTGGCCAAAATACACTCAGTGGGTGGACTGGTGTGCCACCTCCCACATCATTCTTCAACTGAAAGTTTGAAGGGCCCATGTAGAAAGTTGTCGACTGAACAGCGTCTGCATCCAGTCACGTGGAGGCACTCCTAAGGTAGTTTTTACAGCCAACAGAGCCGGCTGTTACAATAGCTGCAGTGGAAGGTTCCTGTATCTATGCTATTTAGCGTAGATTAGGGAAGCCCACAGACTGAATGAAAAAAATCTATAGGTGTATGGCCAGCCTTGGGTCACATGAGGGAGCTTGGGAGGAGTGCTTTTATAATAAAAAGTTATATATGCCATAGTGATGGTGGAGTTGATTAGTTAATCTTTATAGAGTAGGTCAGGGGTACTTGGAGGGTATGGAAACCAACTGAAAGGAGTATGACACTGGATATCTGAATAAAATAAATAAAACAGGAGTCTCTGCATTATTAAAGTAGTGGTAGTGATCTGGGCTTGGTACAAATTCAGTTGTTCACCCAAGCCCACTCAAAACTCTACTGCCACCGGCCCTGCATGACCCAATCTGTCGCAGGGAGGCACATTCCCTGTCCCACAGTCATAAGTCCCAAAAGAACGCCCTCGGTGCAACTGCTGCTATGGTTAGGAGCAGGAGGAGGGGGTGGCGATCAGAGTTTTGAGCAGGGTTATACAAACTCAGGCAAACTGAGTTCTCACCAAGCCTAGCTTCATCTCTAATTGTCAGTAACAGCACCTCAGTTCCATAATTTGGTTTGCAAAAGGGGCATGGGGGCATTTTGGGCAATCCTTTGAAGATCTGTAATTGTAAAAAGGAGCCTCTTATGTATGGCCATTGCTATTGCTTCTCAAAGATATTTACATCACCTGTCTTGACATTCTTTCCAAAATGCATTTACTGTGGAACATTTGACAGGCTATCCTTTTCCACCCATCATCTAATTTCTATGTCCAGGTTTAGGTCCTCGTACATATTAAATGCTTGTTGTCCACCACCTGTTACATCAGTAGAACTGTATGGTGATCTGGCTGAGGATGACATAGCACATTGCATAATAGATAAGGTGAGGGATCTATATGAAAGGAAGAGGTCATCTGTTCTCTCAGAAATTTTGGCAGATAGCTTTCCATCCTCAAAATAAAAACATTAGGCTGAGATATTGCTGTAAGGGACCTGTTCAAGTAGGTAAATAGAACCAACGAACACATATTTTTTTTCCTTGCAATAGATAAGTATCTTGGGTAGCTCGGCACCCTTGAAAATTACTTACATACAGAGAGCAACTAAAGCTTGTTTTGCATCATATGAGATGGTTGTTACTGTAGGAACAGTGCCCACTTGAGTTCTTTTTTTAAACATCCATGCACATAGGAAATGTACACGTTCACAGGAAAAAAGAAACTTAGATCCAAGCATTCTAGTTTTGCCCAATGTTTGTGGTCAACTTTTGAAACAAGATAAAATCAGACCAATAACTTCAAATATTATTTTACCATCTGATTTACCCTAACCTTAAATATAACAATGGGTGGATAAAGGTGAATTGGCAAGTAGTGATGGGCCGTAAAAAGAGTACGGGGATTCGGGTACTGCCCTGGGGGACATGTATCAATGAAAAAAACACTTTAAAAAAATAAAATTTTTAAAGGAACCATGATTTTAACATTGCTTAAAGTGAAACAATAAAAATGAAAAATTCCTTTAAATATTGTGTCTGGGGAGTGCCTTCTTTAAATTGCCTGTAAAGTGGAGCATCTGTACGATGTACAGAACCTGCTGCAACAAAACTGAGATTAAAGAAAAATGAAATTTAGGTCTGGTAGGAATTATAGGAGGGACCCCATGTAAAAAAAAAAAAGTGTGTGGGTTTCCCCATCAAAGTCATGCCAGGCCATTAAGGGCTGGTAGGAATTTTAAGGAGGAACCCATCCCCAAAAATGGGGAAAAAAAGACGTGGGGTCCATACCAAACCCTTGATCAGGCCACATGCCCGCGGCACTGGGAGGGTGCTTTTCCAGGGTCGCCCATGAAAAAAGCACCTTGTCCCAGTACCGATGGGGACAAGGGCCTCTTCTCCACAAGCCCTGGGGGTTGTGGGGGTGTGGGCAGGGGGCTTATTCACATCAGAGTACCCCTTTAATAAAGGGGCACCCAGATGCGGCCCCCCTCCTTGTGAATGAGTAAGGGGTACTTGTACCCCTACCCATTCACTAAAGGGTTAAATTTAAGTTTTAAAAAAGAGGCCAGACTTTAGAAATAATCCTTTAGTTGAAAATAAAACAAAAAAACAAGTTTTTGACAAGTTTTTTATTTTTAAAGAAATGGAAAAAAAACCCTGACGTCCGCCGACCCGTCCACTCCCGACGAACTCCCGCCGCAGAATGGCATTCTGACAGATGTTGGCAAAATATAAAAAATTAGGCGGAGCTAGCGGTGACAGCTAGCTAGCTCCTCCCAACTGTTTACAGTTGTACGGCATCTGACCGGTGAGCCATGATTGAGCAAAGTCATCATTACTTTGCCCAATTACGGCTCTTACAAAGTGCAAGGCTTTAGCCAATCAGGGCTCATGAGGCACTGAGCAGTGCGCAGTGCCGCTTAGGGCACTCGGCGGGTGAATTAGCCCGCCGAACTCCTTGATAGTTTGTGTGTTGGCCAATCACATGAACTGCCGATGTTCGAGTCGAACTCTTGCTCGACTCAAATATCAAGCCCATCCCTGTTGGCCAGCTCTACCCCCTCATCAGAGATCACATGAACCATCCCTTGGCAATCAGAGGAAATGGAAAGTCTTAGCACTTTCATCGACATAGTGTTACTTTAGGAATTTTCAGGTTACAACATTATGTTTGCAGTTAAAGATGTGCTTTTATTTGTTACCCATTTATAAATAGTGGATATGCAATTTTTTATTTGTGGTGATTTTTTTTTTTTTTTATCCCAGCATATTCATTCTAGTTAACTGTGATCTCTTTGTAAAGTAACATAATCCGAAGTGCCAGATCCTGACAGAGGAGTTCTCAGGTTTTCTTGTTTTAGATGCCCAGATCCAGCCCAAATCACATTTTCTGCTGAGGTTTTTTTTGTGCTGTATTAAATAATGAAGAGCGGGCAGCCTACTGGGAGGAACACAAAAGGATATTGTGGCCTTCAGAGAGCGCTCCTGTCATTGATGCCTCTGTCATTTAAAAAGCTTACTTCCAGTTAGGGAAGTGCATTGTGTACACTTCTCTGAGAAATCAGCCATTTAACTCTATAACCAATTTCAATCACTTTAAATCCCTCTATCACACATCTAAAGGTGGTCATGGGTCGGCCACAAATTGAGATTTTTTTTTAGATCTTAAGTAAAGACAGTTGTAAAAACTTCAACAGCGTTCAAAATACAAATGATCGCTATTCAGAATCCTAACAATTCTTCTGGAAGTTGTGAGTTATTCCAGTTATTCCATGTGATGTAGTATTTTCTACCCAGATGTCACAGCGATTCCACTCTCCACTGTGATACTTCACATTAAAAATATCCTTCTAAACAACCATGACAATGATTTCTTGTAATCTTGGAAACCAGTTTGTACAGTATCTGTAAGTTTATCACTTATTTTTTACATAAAATGAAAGCAAATCGGAACATTATGAATCATGGTATGTGTTTTGACCATGAATATGCACAGACCTTGGCGCTGCACAATTCTTGAGTAATTTTGACAGGAGTTCATAAAATCTTTAGATCATACAAAAAACTGGTGCTATCTCCACTTTTGTATTGAAATAATACCAATCCTCTTCAGGTCCGTTATACTGTATATATTGGCAATCTTTATTGCAGATTCCTGGCTTTTCTGTTCACAGGTTATATGACAGGCCATTGTATGAGCTGTTAATTGGTCTGTCTGTTATAATCATGTGGTCAGCCCACGTGACCAATCACACAAGCACAAAATAAAATGTTTAAATCTGTACACAAGCAATCTATTAAAATCATCTATTGTTTACACAGAAGAACTGTTTAAAGTTTTTTTTATTGCAACAACTAAAAAAATGCTTGGAAAACCCCTAGGGGACCCAGTGCACATAGCACTTGTCCCTGTTCTATTCTGTGCAGGGTTTGCTGAGCACCATTGTTGGATAGGTTTCTTCTTAGTGAAAACAAAGACTGAGCCCATAACCTGCCACCTGCTATCCTAGAGGAAGAGAGTACAGTTGTAACTGTTGGCTTGTGTTATTGTGAAAATGATGGCGGCCGGAGAGGAGGAAAATAGTTCATAAAAACACAAGCCCACAACAACACACAGCAGATACCACACTTGTCCAAGAGAGACCATTGCAGTATCCATAAGAGACTAGTGTAATATCTGGTGGGTGTTGTGGCATTGTAGCACAGCAACTGAATGCTCAGGTGTGAACAGGGGCCACTGAAAACAATGGGATTCTTCCTGTTGAGCCCTGTAGTACATTGAAACTACAAAACAATTGGGTGTGAATGGGGCCCCACATAGAACATATCAATCCGAATTAACCATTCAGGGGATGCAGAGGTGTCCCTAGCCTCTGCACTGCCTAAGGCAGGGGGTGGTGGTACACACTACTGGGGGAATGGGGGCTGATGGGAGTCTCTGCATCTTCTCCCTGCCCAGCTCTAGCTCTGGCTGACGTCCTCCCAGCTCTCCGGCTCTGGCCAGCGCCCTGCCCAGTGACATCCCTGGTTGCTAAGACCTGGGTTGGGAGATATGTATGGCCCTTACACATCTTCCCACCCGGCTCTTAGCACCCTGGGACGCTCTGGCTGAAAAGGGAGAGACAGGCACACTACAAACATTGTGCAAGACAAACTTCCCTAATATCCTAATAACACTGAAAAGACTATACAGTCCTTCTAGGCTACATTTGCACTAGCCCGCACGCAGGGCCGGCCTTAGGCCTTTAGGCGCCCTGTGCGAGAAAGCTTTACAGCGCCCCTCAGTGACCACACCCCTCAGTGGCCACACCCTCAGTAACCACACCCATTTATTACCCATATTTTTGGTAAAATATAAAAAGCGGGGTCACGTCGGGTAAATAGACACCAAACATGTCATGCTTTAAAATTGCGCGCACCCGCAAAATCGCAAAAAATTACCATTACGCTAAAACTCAGATGCGGTGCCATCCAGAACCCTGCAGAAAAATGCAGCATGTCTGCAATTTTCATCCCAGCCCAGTCCAGCATTGTGGTGTGGACAGGGCACATAGAAAACAATTATTTTCTATGTGACCTTTTGGAGACTGGCATTTTTCTTGTGCAGAAAAACACAGGTCACCTCACATACTGTGAACATAACTGTACATCCCGAAAGAAAAAGCAGACTTGCGTTACTGGATTTCAGTTTTGCATGTCTATGATCACATTTTTATTTTGCCCTGAGATAGTTCTGAGCAAAAAAAAAATGATACTCTTCAAAGGTTCATATTTATTAGCTTGATAAATAAAGCAAATTTCTTAGTTTTTCTTAAGGGCGTTATATATCAATCACTAAACAATTTCACGCCTCCTAGAGTGAGCCCAATGAAATGCTCTAAGAACAGTTGACTTGTGTTGTAGGAGATAAAAAGAACCTTTGAAGGATGCTTTCATAACGTCAACAACAATGGCTGATAGTATAAACGATTTTGTGTTAAGTAACGTTAAAGTAAACCTACTGTAGTAAAAATGTAAAAACAAATAGATACTTTTCCCGTAAGAAAATGAAAAATCTCCCTGCTTGGTCTTCGAAGCAGACAGGTGGGCGGGTCCGCACTCAAAACCCTGCCTGTTACAGGAGAACTCCATACAGACATAGAAAGACAAAAATTAATGCAGCTCTATATTAATTACATTGAGGAAGTGCATCCTATGGGCATCTTCAATAAGTTTATAAACTTCTAGATCTATATGGTTATTAGGAGTGGGATAGAACTTAGGGAGGTTAGTAAAGACCTTTCAATAAACCTTCATAATTATCTTTGCTGAATGTGCATGTTTATGGACTGAGATTATCATCTCATCTCTGTGGGCTGCTTCACATTATTACATGACTTTTATGCAAACATTGAATAGGCAGAAAGAAATTCCTCGGTCACAAGCAGGAGAGTCACCTAGGGGAGCAATCTACTGTGTAAAGGTCACATGAGAGGGAAATAGTTGAAAAATATGCTAAATGAGTGAATTTCATGTCTACATGTCAAGTTTATTTATAGAAGAATTATCTCCCATTGTGCCGCACTTTATTCACGTCTAGTTACATCTTTATGGAGATCGCTCTCCGAGGAATAAAACATTCTCAGATGGTTCAAAACACATATTTCAGAATGCTTCTTTTTTCACTGAACGCTTGCTACAATTGCTATGCCATATGGAAGAGTTTTATCTTTAGTCAGCCATTTTTTTGTACTGGAAATAACAGACATGAATACACAAATTCACTTGATCTGCTAGGTTCAGACTCAGAAAAAAAATAATCATGCATTTAAAGGGAAATTCCACCTTTTGCAATAAATAAATAAATGCACACTTCTTTATTAAATAAAAAAAAGTGTCTTTATTTTTTGCATTGCATTTTGGAGTGAGTAATGCATTGCAACCGTGATGCTCTGGCTCCCATCCACGTCAGTAACGAGGTATGGACATGCTGTAACATGGAAGGGAGGAAGTGTCAATAGACTACAAGTGCTGTGACATCAAAGTTCCTCTGCTGTGGTGGCTGATGGGACTTGTGGGGGTGGGAGAGAGGACTCTGATCTGACCATGCTTTATGTTATACCTTGTCTCAAAGTATCACCCTAACCGTCCCCTACGCTCCTCCCAAGACCTCCTGCTCTCTAGCTCCCTCGTCAACTCCTCCCATGCTCGCCTCCAGGACTTCTCTAGTGTCTCCCCCATTCTTTGGAACTCCTAACACAAACCTGTCCTTCTATCCCCCACTCTGACTTACTTCAGGCGATCCCTTAAGACTCATCACTTCAGGGAAGCCTATCCCACCTCAACCTAACCACTGAACCATCACATTCTAAAACAATTCATCCCCACACAGATACCTCCTCATGTATCACTTGCCCCTCCCTTTAGATTGTAAGCCCTCATGTGCAGCGCCCTCCTTACCATCTTGTCTTGAATTGTGTTGTAATGTCTTCCTTATATTGTAAAGCGCTGCGCAAACTGTTGGCGCTATATAAATCCTGTATAATAATAATAATAATACCGTAAATATGGGTGTAACATGAAACATGATCAGAAAGGTGCGCTTAGCCTTTAAAAATCAGCTCCACTTAAACCTTATATTTTAGTTTTGTGTGATTGCTGGCAAGTTCAATCACATGTTGCCTTATATCTCTCAGCAAGTAGCAAGATATACCAACCGGTATTGTCAGTTGTTTCCAACTGCTGGAGTCATAAACCCTTATGGTGGTCTCTTGGTCTTCCATTTGGCCGTGGTTTTTGGTTGTGGGAAACACAACACCTTTTTATGATCTTACAGAGATAAGGTGGAAGGCGGAAGGCACAAGCTGGAATGCGCAAGCTACTACTACATGTCATCAATGGCATTTTCAAGAGATAGAAAAATTGGTGAATCTTGGGTTAATGTTGTGTAAATCTTGGGTGAACACATTAACAAATAGACCACTTAAAGTGTATTTCCACTTTTGCAGTCAAATTTGAGAATCCCCTTGTTATATGTTTGTTATGTGTTCCCATTCACACAGCATAACAAAACATTATTTGTTAAAAAAATCTTACCTTATACATGTTTTATTGTAGCAAGCAACATGGCGACTCCAGTTTTTTTCTCAGCACTTTAACATTCAGTCATTAAAATTTGAATGCACAAGCCAGGTTGTAAGCACAAGCCAGGATAGACAGTGTTCAAATCTACTTTACAAATACAGACAAGGTTAACAAACCCCTCACAGCCTCCCCTAACATTACAAAGAAGGAGAAGTAACTAGAAATGTTAACCATTAAGAAGCCAAGAAACCCTAACTCAAGTAAACACAACTTTAACTACAAGAAGCATTTTTACCTTTTTATTTCAGATTCTGCTATGTGAATGGGAACATGTAACAATGATAACATAGGTGTTATCCCAATATGGCTGCTAAAGTGTAAATACAATTTAAAGAAGAACTCTGGGCAAACATTTTCTTAACCCTTGCAGTGGAGCTACCCCAGCACTGCAAGGGTTAAGTGCTCATTTTTGTCTGGGTGCGAAAATGGCAAAGTTATACTTATATGAAGCTTGGAGCAGGCTCCTAGCAGACTCTCTTCTCTTTCGCTCCAGAGGTCTGTAAGTCAACCCGTCCAATACATAGTTACATAGTATTTGGGGTTGAATAAAGACATACGTCCATCAAGTCCAACCCATATAGGTCCGTGCATCATCTCTTTCTTAGGAGTACTTGTACCCCTGTATATTACGGTCCCTCAGGAAATCATCCAAGAGTTTCTTGAACACTTTCACACTCCTGGCTGAAATCACTGCCGATGGCAGTGAGTTCTAGACCCTAACCGCTCTAACTGTAAAGAACCCCCTTCACCCCTCGTGCTGGAATTTGTTTTCCACCAATTTTAGGTGGTGGCCTCTAGTTTTTGTAATGGAGTTAATCTTAAAGAGTTTGTTGCCAATGTTGCTGTCGCCATTGAACATCTTGTACATGAAAATCATATCCCCCCTTAATCTCCTTAATTCCAACGTGAACATGTTTAAATTTAGTAGCCTTGTCTCATAGCTCTGGTCCTCCATACCCCTAATTAGTTTGGTTGCCCTCCGCTGGACCCTCTCCAGATCAAGGACATCTTTTCTTAATACTGGTGACCAAAACTGGACCGCGTACTCCAGATGAGGCCGAACCAATGCTCTATAAAGTGGCACAATTATAGACTTGTCTCTGTAGTATACATATATAATATACACTTTCCAATAAACAATTTATAATGGCAATGGTTGCCAGAACCTCAAAAGTCCTGTAATCAGGCCCGGATTTCCCACAAGGCCAGCGGTGACCTTGTGGGGAAGTTGCGGGCGCCGGTGTGCGGTGTCCCGGCGAAGGAACTTCGCCCACCGGCTCCATAGTGTGTGGCTGCTGGCCAATCACGTCGCGGCAGGCCGCAACTCCTCCCCCCAGCTGTCAGATATAGGGCGCGAGGTATGAATCCACATTAACAGGACGCCGGTGGATTCATACCTCGTCGTCTACCTTGCTATCACACAGGGGTTGCAAGGAGAGTAAATCCGGCCCTTCCTGTAATTACAGTAACATAAAGGCTACAGCTTGTGTTTTTAAATGTGATCATAGATGCACAATCTCCTTGAACGTTTATTAGTTTGTTAAGGTGGACATTCTGAACAATGGTGATCCTGACATAAAGATCCTTGTTCAGGCATTTCCTGTTATAGGGCGAGAATGCTCTGTCACTGTCTCCCCATACTGCTCCTGCGTTATCACCCAGTCATATGGTTTCTGATGTGGACTGCAAGTCACCAATTTAACTCTTATTGTCAAGGCTTGGTTCACGGTTGTCACTATCATGAAATAATCTATGATAAATGCTATGAAGCCATTGCTTGGGTGCATGTAGACAGGAAGTGGCTGCAGAGAGTCTGCATGAGATAAGCAGCATTCAGATTAAAAGAAAGATGAAAAAAAGGTAAAAACTGTTTGTTATTTGACAAAAAATTGATTATTATTTATGCCACACAGTACTTTAGCAAATTAATTGTCATCTAGTTTGGGTTTAGATCTACTATTTTGTAAGTATTTAAAAATAATAGAAGCAGAAAGAAATGATCACATGTGGTTATAATGTGCCCTCCGTGTAACATACAGTGCTTTCAGTACATTTATCTAACATATGTCTATCTATCGGTTTGGTGTGCAGTTGTGTGTGGGTGACAGGTGTGCTTTGAACCAGTATTTTATAAGTCCTTTACATTTCCTTCTGGGTTACTTTTGTTAGAACGTGTGAGAAGTCACACATTTTATTAATGAGACTTTGGTGGTGACAAACTGGAGGGACCATTTACTTTAATTTACTATTGGCAGCTTGGTGCATAATACAGAACTGCAACCCCCAAGACTAATAATGTGATTTATAAGCAAGAGAACCATTTAAACTCCTTATAAGTATAGTACAATCTGTTTTAACTACCTGCAGGGAGACTGTAATGATTACGGCAGCTTGCTAAGTATTAACCTGCATGTGAACAACAGGCTGTAAAACCCCCTTGCCAATAAAAGGGATTTCTGTTTGATCCATTAGCTAGTCTTCTGGAGGGTCTCTCAGTAAACATTCATAGATTTTTATTTAAAAAATAATAATGTTAAAAATCCAATTTATCTGTTTTAAACATGGGGCGGTTATGTTTGAATTGTCAATGAGAAAACATATTAGCTTGCCTAATGATTGAATGGCGCCTACCCATCTCAAAACTATAACGTGCTTTTATATACTGAAATCTAAGGGTTGCATATTGTTTAAACGCAGTACTAAATATCTTGTGATAGGTGACTATAGCTCTGATTTTTAGTGCAATGAATCTTTAATCTCTGGTCAAACCAAAAAAGTACACTTGCAGTGGAGCTACCCTTGCACTGCAATGATGAAGTGCTCTTTGATGCCTGGGGGACAGGAAAAAGCTTTTTTACTCTGGTTCCCGCAGCCTCTTCTCTCACTTGCTTTGGCGGTCTAAGGACCATTGACATCATCATGTCTAATGCAGGTTCTGCATGTCTAATGCATGGCCGAGCGTTGAGGAGAGAGAGAGCCGCCGGCTGTCAGATCCTGGCCGTGCGGCTCTCTTTCCTCACTGCTTGGCCATGCTGCTGTGCTTTGCAGTCTGGTGCAATCGCGAACAATCGTAAATATTCAAGCTTATGTTGCAAGCACCTGTAATAAAAAGTTCGTCATACACTGATGCTTAATACTAAAACCTACACTGAACAGCGTGGATGGGGGAATACCCCTCCAGCTGTTGTATTCTGACAGCTGCAATCAATGTTCAGGTTTAAAAAATCAACTTTGACCAGAAGGGTCCTGAGGTGGCCACGCTCTGGTCCTGCTGACTTGGCTGAAATTCCACTAGTATGTGGCCATACACAAGTGTTTTGCTACAATCTATTAGATTGCCTGTACTTTCGTTGTAGTGTTATTGTTCTAGACAACATAATAAAGGCTTGATCTATCCACACTATTTTGTGAATGACAGGGAAATTAGAGTGCAGTTTAGCAATAAATCTTAAAGGAGAACTATGGGGTTAAGGCTTTTCCCCATAGTTCTCCTTAGGGTAACGGGAGGACACAAACTAGCGTCCTCCCATCACCCTAGGCTCGCGGTATACTGAGACGCCGCAGCTGAAGCGGATCCCAACAGCTGCGTGACTATCTAGAGGCAGAGCCAGCTGTACCTGCCCCTCACCCGTCCGTTCCGACAGTAAGCGCTGGAGGATCGGAGCGGGGAATCCAGCCCCGCCCCTGTCACGGCAGAGAGCCGTGACAGGATCGAGAGGTGAGCGAATGCCGGTATGTGTTCGCTCACCTCCCGATCTACTGAGCCAACCTGTGACAGTCTCATTGTCACAGGTCGGCTAGAACTATGAGGTGAGTGAAAAGCACTCAGCTCATAGTTCTCCTTTAAACAAGCATGTCTGCAAATGAAAAGCTGGGAATGACTGCTACATCTGCACTGTAATTCTTTGTTATACGTTTGTGTGTGTATTTATAGATAGAAAGATAGATAGATAGATTTTTTTTTTTTTTTATGAACTATCTTGATACATTATTTAGGGAAAAACATAAACTAATGACAGTGGAGGACACAGAGCTGTAACAGAACAAATTGAAGATTAAAGTACTATCTTTGCAGTATTTATTAACCAGTAATTATCTGGAGATTAAAATGATACATTTGAGAAATATTCATTTTTATTGTGCTTTTTACATACCTGGCCATCATGTCAGTTGTTGCTTCTAAATTAGCTTACAAGCTATTATTCTAATCACTATTAGACATGTGTTTGTATACATATACTCCATGCGGCTATAAAACTTTACAAGGCATAATTATACAATAAATAACATGATCATATTATGTTTTATGGCATTAAATCATCCATTTAGATAAGTAGATTTTACAGTGCGTAGCTTATGTGACATAATATTCACTTGATGCTCACTGACATGCGCTAGGTCTATCTCATAGTGCAATTTAGTGACCCGGGTCTTTGGATAAACTGATTTAATAGCTCTTCAGATTTACAAAGATTGGATTTCAAATCTGTAATTTCTTCAAAGATCAATCTTTATTTATAAATGGTTACAACATACCTGTAATAATAAAATTGATTAAAGTATTGCTAAAGACAAAACTTTTCTTTTCGATTTTGATAAAGTAGTGATGGGATAGAACCACCATCTGGTGTTGTGTCATTGTTGGGGAGATTCTCTCCCTCTAACTGTCCTGATCACCAAAGTCACCACTAATAAACATTTTGAGCTGCCACGAGAACAGGAATAGAGTGGAAATTATCCAATGAGAACATTTGTTCCTGTGACAACTGTCTAATAGGGGATATCCCTCATATCAGAAAGCAATCCCCTTACTTCCTGTTGAGTCTACTGGACCGGAAGTAAAGGGAAATCTCCCTATCAAGACACAGATGAAAAAAACATGTTTTGGCTCTAGATGTACTTTAAGTTAAGCTAAGCTAAACGTTGAGTATTATTACCTATCATATGGCTCCACAGTGTTCCTTGTTATTGGAATAATCTTCTTGACAGAGCTGCAGGTGCCCATACAAAAATTGATTTTCTGAAAATAGCTTTTTATATAATTCTAGGTAACCCCCTTCCCCACTAACTGTGTGGCACTATGACGGTCTGGCAATAGGTTGGACACTGTCACAAGGGAAAGAAAGGGTCGCACTAAAGCTGGTCATACATTGCTCGAATTTTGGTTGAATCCTGTTGACATTGCTGAAATTCGATCAATGTGTGGCCTTTTCAGCATCCATCCTTTTGACAAAAGTTGAGTGTTTAAGTGACTTTTGTCAATGGAGCCGGGCCAAAAAATTCTTGCCTGAAAAGTCACTGCAATCTAAACAGTCCCCACTGTATGGTGTGGAATTGAGCCTGTTTTTATCATGTTCAGTCTGTGGGGTTGAAGACATGGGGGATGATATTTTAAATCATCTGTTTAGATATACTCTGGCTGAATGCCGTTCGCATGGCATTATTACCACTAGATGGAGGCGAGGAGCATAGGCTTTCCAGTGCTCCTCAGCTCCAAATAGTGCTGAGAATGCTGTACAAACAGCCTTTGGCCACTGATGTCTGGCCGGATGATGTGTAAATCACCCTCATAGTGTATGGCCGACTGAACTCTTCCAATTCCACAGAAGTTAGATTACTTTAGGAGTGCCAGTGGTGCTGTTAAGGGGGTTATGCTAACAATGATGAGCTCTTACTACCTAGCTTTTAGGTTTATAGTTTTTTTGCAACCAGTAAAGGTGACTGTTGTGAACTGTTGTGTTGTGCCAAGTGTGAACTATCTTATTTGCTAAGTGATAATTGGAAGAAATTGTTTTGGTCTTGCTCTGAGTATATGTTATGTACTCGTTATTGCACTTCTGTTTTTATATATATGACCAGTACAAGAAATGAACTATATCCATATTTATTGTAGTCATGTGTGTGCTACATGAATGCAATATACTGATTGGAGTGGTTCATGCCATAATTATAATTTTCCATTAGAGACATCTTATTTTTACCTGCCTCTTGGCTTTCTATGTGTTACTGGCCGCACAAAGTGAAAAAGGTCTTCTGGTAACCGAGAAGGTGCAACATTGCTGAAAGTGACCTACTCAATTGAGATATGTATTGATTTTTCATTTCAGCTTAACATTTATTGACTCAGTCACAGCAAAATACTCAATGGGGAAGCTCCTGGCTTATTACTTTATGTATAGGATCTGCACAATTCCCTGACCGACAAAATCATGTTCTGGAGAGGTTGACTTCTTAGGAAAAGTTCAAGTTTAAAAGACTTTTCTTGCTCCACTTTTGCAATTGTGCTCAGAAAAGAAGAATGGATATTTATTAGAATAACTGGGTAGAGGCCAGTTCTGTTTCATGCACATCATTTTCAATGCAAATTTAAAAAAAATAACAATGACCGATATATTTCAAATGAGGCTGTACTGACAAAGTGAGTATCCTGCCTTCTGTAGACAAGAGGAGGCTTTAATACACACAATGCACAAGATGAACAATTTAATTTGCACCGTCTTCTTTCTTCACTGTATGATGAAAGCTCCCCGTTGGTACAGGAAGTACAGTCAGCACCCCTTCATTACAGCAGCTGTGGTGTGCCAAACACGCAGCATGCTGAGCATAATGCCCTGCTAGGGTGCTTATGCTCAGTGCTGAATTATAAGCCATCCCTTCTCATATTCAGGTGTAGCACACTACAAAATGTAATTTATTGCACCTTACCAGTCCTCAGATCTGATGGTTGCATTCGTTTTCTTTTTTTTATGCTTTTTTTTTCTCCTTCATTTGTATCTGATGATCCTGTCAGTAACACATTTCCTGAGCAAGAATGCTCCTTTGCTTCAAATCAATAGAGGAGCAGCGTTGACAGCCTAGACCAGGGGTAGGCAACCTTGGCTCTCCAGCTGTGCTGAAACTAAAAATCCCATAAGGCATTGCAAGCCACAGGCATGACTCCCAGAGGCAGAAGCATGATGGCATTTGTAGTTTCAGCATAGCTGGAGAGCCAAGGTTGCCTACCCCTGCCCTAGACTTGCACTCTGGTTGCCATTATATATGTCTGCATGACTATGGTTTAGGTGTACTTTATCACACTATTGTGTCTGTTATTTTTCTAGTAAAGTTATTATGCTAACAGAAAGTATCGGGGATCAATATGACAAAAGGAAAACGTTGTCCCAAATTTCCTCTAAGGGTCGATTCACCCCAGTGTGCAACTTACTGACGATGCTAATGTACCATGAACTGTCCACATAATAATTTTTATGCATGGGTTCTCAAACAAAGACCTGAAAATTATTTTAAGGGTTACTTTGGGGTAAAAAAGTTTATAAAGGACAGCTGTACCTTTTTTTTTTCTTTCAAGAATTATTGTTCTTTTTTGTTTTACAATACAATGTATTAGTCAAGTACATCGGATGCATACAGTCGTAGGTGGAAATGTAACATAAATGAAGGCATTCTTCAGTTTTCTACCTTATGCTCCCTGCTGGCTAGGAGGCAATGTAAACGGAATCAATATTTAGCAGTTGCCAGTAATCTACTCTCAAACCAAAGATCCAGTATAACTAAGGAATATCTTGCAAGCTGGATCAAACAAAATTGAAAATAAGTGGACGCAGGGGGACAAGCTGAGTAACCTTTGCCTAAATTCAGATCGCCAGTAGTCAGACGTCAAAAGAACGCACCTGTAGATGTTGAATCCAAGGGTCCCATATTTGCTCAAAGCGGGGGACTTTATCAGTCAACCGTGCCGTGAGGCGTTCGTTAGTGAAGAACCATTGGAGTCTACGCTCTATTTCCGTGAAAGGCACAGTGGTGGTGGATTGCCATGACTTCGCTACTGTCTGCTTGGCCGCTGTAAGACCGTGAAGTAAACATTTGTGTTGTTTAGGAGTGACTCCCTCAGGGGGTAGGTTGAGTAGGGCAACCTTTGGATCTGGTGTCAGCCTGAGAGCCATAAGTGAGGACAAAAAAGCAAATACTCTAGCCCAAAAAGACTGCACTATGGGGCATTGCCACCATACATGTATGTAGAAGCCCACTTCTCCACAACCCCTGAAGCATTGGCCATCATGACTCGGGACAAACGTTCGTAGCCTGCTTGGTACCAGCTGTACCTTTTATATCAACGTTCAGTTATTAACCCCTTCTACACACCCCTAAGCTAAACTTTGCTCTGTGCTAAACTCCCCTCTCATGCCAGCTACTTACCTGAGTTCCATGTCTACAGTCTCCTCCAGTGTTCACAGACCGGCCTTAAAGAAGCCCTCTTCAGCACTGGATAACAAGAATCTCTGGCCAGATATTGTGACCAGAGATTCTTGTTATACAGCCCCATTCAAGTGAATAGGGCATGCCAGTGCTAAAGAGACACAATTAGTGCAGGTAAACATTGATGGCATGGTGAATTTAATAAAAGTTGATATAAAGGTATAGGGCCCTGTGATGAATAAGCATTGCGCTTATTCATCACAGGTATTTATATTGAGCCAACAATTGTACACAGGGCTTCACATAGTGCACATTCATATCAGTCCCTGCCCTTGAGGAGTTTACAATATAAGGTTTGTATCACACATAGGGCCAGTTAACATGTCTTGTTGCCTTAGTTGATTGGGGTTCAATTTAAAATGAGTGGCACAGCAATATGCTAATAGCCTAATACACATAATTGCATAACGTTGCTGTAACACGGGGGTTAACATGCACATTACTACCCTGCACAATAGTGTGTTTTGGCACTTTAAGTATAAACTAGTTTTTTAAAGAGTAAATGCGAACAAAGTGTTAGAGCTGTGATGTGTGCCTGGGCTTTGTGTACAATAGGGCTGTATAGGGGGAGCATGGAGTTGAGGGAAATGACTGATTGTTCAGTGAACAGTAAAATAATTGACAGAAATGGCTGCGCAAAATTAAATTTATACATTGTTACATTTTCAGTTATTGTGTAATATCTGTTTTCGTTGTTGAAGCACAAACCCGGAAGATGTTGGTAAACACGTCTGTCCATAGCAGTATTTATAATCAAGAAACAGAAAAGCTCTGTATGAACAAATCAAATGAAAAGCATAGCAGGTGTGGAACATCCTGCCTAGCTGCAATGGCTGTAGCTCCTAGTGGGCGCTCGTATTAAGGTGCCCATACACCTTACGATTATCGGACAAAACTTTTCGTCCGATGATCGAACCGTCGGACGATTTTCGTACAACGGCCCCATCCTGCCCCGATTATCGCAAGGTTCAATGAACAGTAGTTAAAATAAAACACCTGGATGACTTGCGGTAATTGACCGCAATTATTTTCGTTTGCGCATGCACAGTGTTAATCGTACGACTTTTGACAGACGGAAACGCCACCAAACATGCGAACATCGTACGATCGACCAAAGTTTTCAAACATGCTTGACCGTCAAAAGTCGTACGATTGTAGAGTACTATCGGTCGGGCACTACATTCACACGTTACGATTGTCATACGAAAAGTCGATCGCATACGATTATCGTACGATAATCGTAAGGTGTATGGGCACCTTTAGTCCACATTCTCTGATAAACTGATAGCAGGCCTTGTGGGCTTTCATTGCCAAGCTGTTTGTTGTCATCCTGATTCTGAGCTGTTTGGGAAGACACATCCAACACAAAGAGCCAGTAGACTGTTTCAGTGCCATCAAAATTAGTTCAGATTAACCCCAGTTTAGAGACATGGAAGGACAGAAATGCATTTCTGCACTATTACACCCATCTTGCAATTGAGTAACTCATGATCTTTGCTATTTTTGGACACACAGTTCACATTCCCTTTAAGGACTTTCCCAGTTCCTATTTTAGGGACATTTATACATAAAGTCTGGTACAAATCTGTTCTTTTAGGGATTTTCCAGCTGCCACTTTGTTAAAAGTAGTGTATATTGAAAGCCCAAACTTTTTATTTTATTTTCCTAATTTCTTAGCTCAGCAAGTGAAATTATAACTGTGATTTTCATTTGGGAAAAATCACATATATTGTAATTTTCGTATGCTAGGCACAAAAGAAACACATATAATACGTCTGGGATTCCATTTAAGTAGCTGGTCTGGATTAAAATTTTAAAATAAATTAATTGATGCAGTGTCGAACATAGGTTCGACTCGAACGCGAAGCTCATCCCTACTTATAACACATCGATTTATTTAGGTTTGCAACAGGAAATGTTTCCAAATGAAAATCATATGGCGATACTTATAGCAGCTTCCCTGGGAAATACATGCTTCACGTTTTTTAATGTGTGAACTTAATCCAGCAAACTTCCCACACAGTTAACATTTCAGATAAATCTTAATTTGGTGTAATTCTAAGCTGAAGGAAGAGAAACTGGTTTGAATTCATAGCCACATACAGTACATGAGATAATGCTCCCCTCATGTAATTTATATGATACTACCAGTTACAGTGTAATTCTGCTTCCACACAAATCCAGGAGGTCACATGGAGGGATTTGACAGAGGTTGAAACGTATGACATGATTTTATAAATCCTTTCAGTCAGGGATTCATCGCCATGTGCACTTTGTGTGATTTGTGTGTTTTCACTGCTTGTTGAATGTTCCTGGCACATAAATAGAACGCATTTTCCCCAATTTTCCATAATCCCTCAAATGCACTTTCTAAAATCTCTTTAGTGTTAAATTCCAGTCATTTCCAAATGGTGTGTTACAGGTTATGTTGCCTCTGACTTCTTAGAAACTCTGGCCAAAAACAATTTAGACATTTGCACTTTAAAAATAAATGACCACTAATGAAGTGTGTGCCATTTGTGTATGCTGCTGTCTTTGGGAAAATGAAAATTGTTTAATTTGGTCCTTAGAGTACAGTAATGTCCATCGCTGAGACTGACAGTTCTGGCTGGAGTACACTGATCAAAGCAGGTCATTTGCTCGGCACCTGTTAAACTGCCAGAATTCCAACCATAGGTGGCCTTGCTGGCACAAACTGACTTGATGGAGCCAGGCTAAAAACTGTCGTTCAAACAGTGACTCCAGTCAATCAGCTGCGGTTACTGTTGAGGTATTTTGACAGCTGGCAGAGGAAATTCCTTAATTCGCATTGTTCAGTGTGGATGGGAGAATCAAGTGGTTTATTCTCATTCAGTCTGCAGCCTGAACAAGAAAAAACAATACGTGTGCGGCCAGCTTTAGGGGGTGATTTACTAACCTAAACACACACACACACACCAGGTGTGTGTGATTTTCACACAGCAAAACGTATTTATCAACCAAAAAGTCTCTAAAAGCATATTTCCACTAATGCCATATATGGAAAAATCATGCACATGATGCATATATAATGCTGCTTCACAGTTTAGACAAAAATGGTTAGCTCATGCATTTACATTCCTGCATTCATCAACGCAAGCAACATAACATAGAGCTAATTTACACCACATTACCTTGCAATTCATTGCAGGGCTTTGCACAACACACCTGCTGGGTGTGTACACACTACAAAGGTGTTTCGATTCCTCCCATAGATCATGCTGGGAGGGAACACACTACAGAGGTGTATACACGTTCGTGGTGTGTTTAAAAGGTTAGTAAATCAACCCCTTAGTCTTCCTTTTGCTTTGCAGAGGAATCCGGTAGATAACATGAGGACAAGTAGTTATACTAGTGTAGCCCCTACTACCTTTTGTGGACTGGCTACTAGAAATATAGCATTGTCAGAGCTGTTATCAGTCTGCAGTATCTGATTTGTAGTTGGTTATATGTAGTTAAGTCCAGGTGTTCTGTTATTGATTGTACCTGCATGAGTTGGGTGTGACCTTGCTGCAGTGTGGGACAGCCAGTGTTGGAACATCATGGGTGTCTGTGCCTCTCCAGTCAATCACTGGGAATTTCATGGGCAGTGGTGCATGCTGTGGGAGTGCATATATATTCAGAGGATTGCCATGTGCTTAGTTCCAGTCCGCCCCTGGGCTTAGCTTGGGGGTGGGATGCTCAGAGATGGAGATGCTGACTAGTCCTCAAGCCTGGAGGAGGCCACACCTGTGGACCCTGGAGGGGTCTGGAACTGAGAGAGTAGGAGAACCAGGGAAGCCCTAAGATTACTGGAGGTGCCTGGTACTGATGTGGACCTCAGGAAGTCTTGTTTCTCTCCTATGGAATATGTCATGCCTATCCCTGTTCAGCTGTTGCTCTATTGCCCAGTGTTAGCCTGTGCTCCTAATGATTCTGCACTGTGGAAGTCTGAAAGGATTGGTGAGGCTGGAGTCTTCTCTACTTTTGCTATAGATGTCTGAAGCCCTATATCCTCTCTCGCAGTTTTGAAGTTCTACAATAAAGCATTTAAAAAGACACTTAATCTGTTTGGCGTCCAACTTCTTGATCACACATCCCTTCACTGGCTAAAGATCTGCCCCTGAGAGTTAAATGTCGGCCCTCCCTTGCCCTTAAGGGGTACATCTCAGGCCTCTGGGGGTCAGGGGGGCACTACATTAGCAGTATTTTGAAATGCATAGTTGGCATAATGACACTAAACTCAGAAGTTAAATCTTAAAAATGCATTCAAGTACCTTAACTATTAATAATACTACTGGACCTTATTTGAGTATCACTCAGCTGTAGATCCTCAAATCATCTCTGAATTGGTGCGGACACTGTCCTTCCTTCTGGAGGGTGACTACTTTTGTTCCCCATGGTCCCTGTGTGTGTTGTAAAGTACCCACTGCTCCAAGCTTGCTCCTGTGATGGACTATAATCTCAATACAAATTATTAGTAAACTAAACGTGAGATTGTAGTCCATCACAGGAGCTAGCTTGGAGCAGTGGCTACTTTACAACACACATGGGGACCATGGAGAACAAAAATAGCCACCCCCAGAAGGAAGGACAGTGTCAGCATGAATTCAGAGATGATTTGAAGATCTACAGCCAAGTGATAAACAAATAAGGTCCAGTATTGTTAATAATTAAGGTACATGAATGTATTTTTAAGATTTAACTCCTGAGTTTAGTGTCACTTTAATTAATACATAACTAAACCAACGGTGTATTCTTATACTTGCTTGCTTTTCCATCTTTATGACACAGACATAGCTTTAAATTGATCAGTTTTGTCCTAATTTGATCAGTTGTATTAGTATAGAGTAGGTTTGATGTACTTCTCATCCTCTTCAGCCATTGTTTAATAATACCTCTTCACATTTTTTTTTTTTCACAGGCATTTTTTCACCGATTGATGCAATATGCAGCCTCCAAATCTGATAAAAATGTCACAGAGGAAACTGTAAAGGTTAGTTTTGAAATTCTTGATGTTTCTGTTGTATTTTTAGAATATATAGCTGTATTTTGTCTTCCACAAACGATGTTATTAGTGAAGGACATGAAAGTGCCCTGACCTCGTTAGTTAGACTGTACCTATCAACCCAATAGAAGACCTTGTTCAAGTCTTCAAACATCACCAAGCAGGTCGTGTTTTAAAGAAGAATTGGAAAGTATATAGGTAATGATTAGCTTTGTGCAGAGCTATGGGGCCGGGGGTGGGAGCAGCAGTCTTCTGACTGTAGCTGTCCTGGAGCTCAAGAGTTAATTCTTAAAAATGCATTCAAGTACCTTAACTATTAACAATACTGTACATCATCTGTGCCTCACTCAGTTGTATATCCTCAAATCATATCTGAATTGGTCCTGACACTATCCTTCCTTCTGGAGGGTGCCTACTTTTGTTCCACATGGTCCCTGTGTGTGTTGTAAAGTAGCTACCACTCCAAACTCGCTCCTGTGATGGACTACAATCTCACATTTAGGTAACTAATTTGTATTGAGATTGCAGTCCCTCACGGGAGTGAGTTCAGAGCTGTGGCACAACACAAAGGGAATGATAAAGGAAACAAGTTATTTGTGACATTTAAATTGTAGGACATTCCTTTTGTTTCTGATGATGTGAACATGAATAATTATTTGAAGATAGTCTCTTGATTAAGTGGACCCTGCTATAGACTGCTCAGAGTAGAAACACAGAGGGGGTCTCCCACACTCTTTATTAAAGTGATGGTAAACTCAGGAGTTAAATCTTAAAAATGCATTTAAGTACCTTACCTATTAACAAAAATGTATCTTACTTGTGTATCACTCAGCTGTAGATCCTCAAATCATCTCTGAAATGGTGCTGACACTGTCCTTCCTTCTGGAGGGTGGCTACTTTTATTCCCCATGGTCCCTGTGTGTCTTGTAAAGTGGCCACCACTCCAAGCTCGCTCCCGTGATGGACTACAATCTTATGTTTAGTTTAGTAATTTGTATTGAGATTGTAGTCCATCAAGGACTTTGTTTAGTTACGCTCTAACTGAATCCAGCAAAGTGTTTATACATTAGTGTAGTCATTCCTTTTGTCTGCTACATGTGCATCCATTTAAAGTGCTTTGTTTATATGACGGCGTCTAATAAATTAGTGAGATATGTTATGATAAATCCTGCCTCCGTCCTAGATGTGACTCTGCTTAGGTATCGGCTGTACAATATGGCTTAAAAATAAAAACTGCCATAGCCTGTTGGAGATAGCTTTTATTTTGTGTGCAGTCAACCATAAAGATGAATTATTTAAGATGGGCATTGAAAAGACTTCTCAAAAATTTGCATGTATTAACACAAACAGGAGCAGATGTGTAAAGCTAAGGTAAAAAGCAACAACCGCCAGACCTAAATGGCTCAAACCTTCACTACAAAAGACCATTAGTTGGACTGTTCTAATCAGTTGGGTGAATATTCTAAATAGATGCAAATGAGCAAAGGCTTATAGAACACGGTCCAATATTCCCTTTCAGTCATTTCATTTGCATTAATTAAAACTAATTATTCATTGAGCGCTATGTGTGCTTGTGGCATTCTGCCTTTTGTTAAAGCATCGGTATCATATCACACAAATATTTGTTTAGCTACAGTGTTTTTAAGATTTACAACTCTTAACACTTATAATGACATTTATTAAGGGGTCTGTCCATTCAAAATTGATATTTCACTTAGGTCTTGGAGTGTGCGGAGTTTAGGGTCTTGTTAAAATTGCAAGGCCTGCTTGTGCAGTATCACTGTTCAGCAGTGTGAAATTATTGTTCCCTGTATAGTTTTTCCAATATTATCTACACTATATTAAAAACGAATAGACAATCCTTAGAGCTTGCTGCTGAGATTTTTAAATAAAATATTTGTTTTGCAAACACATATTTAATACAGGGTGTGTCAATGGCACAGTATTCCTAAAACACTATGGATTTACCAAAGAAAATATAGCAAAAATTGTCAGGCTACTTTTCTGTAATGAAAACATTGTACCAAGCCTTCTAAACCGTTATGCAGGTGGGTGAGGTGATGTGAGATCAGTTGTTTTTATACATTTTCATGGAGGAATCTCCCGCTGGGCCAAGCTACAGGGTCTTGCTAGTCGGCCCTGCTGGCTGTCAAAATACCTGAACAATCCGATTGGATGCAGGCATTGTTCAGGTTCAGAGGGCCAGGGGGGGCCAACTAGCAAGATATCGAAGCTTGGTCCAGTGGGAGATTCCTCCATCCACACAGTTTAGTGTAGATGGAGGAATCTGTTGCAGATAATCTATAGGTGTATGGCCAGATTAAGACAGAGAAATCCAAAAGAGGTCACATTGGTTTATCCTTAATAATCCCAAATAAGTGGTACAGTTCCAGTCATATGTGTTGAGACTGTGCCCAGGTCTGGAGAAAGGCAGAAAATGGCAGGAGGTCTGTATTACTGTCTGCTACAATCCATCCTGCATTATATTTACCTGCTAAAATACAGCGGAGGAAGCAGCTAGGCTGCTGTTGGACACTATTAAACTGGGTGAGATCTATGGAGGATACCAGGCCCACACCACTATTAGAGCTGTGACATAGAGTTGATTGTTGTTAAAATAAACTCCCAGCATACTTTTCCAAGCATGATCACCCTGTGACCCATAGATGTGAAATATTGTGCTGTACTATATAGATTGTTTATGAATTTGAGACCATGTTAGGAAATCAGCTTCCACAATTATCTGTCCTAAAAAAAGTTAGAAGCATGTATCTCCCACGTAACGTGAAGAAAATGTTTTTCACTTGGTATTCACTGCTGTCCTCTCTGCCCTCTGCACATAATGCAGTGTGCAGACATTCTTCAAGTTAGTTCAGAATAATCTTGAGCTCCGGAGCATTGATCTTTTCTCTGAGTAATGCTGCCTGTACACTGCTAGGTACACGCCACAGAAACATTAAATTTTTCAGCTCTAAACAAAGCTCTTGGGAGAAAAATGGACACACTGAGGCTATTTCTCAGACACGTTCTGATATAAAAGGATGTACATGTATGAAAAAGAATGCTGCACCACGTGTGTCCACTCTTAACGGGAAACTCATTCAACAAACCGCAAAGGATTTAAAATTGTATTTTCATTGCAGGAGAGAAAGAAAATGCAATCCATTAGACCCGAATACAAATCAGCCTAAATGGAAATCAGAGAGAAAGATAGGGCTGCATATGTTGAGTGCCTGGGTCCTAGGTGCAACAACATGTGACAAAGCTAATTCCAGGAATGTGTCAGGTTTTTAAGGCTTGTACCTGGAAATGCCAGTGACCAAATTACCATAAAGTCCTTATATTTCTATATGTTAGTTTCATTTTCAATATTTCTATTGGCTTTAAAGCACACAGAAAAACTGTAACAACGTAGAGCAATTTTAGGTATAAACAGTCTGGCGTATGATGACCCCATGGGAGTTTGCTTTAACAATCCTTCCAAGACAAGATGCACTAATTACATTAAATATAAAGAAGGCAGAATATTGGCACAATCCAAAACATCAAGACTGTGATACACAAAACCAAGGTGTCTAGACGTTGTACATGGGAGTTTCAATTTGGAGTCTCCAAGATAGGGACCTCAGTCATTCCTGATAAAGTACTTTCAAGCTTTACAGACATGAGTTAGCTATCTAGTGAAGCGTAAAGCCACCTTGGGAATCTACATTACGCTTAGAAGGGATAGAGTTATAAAGACTATGAAGTATAAACATCAAAATTAAAATGGAAAACCAAGAAAGAAAACCAGAGACAGTAAAGGGGGGCAAAAAAGAAATTGCAGAATTAGAGCCCCCGCGGCCCTCCCACCTTGCGGGAGCAGTGTGTTAAATGGTAATGCTAACTGGCGGGAGTGTTCGATGTGCATAATGGATACACAGATCCCATATTTTAAGGAACCTTTTGTGTGAGTTGATGAGTACCTCCATGTTAGTTTTAGTAGTTACCATATAATAAAGCTGAACTCCAGGCAGATATAATAAACAACGAATATGACTGCGTATTCATTAAAACAAATCCCAAAATGTATTTGTCAGTGCAACAAGTAAATTGTCTTACTATCAGTCCCTCCTGTACAGCAGCATTCAATGTTGAGAGATGTGGGGTCAGCACTTGGGACCAATCAAGTGTGCAACATGCACATGTGCCAATAATGGACATACTGACTGAAGGCCAAAAGAGAGGGATGATCTCATCAGTCATCTGCTGCTCTTTTATTGTCTGGTCAAACTCTGTTGACAGGGAAGTGACCAGGTTTTATTGTATGACTAATTTGAGAAAAGTCAGGTCACCAGTTTGGCAGGACTGGACAGACAGAAAAATCTCTTTGCAAATAGAACAGCTCTCTCACTTTAGGCTCCATTCACACCCCAGCGTCAGCATTTTCAGGCTATTTTCAGGCTTTTGAAGCATTTTGAGCATTTTATCCATGCCAACTTGCATTTTGAGGTGTTCAATGTGCATCAACTCATGTTTTTTTTAAGTGTTTTTAGCTTCAGGCATGTGGAGAAAAAGGAGGTGAGCTGCTTCTGTTGCAGAAAACGTGCAACAAAAAAGGCTTAAAAACAAATCCCATTCTACATCTGGTTCTGCAAGCCATGTCTGTAGCTGTCAGAGTCTTGCAGTGATTTATAGGATTTGTAGCTGTAGCACAGCTGGATGGCTGAAGTTTGGCTACCCCTGCATTAAGGGCTGAGTTATCAAACTATCTTAAAAAAGTACTGTCTGTGTTGGCCGCATATATCAGGTTGTTCCTTTCATTCTCCAATCGTTGCATTCTAGTGATGGTTTGAATCTGATGGTTCAGCATGGTTCTTACTGTAGATATTTTGGTAATTTGAATTCATTGTATGTACAAAGATAAAATAATTCTGCAGATCCCTGGGCACGGCACCTAATGCAGAATACCAATAGGGTGTTATTGTTAATTTAGAATTGTTAGCTGGAATGAACATGCATTATTACTGTGGAAATGTAGTCCTCTGATTTTCATACCAATGCCTTTATGTTTACTGGTATTTGTTGCATGTGAAAGAACAAGGTATAGAATGAGATATGTCTTTTATTCATTTTAATTTTTTCAGTCATTTAGGTTATCTCTCAGAATGTAAGCCCTCAGGGGCAGGGCCCTCCTTACCATCTTGTCTTGAATTGTATTGTGATTGTATTGTCTTCCTTATAATGTAAAGTCCTGCGCAAACTGTTGGCGTTTTATAATTACTGTATAATCATAATAATAATTATAATCATCTCACCTATATGCTTTTGTTATCTCTTCAGATGTTATTCTCCAACATTGAGGACATTCTTGTGGTACACAGAGACTTCTTGTCCCTTATTGAGGAATCCCTGTATCCTGAACCAAATTCACACCAAGAATTGGGAACCTGCTTTCTAAGATTTGTAAGTTCTGGCTTGCCTTGTGTCGTGCTCTTTTTTTACTGTCCAGGGCTGGGTGTGGATATTACCATCATGTATTATCGGGACCACCTACTGCACCTACAGCCAAATTGATTATTAATGCTCAAATTTTGGATGGCTATTCTAAAGTAAGCTACTGAACTGATAATTTTATCACAAACTCTTCTTTAGATCTATTACAAATATGTAATATAACAGCCTGTTTGGACATTAATTGAATGGGCTTTTTAGCTTGGTCTTTGCAGTATATAGTTTTTAGTAGATGTAAAGGAGACTCTAGATATATTGTACAATCAGGTTGTAGTTTGTATGGCCAGATTTAGATTTGGTCTGTTTGGTAAGCATAGAAATTGTGCAAAACTTGATGTTGTTATTGTTAAAAATAAATAAGGTGCTTCCAACGCTGAAGAAGTAAACGCCTAATATACAGTTGACATGTACTGTTGAAGGAGAACTATGGGGTTAAGGCTGTTCCCCATAGTTCTCCTTAGGGTAACGGGAGGACACAAATTAGCGTTCTCCCGTCACCCTAAGCTCAGTATACTAGTATATATATAGCTACAGCTCACGGTATACTGAGACGCGCAGCTGAAGTGGATCCCGACAATTATGTCTGGATCCGCCCAGCTGCATGAGTGACAGCTGGCTCTGCCTATCTAGAGGCAGAGCCAGCTGTACCCGCCCCCGTCAGATCCGCCAGTCAGCGCTGGCGTATCGGAGCGGGGAGGGGGGGAATCCAGCCCCTCCCCTGTCACGGCAGAGAGCTGTGACATGATCGAGAGGTGAGCGAATGCCGGTATCTGTTGGCTCACCTCCCGATCTACTGAGCCGATCTGTGACAGTCTCATTGTCACAGGTCGGCTAGAACTATGAGGTGAGTGAAAAGTACTCACCTCATAGTTCTCCTTTAATATTGCCATGGAGTTCTGTTTTCCAACTCCCAGAATAGGCAGCCTAGAGCAGCCTTTTTAAAACAGGTTGCCTTCCCATAGAGGTGCCTTCTGGATTTGTCAAGGGTGCCTTCAAATTTTCACTAAAGGGGATGGGGCTTCTCAAGTGAAGAAGGGGCTTCTAATGTGAAGGCAGACTCTGATGTGAATAACGGGGCTTATGATGGGAAGGGGGGCTTATGATGTGAAAGGGGGGACTCTGATTCAAAGGAGGCTCCTGGTGTGAAGATGAGACTTCTGATCTGAAGAGCGGGGCTTCTGATGTGAAAGGGGAGGACTCTGATGTGAACTTCATGTCCTTTTTTGCCTGGAGTTGCCTCCTAAAATCCATACCAGACCCCTGTCTAGGATAAGGGTATCGTATTGACTTTTCTAAACAATCAGCTGCTCTATTTTGTGACACTGAGTAATGTCATTTGGTGCCTAATATACAGTATGTCTTTGCCATTTACTCACTGTGCTATTGGTCAAGGTGGATTGCCCTGCTATCCAGAGCTCATCCTTAGCGACACACAAGGTCACAAGACTAGGCTTAAAGTGTAGTTCAACTTTTGCAGTCAAATTTGAAAAAACTCCAGTAAACATTTGTTGTGTTCCCATTCACACAGCACACCTAAAATAATAATAAAAAATATATTTCATACCTTTTAGCTGTTTGAAATGACTTCCAGACTACTCTGATCAGTCTGTCTCTCTGTTTGACCCTCTACTTTTACTTTCAGACTAAACTTCTTCTCATTAACACTACATTTGTTCTTATTCTTTAACCCTTTGTTAGGACAGACGGTGTTCAAATCTAGTTATAACTGATAATGAACTCTGCCTGCACAGTATAGACAGGAACAATTAGAGTAAACATAACTTCCCACACCCCCCCTTAACATTACATTGGGGAAAACTAGGTGGGATTTGTAAGGAAGTGTACAGCACTTAAAAATGTAAGGAGAAATGTTTTAATTTTTAAAGAAGGTGTTATCCCAATTTGGCTGCAAAGGTTCATCTGAAGCCAAAATTTTTTTTGGGAGATGAGAAGGACTTTTTTGAAGTGAAGAGGGATTAGAGAACACTTGTCAGCTTTTTATTGCTGTCTAGGGAGATTCACCCTATTTAGTCTTGGTGACTGTTATCACTGAAAGTGAAAGAAAATCCCAAATGTTTGCTTGTCACCAGAGCAGGGATAGGTGGGAAATCTTTCATTGGGGGCACTAGTTCTAATGACCCTGCTGACCACCAAGGATTTCCCTCACTTTGGAAGGATTTCCTTTTACTTCCTGTTGTGGCTATGGGACAAGAAGTGAAGGGAAGTCTCCCCAAAGGGACACAGATGGCAAAAAAAGATGACAGGGGTTATAACCCTCTCTTACTCTATCCAAATAAAAAACAAAGTTTTGGGTTCAGTTTTTCTTTAATCATGTGCTGGGGAGAGGGCCAGGGCAATGGCTAAAATCCAGACTTCTTTACACATTATGTAACTACTGGAGGAGCGAACAAAAACTCATCAGCCATTATACCAGAAAATTCTTATTTTTAAGCATGTTTAAACGTAAAAATTCCAAGGCTGACAGAACAATTTACAGGTGCAGTAAAGTCTGCAGTATATACAGTATAAATATATGGAAATGAAAATTGTATTCGAAAAGTAATTACCTCGTGCTGAAGAATTTGGGACAGTTTGTACTCACTAATTACTCATTCTGGAGAGGTTTTCATGTTTCATGGAGACAAGCTGTACATTTACAGGAACATGAACTTACTTTGTGGCTTTGGCAGTAGGAATCTGGCTCTTGCTTTCCACCTCCTGCCAAACTGCAGAAGCCTCTCTAGAAGCTCAGCGTCATGGCAGGTGTGCAGGGATGAATAGAGAAGCTACATTGTGCAATCTCACCAAAAATTATATTTAGCAAATATTAACTGCAAAGTATTCAACTATTTATAAATTGTGAAATATTAAAGCTTTCTAAAGTTTATTACTTTTGAACGAACCCCTTTGGGAAGATTTGTGATGGAAGTGAGACATGTAGATATTGTGGTGTTACTTTAATAATGGAATAGACTGCTCACTTAGCAAAGTGAATGTGTGCTGAGCTTGGCAAATACGGTGAAGCCGTGTTCACTTCAGTCAACCAATCATATGCTAGCAAAAATGCTGTTTTTTTTAAGTACCTTACACATGGCTGAATATTTAAGGTGAACACATGTTCACCTTATTGATGATCCTAGAAGATACACTTTTTAAAGTAAACATTTATGTTGCCAAGTCAACAGCCTCTAGGTTTTCAGAAAATCAACCCCATGGTGTTTTAGAGCTAATGTAAAGCACTGCGTAAATTGTCGGTGCTATACAGTATAAATACTGTATTAAATAAATACCGTATATACTCGAGTATAAGCCGAGATTTTCAGCCCATTTTTTTTAACCACCAGCCACGAAGGTACCGGTAATTGGTTTATTTTTCTTTATATTTTGTACAGTATTATATTACAGTACATTATTGTAATCATTTTTATATGAATATTTTTGGGTTGTGGAACGAATCATCTGAATTTCCATTATTTCCTATGGGGAAATTAGCTTTGATATACAAGCGCTTTGGATTACAAGCATGCTTCCGGAACTAATTATGCTCGTAAACCAAGGTATTACTGTACCTCGGCTTATATTCGGGATGGCTTATACTCGAGTATATACGGTAAATGTAATTTGTATATATATTTTATGTATACAAAAATATTGATAGAAGTAGATTGTAGTAATGTTAACTTTTATATTTGGAAAACAAAGTATTGAAGTCACCTGTAAAGTCTGTATCCCTTATTCGTAGCCTTCACATTTTCCAGTGCATGGTGACACTTATATCCTTGTATTCACCGTAGTAACAAATAAATCCTATGACTAGTCACACAGGATTACTTTAATATACCTCTACCTCTTTTTCTATTATTCCAGAGTCCAAATACAAGATTTATAGCACCCTAACTAAAATGGCTTACTATGCTTTTGTAAGGAAACACTGACATCTCTCAAGGGTTCACACCAATTTATATACGGTACATTGGTGTTTGTGGGGCATTTATCAGTTCTGTCACGTAGCAAGGTAGTGCTAAACAGGAGCAGGGAGACAGATTATGAAGCATATTTCCTATACAATTGCCTTTTGATTCATAAATTCCTTTGTATGCTGCTCTAAAGTAGCACTATGAGGGTATACCACCTGACCACTTCCAAATCGTGGGGTTGCCAAAAACTGTTGCATAGACTTTGGTAGATGAGAGGCAGCATGATTTGCCATATTTGATGAACGTCTCATGTTGCTTTTAAAAATGTTCAATAGATCTCTTAAAAGCTGAGGGAACGAATATTCATTCTAAAAACTTTCATAACACAAACATTCATATGTGTAGTATAATACATTTACCTTGATTAGGCTGCTTACTAGAATAGGCTACCCAGTGTTGAACTATGTACATTTAAAGGAGAACTATGAGGTGAGTGATTTCCACTCATCCTCATAGTTAGAGCCGACCTGAAAAAGAAGCTGTCACAGGTCGGCTCTATTGATCGGGAAGTGAGCAGAAACATGCAGCCGATCCGCTCAGTCACCGCTCCCCGCAGAGATTCCCCCTCCCCTCTCTGATCCTCCGGCACTGATTGGGGGCAGGGGGCGGACACAGCTGGCTCTGCCTCTGGATAGGCAGAGCCAGCTGTCACTCACGCAGCTGAGTGGATCCAGCTAGTATTGTCGGGATCCGTCCCAGCTATGGTGCTCTCAGTATATCGCGGGCAATAGCCCGCAATATACTGAGCTTTGGGTCCTGGGAGGAGGTTAGTATATCTCCTCCTGTGACCCTAAAGAGAACTATGGGGAAAAACACTTACCCCATAGGTCTCTTTTAATTCCCAATTACAACTGAGCAAGGTGTCATTAATTTCCTGAACATAGACAACACTCAACATGAAGAGTTCCATAATATTTAATGGTGCCCTATCACAACTCAGCATTGTGCTGGCGATTGTTGCATGAGAAAGTTCATGAGCTTCTTTTTGGGTAGAATTGTGTTTTTGCCCCCTAGACTTCAATGCGAACACTTGAAAATGTGCAACACAAGTAGTTTGGTGCATTTTTCACACATTTTTTCACACACATAACAAGCAGTATCCTCTTAGCAGCCCCACGCATGTGAACAAAATAGAGGATTCAGGTGTGTCCATGCTGGATATGGAGACTTTTATCCTCCGGATGAGGGTCCACAAGAGCCTGTATAACCCCAGTGATGCCTATTATAAATAGCAAAGGGCCTGGGAAGAAATTGGGCATGTTTTCCCAGATTGGGAGACACCATACACCACACAGGAAAAACAGAAAGCATATACAAAGATGCGATGTCACAGACGACACTGCTTTCTCTTGGCCAATATAAAAACACCTGAACCTTAGAAACACATGAAAAACACTTCAAATTAGAAAAAAAAATTATAGTATAAATGCTATAAAATTACCTGAAAAACATATGCTCAGGTGTGAAATAGAGGCTAAGTGTTTACTGTGGTGCATTAAAAACCTTCTTGCTGCATCTTTGGTGCAGTTTGCGCAAAAGCACATCTTTCATAGGGGTGAATGGTAATGTATCTAAAACATTAGAGCGGAATTACTCTGAATGAAACATGCAGAGGAGTAAATGCAGCTTAATGTTGAGCTGTTAACTCAGGGAAAGAGCAGTAGATACAACCTAGTTACTTCCAATTTACTACACCTAGCTGCTGTATCTTCGCTACACTCAGAGACATTGCAACCCTGCATTTATGAATTCTGTTGCTGCATGTAATGAAAACAGAGCCCTTGAGATATAAGCAATAGCCTGTCCTTGTCATGTAAGCTGGGTAATTTGTGTAAAAGCATTTGGCTTACAGCCTACTTTTAAAGGATGATGTTGATCTAAGGTGACCCCTATGAAAGACAGTACATTGGGGTCAATTCACAAAGCTCAGCGTTATGAGAGTAGAAGTTAATTTATCTATCCTTATTTTACCACTCTTTATTTTACTGGCTGAAACATGCAATTCACAAAAGCCGGAATCGTTAATGCACACGCAGTTTAACGTTCCTTAAGCAAGTGTTATTTTAACATCACAGACTTTATTTTATCTATTGCTGTGATAAAATAACGTTTTGGGTGTTATTTTAACACTTTTGCAGTGCATTTTGGTAGCAGAAGGGGTGGAGCAGATGCCTAAATTACTGTTACTTTCACTTTCACCACACAAAAGGATTCCACATAGAAGGAAGGAATATATTCCATATTCGCCACATGCATACTAATTTTACATTTGGTAGAGAAGAAATCATATAGAAATAACAATAACTTTTTTTCTGAACGGAATGAATATATGAAACATTAGATTTATTTAGATCTGCATCTGTTGACAATCAGGCAGTGTAGGGAGAGCAATAAATTCTCCTTACCACCTATAAAGCCTGTCTTGATATTAAATATGTTGCATGGAACAATCCACTTGCTCTACAACCCCCACTGAAGTGTGTCCAGGGACATTTGATTTTTCATGTCATGTGAGATTTGCCACTAACCTCAAACTGTAAAAAATCATCTACATTTGTAGAAGGATAAAAACTGTAGAAATGACAACTACATGCCATCTTCTTCTGTACGCAAAAGCATTAAACCATGTGAAAATGAAGAAAAAAAGGTTCCATTTTATATACCTCATGTCATCTCAGTGCAACAAGCATCAGATAACGCCTGAAATCTGTCATAACGCCACCCTGAAGGAGGTGATAAATCTACGTCTCAATAACGAGTGATAAAAGGACCTTTTCCTTTTGTGAATTGCATTTCAAGCATATTTTATCACTCCAGTTGTTAAAATAACGTCTGAATAGTTAAAATAACGTCTGGATAGTTAAAATAACATCTGAATAGTTAATTTAGCACTTCTTAAAAAAAGGAAGCGTTATTGAGTTTTGTGAATTGACTACCTCTAAACAGCAACTATATAACAAGCGATATCAATGAAATAACGGCCGAAATGAAGAAAATAAGCTTTGTGAATTGACCCCATTGTGCTTTATAAGCAAGGCTTCACATTTGTTGGTGGCTGAGAAAAATCACATTGACTGGCAACAAATGGGCCAAAGGAACAATTGGTGGTCATTTTCTAACCACATATACCAGCATAATCAATGACTAAAATAAATAGAATGTTATACTGACTACTTGTTAAATCCAGGGCCGGCCTTTGGAGTGTGCAAACTGTCGCCGCACAGGGCGCCATGGCAACAGGGGTGCCAGGCGGCTGACACCGTTCACTATGACACAAGCTGCAGACAGGGCAGCTTAGGTCATAGTGACATGGCCTCCCCTCAGGGCAACAGGGAGTAGAGGATCTGAGGAAAAATGTACTGCCCATCAGGATAGCCGAGCAGGAAGTAGAGAGGGGAAGCCGCTGTCATCCTGTCAGTTTCGGGATGACAGCGGCTCCGTGCGTGGCCGAGCAGAGGATCAGTAAATATGTGTCATATCTACTGATCCTCTATGTGTAGCACAAACACTGGCATGTATGCTCATCACTCCAATGTTTGTAAACAAATGGGGACACATAGTAATATGTGTCCCCAGTTATGAATGACTAGGAAGTGCTTTACATCACTTCCTGTTCATTCATGAGTTTCTGAATGGGTAGAAGCAGCTCAGTACAGAGGCTATAAATATTTACTATCTCCACTTTGTGAATGAATGGGAAGTCTCTGTACTGAGTGTTTTCCATTCATTCAGTGCTGAGGCTGCAGAAAAAGAGATTGAGGACTCTGTGTCCCCAATTTGTTTTCCTGTTTCAAAGGGAAAATGTCAGGGGTCTGTGTAGACCCATGATATTTTACCAAAGCCCCTCTAACAGTAAAAAACAAAAAAAACTACAGAAAAAAACAACCCCCCCCTACATATTATACATGTGCAACAGTGTTTACCATGCACTTTGTTTCAGTAAACAGTATGCACTATTTAACATGTACTCTAGGTTTTGTGTTCTGTTTTTTGTTTTTACTTTTCTAGATTCACCTTTTTTTAAAATTATTGTTTATCACTTGTTTGCCTTCCGTTGTTTTATTTAATAAGAATACTTATATTGTGCTTACAAGTTTAATACCTTTGAATGAAAGTTTTATTTCTATCATACTTTTTAATGTTTCTTTAGGGCTTAGCAAAATGAGAGGCTTTAAATCAGGGGTGGGGAATCTCTAGCCCTCCAGCTGTGGTGATACTACAAATCCCATGATGCATCTGTCTCTATGAAAATCTTGCAATGCCTCATGGGATTTGCAGCTGGAAGGCCGGAGGTTCACCACCCCTGCTTTAAATGGTGCAGGTATTGGAGAAATGGATGTGGTCACTGAGGCATGGGGTTACTGAGGGGTGTGGGCACTAAGTGGGCACTGTAAAGCTTTCTCGCACAGGGCGCCTAAAGGCCTAAGGCCAGCCCTGGTTAAAGCTGAGCTCCAGGTATGAATTATTTTGCATACTTACATTTCTCCAGCTTGGGTCAATGTAAGTACATGTATCCCATACCTGGTCGGCCGCCGCTGGGGTTCTTGTAAGGTACAGTATAAACCAGAGCTACCACAGTGCTTTACAGTGATCTCCTGGGTCCTGTAGGGTGCTATGTTAAATGTCTTCCCCTCTGCTCTGGAAACACTGGGGGTCACTCGCTTGACACATTAGGATAATGTCTAGTATTTTTATCAATGAATACAAGATCTTCTCTGATTAAACGAGGGGGTTAGTGACATCACGGTCCACCCCTCACTTTACATCGATTTAAAGCACTGTAGTAACTCCGGCTAGTACAGTGTTTTACAGGATTCCCATGGGCCAATCAGGTGTGGCATATGCATACTTACATTGGGCCAAGCTGGGCCAGTGTACGTATGCAAAATGATTCATGCCTAGAGGACAGCATAAAATATTGCTGGTTGTATATTGCCCAGCTTTTGACTATGGGAATGAATTGTCTTAGAGGCAGGTGAAGCACCTTCAGTTGTGATTGTCACCTATGCAGTTATAACTCTGTATTGTTACATAAATAAATTACTTCTCTAACCGTAGAAAGAACGATTTGCCATTTATGATGAATACTGCAGCAACCATGAAAAGGCACAGAAACTTCTCTTGGAGCTGAACAAGATCAGAACAGTGAGAACGTTTTTGCTGGTAAGTAATTGTGAGGAAAATTATTGTTATTTTAGAAAATATTGCTTTCACCTTTTTCTATCCTTTGTTGCATCTTAGCTTAATCTCCTGCACCCTTTTTGAAGCCTTTTCCTGTCTACATGCATATGCTTCTGCGGTGGTTGAATGTCATTGCTCAGAATGGGCTTTCTCCAGGGCCAGACTTACCATTAGGCAGAGCTGGCACGTGCCTAAGGGTGCCAGCTCAGGTTAAACAGATTTCCATTCATGCCTACAGGCGCCCAAAATGGAAACCCAGCCCTGGCTTGATAAATGATGAAACACGACTGCACACTGAGTGCCAACATGTCCTACTTAAAGTTTCCACTTAAAGTGAATTTTGACAGGGTGACAGCGTAGAACAATTGAAAGACACCGGCAGATTGTTGTCACCCTATCACTAGAAGTACCTCAACAAGGACCTTTATGAAAGGATTGCCTGCTGTTCCTTAACTAAAATCTGATGATTAAATAGAGGAGAAAGGATATTTTTGAAATTAGGTTATCTATTAATAATTATGAGGTTTTGGTTATTGGGTTTACATCTACTTCAAATGTACATTTTTTTTTTCAAATGCTGGCACTGCCGCCATCTCTAATACTCTTCCTTACTAGAACTTAACTAGTTAACTAGTATACAACCTGAAATGTTATGGCCTTCTTTTATTCATTTTTGGCAACACAAAATTCAATTTTCTCACTGAACTAAATAAGCAAAAGTTTCTTTCCTACCAGAAATCCTCCGCTGTGACATTTCCTTCCTGTGATTTATATAGCACTGTAAGAGAATATCTCTCTGCATATTTACTCAAGGGCAAAGTTTAATGCCAAATAATGTAGTGGAGCACCATGACATTGGAGCAGAATAATAAAATAAATGGAATCAAGGGAAAAAGGTATTATGTACCTGGACCAGAAACAGTCATTCAACTCTAGGATTTCCCCTCTTAAAGGAGAACTATGAGGTGAGTGCTTTTCACTCATCCTCATAGTTCTAGCCGACCTGTGACAATGAAACTGTCACAGGTCGGCTCAGTAGATCGGAAAGTGAGCGAACACATACCGGCGTTCGCTCACTTCTCGATCCTGTCACGGCTCTATGCCGTGACAGGGGAGGGACTGGATTCCCCCCTCCCCGCTCCGATCCTCCAGCGCTCCCCACAGGGATTCCCTCCTCTCCTCTCCGATCCTCAAGCGCTGAGTGGAGGAACGAATGGGGGAGGGGGCGGGCACAGCTGGCTCTGCCTCTAGATAGGCAGAGCCAGCTGTCACTCACGCAGCTGGGCGGATGCAGACATAATTGTCGGGATCCGCTTCAGCTGCGGCGTCTCAGTATACCGCAAGCTGTAGCTCGTGGTATACTGCAGCGTCTCAGTATACCTCAAGTTGTAGCTGGCGGTATACTGAGCTTAAGGTGACGGCAAGACGCTAGTTTGTGTCCTCCCGTTACCCTAAGGAGAACTATGGGGAAAAGCCCTAACCCCATAGTTCTCCTTTAAACAGCTATTTATTAAAGTGACACTAAACTCAGCTGTTAAATCTTAAACATGCACTCAAGTACCCTATTAACAAAAATTTAATTTACTTGTGTACATTTTCGGCTGTAGATCCTCAAATCATCTCTGAATTGGTGCTGACACTGTCCTTCCTTCTGGAGGGTGGCTACTTTTCTTCCGCATGGACTCCGTGTGTGTTGGAAAGTAGCCACCATTCCAAGTTCGCTCCTGTGATGGACTACAATCTCAATACATTAGCAAAGTAAACTTGAGACTGTAGTAAAATCACGTATAGGGGCAGTTGTCATTTAAAGACAGGAAATTAAGCAAAATCTCCCTAAGGGGGGCATAAACAGCAAAAAATTATATTTTAATTAGTAAAAAGTATTTTAGCGTTAGATTACAAAAGTTTCTTCTTTTAAATAATGCATTATTTGACATCGAAAATAGCAATATCAGGTCCGTCACATAATATATGAGACAAAAAAATTATTTCTGTTTTAGTTGCAATAAACATTTATTTTCCTTACAAGAGCTGCGGTTTAGAGTAACAGTTACAGTTTTTCAAAGTAGGAAAACTGCAGTTTTATATGAATTGTTAATTACATTGACTTTACGAAGAGAAACAAGGAGTGATTTTGGACATGGAAAATGCATCCTTTCTTCCTGTTTGTTAGTAAATTGTAGCAGACTGAAGTTCAGCAAGCCACATACGGTACAAATCTGAACTCTCCTGCAAGCACACATTGCTTACACCCACGTGTGAGTACTTGAGCATGGAAAAAGTGAATGACACAGCCAGGATCTGCCTGAAACCTGGATTTGTTTGTGTTTTTTAGAATTGCATGCTACTTGGTGGAAGGAAGAACACAGATGTTCCACTGGAAGGATATCTAGTCGCTCCAATACAGAGAATATGCAAGTACCCACTTCTTTTGAGAGTAAGTATGCCCTGGTTGCTAGGGGATGTTATTAGAAGGGTGAAGCATGCTACTCAGTTTATTTCAATGTCTTTCATACAATCAGCCGCCTTCCCTTGCTCTCCCTTTAACAAGCCTGTTATTATGCAGAACAAACTTGGCACAGAAAAGGCAACATCTAACAGTGATCATTGTGGAACAGTCTCATCAATACTAAGCACACCTTGTAATCAGGCAATTTGTATATATGCCGTATATGTGCTGAAAACATTATACATATATACTGACTGTGTTATAATAAATTATTTAGCTTGTTTTTAATATATATTGTATGAGCTACTCAGACACAACATGCCCAGATGGTCAGTTTGGCTACTCTGGTAATTGCAAGAAAAATCAGCAAATGGAAGTGTTTCAAGTGGAATTGTGAGTTGCTATGAACTTCTTTTGGGTTTAGTTCTGTTTTCATGATGCCCCAATTTATTGCACCCCAGACCCATTTTGCATTTGACCTGCAGTACTAAATAAAATAAATTAATTGGTAGTTGCCTATAGCTGACTATGCACTGCTTCAATTTCAACCAAGTCCTGTTTATGGCCAGTTTATCACTCAGAAAATAACTATGGTGATGTGAAACCTGTTGTTGTTTTTAAAAGTGTCATTAAACGAGAAGTAAAGCCAAATCAGTTTTTTTTTTTTTTACTAATGTACTCCTGTGACCCAAAGTCAGCATGTAGTGGACTACTGCCCACTATACACTGGCAACCAGCTGCCTGATTGACTGCTGGCTCCAGTGGCTGGGGGGCTATGAACATATGGTTCCTCTACCTAGCTGATACCAGCCCATCTGCCCTTGGGCACTGGCTCATTTCTTAAAACACCACCCCGCTGATGGTAGTCATCACGCTGTTTTGCAGTATCAGTGCTCTAGGGAGTGCTACTTACCTTCCCCTCCCTTAAAGGAGAAGTGTGCGGAGAGTATACTATACAATTCCCTCTGCTTAGGGCCAGCATGGGACACTGAACTGCGCCAGCTCCAAAGACCAGGAACTGAGTGATTATGTAACTGCTGATCACTCAGCTCATGGTCTTCTCCCTGTAAAGAGCAGTGACTGTCAGACTCTGTATGGAGAAGACCATGAGCTGAACGATCAGCATTTACATGATTGATTAGCGCTCGATATATAGAGTCGATGTTAGGCAGCTGCAGTGTCCTACACCTCTAAACCCCCAAGATTTTTCCAAATACATTACCTAATACAATAGGAATCAATGTTATTCCCTATATGGCCAAATGTTTGTGGATACCTGACCATTATCCCCACCTATATGGCTGAAACTATGTGCGTTCTGGTGTTTATAATGAAGGGTGCTGTTAATGCTACTGCTAATGCTTTGTGACAGCAGTTTGGGGAAGTCCCGTTTCCATTCCATCATGACTGTACCCCTCTGCACAAATCGAGCTCTATAAGTATATGGCTTGATGAGTTTAGTGGGGAGGAACTCCAGTGGGCTGCACAGAATCCTGACCTCAACATTAATGAACACCTGTGGGATAAATTGGAATGCTGACTGTGGGCCAGGTCTTTTCATCCAAAATCAGTACTCAACCATATCCATGCACTTGTGGCTGAATGGGCACACAATTCCACAGGCACACTCCAAATTCAACAGTGTGCAACACCTTTGCTCAGTGTGCAACACCGTTCAATATGCAATTTGTGTGTTTGGAGTGTGTGACCGCAGACTGAGAGACTGGACGTGAAACTGGAGGCGGGATCTCTCTGAGGAAAGACCAATCTATATGCTGGAGGTGTAATGTCCCTGGTGAAGGACCTGGAAGAGGCAGAATCCCCCAGTGTAAAAACAAAGCTCTAATTTAGACAATTTTCTCAAAGGGAAAGTGTAGCTGTGCTTTGATAAATGGAACTCTGACTGCTGCCGAAACTGAAAATGCTGGATCAGCTTGACGTATGCATCTATTTATTTATTTATTTATTTATTTATTTTTGATGTACACAGGAGTTACTGAAGAGGACTCCAAAGAGGCACAGTGACCATGCATCTGTGTTGGAGGCCCTACAAGCGATGAAGGCTGTGTGCTCCAATATCAATGAGGCCAAGAGAAGGATGGAGAAATTAGAAGTGTTAGAGGAATGGCAGAGTCATATTGAGGGTTGGGAGGTGAGAATCTAACAAAGTGGCCTTGTGTTAAAGTGTATCTAAACCCAAAAATGTTATATAGAACAGTCCTTGAATGAGGTGGCTGCAACTTTTTTTTCTGGCTTTTTTTTTTTAACCTTTCACCTAGTAATTTAAAAAATAACACACTTCCTGCCCTAGGGTGGCTATGCTTGCTCTTCCTCTGTATCTATGGAGGGAACCATAGTTGTCACACTAGGCTGCACTCCTGATCTGGACTTGAAACATGACTTCCTTATTTATCTTCATTATATGGGTGAAGAGAACTAGAAGCCTATATAAGACAGCTCGAGAGGCAGATAAGTATAGTTGTCTTTTTAGTTCAGTTCACAGCAAACATACTTCCCAACTTTGGAACCTGGGAAAGAGGGACACTGGGATGCAAAAGACCTGCTGCGCGCCCTGTGTGCCATGCCAACAAATGGCAAGGCTAAAGTGTGCTGAATATTGGGTGTGGCTTCATGGAGCATAGTTAAGTAGAGTCTTAGTTTACATGATGTAAGCACTGTGTGCAGTCTGTAGTCCTCCTACCCACAAAATGCTCCATAATTACTGTGCTTTGAGAGAGAGAACGTCACATAGACCTAAAAAAAAATACAGACAGACTAAGAGTACAGGGATCAGGTGTATGGAATTTACTACACAGCACATAAGAGTGTACCAGTCAGGACAATGTAATGTACAACATAGTGTGCGGAGTGCAGCAGTAAGGACAATATAGCACTTTCCAGTTCAGCTATGTTGTCCTTGATTGTTCACTTCTCCTGCCTTCCCCAAACTCTTCACCCTTTTGTGAATAACCCTGTAAATTATTTTGCTTTTCTTAGTTTATCCACAATTTTTAAACTCCAGTAGATATGACCCATAATAATACATAATGTAACATGTACAGTAGCCAGAAATACTAATCAGAGAAAAATGTGCAAATATTGCAAAATGCAAATTGGCCTGACAAAAGATATATAAATAGCAAGTGAATTGACTTGACCTTTATAACAGGTGCTTTCTCCACATAACACAGTGTGCTCTTGGTGTATGGAGATAATTATTCTGTTAGAGGAGGCATTTCCATCTTGTGTCCCTTTTACCATTACTACTTCAGGAAATGCTGCACTAATTATCTGCTGCTCATCCAATAGCAATGTGACAGCAGCAGAAGTTAGTGGAGATGCAAGTAGTGCAAAGGATAAAGGTCTCATTTCTTTCAACTAAACTATATGCAAACATATTTTTATGTGAAATAATGTATTCGGTCAGTTTGTTAACCTCTACAAAAAAAAACAAATGTCAAGTCAGCTTCTGTTTTTGTGTATTTTGCCATTAGGAGGTAAGGGCTCAGGAACAAAAGCACAGAGTTTACTTAGCTAGTCCTAAGTGCAGCTCACTGCCCCTGTTCTGCCCTCAAACCTCCTCTAGTTCTTTCCATACAGAATGCAGGGAGATGTCAGCCTTCTCCTAATGGCTCACTAAAAATATTCACTAAAGCTGAACTTTAGGCAAGCAGCTAACTGCACAGAAAAATGCATAGAAGGTTGCTGTTTTATCCGTCAAAGGATTTGCATTTCTGTCTTCGGACTCCTGAGGTTTACACAGGTCTGCCTCAAAGCACAGCCCCATCTGGCAGGGTAGGAGACCTACATTTTCTCTGCTGCAGTACAATACCAATCACAGGTTTCTGTCCC